>NC_090940.1:440599608-440902638 GCF_040938575.1 Ambystoma mexicanum
AAAATTCACTAAAAGAATGTTATACTTCACAGTGCAACCAAACACCACTGCACATTCCCCCATTATAATAAGCTAAGCAACCATAACTCGCACCATCTATGTGCATTGCTAAGACTAACACCCAGGACATCACAGATGACATCACAAATATCATTGATTTGTTTGTTTTAGTGCAAGTGTGTATTAAGTGTACATTTGTGAGCTAGTTATTACATGTGTAACATTACACAATCACCCCTGACATGTTGCTACCAACATAATAGAAAGAACCCCTTGTAGGCAGGGACTTTTTAGGGATATTATTTTCACATGTGATGTCATCCGTGATGTCATCAATGATATTTGTGATGTCATCTTTAATGTCCTGGGTGTTAGTCTTAGCAATGCACATAGATGGTGCGAGTTATGGTTGCTTAGCTTATTATAATGGGGGAATGTGCAGTGGTGTTTGGTTGCACTGTGAAGTATAACATTCTTTTAGTGAATTTTTTTACTGAATGCACATATATATTTATGGCATGGAAGGAAAAGAAAGGGGCTAAACAAATGATGTCATCATTGATGTCAGCATTGACATTTCAGATGACATCTTTCATGGTGTGGGTGTTAGTATTAGCAGTGCACAGGGGTGGATGGCAGGGGTGGGGGCTTAGTTTACCATAACTGTTGAATTTCAGGGGTTTTTCGGTTTTAATTTGAGGCATAAAGGGGAGCTGGAAAGTATTTTTGTAGTGAAATGTACAGGTCTTTGTTAGGGCAACTTAACCATAACGTCCCCTCAACAAAGTTTTTTTTAGTGAATTGTATGGGTTTTTAGTAGTACAATTTACATATAAGGTGTATCTAAGAAATAAATGTTGTACTGCATGGCACAGATTTTCAATAGTGCAACATAACCAAAAGGTTCCTTTAGGAAGGGACGTTTAGTTAATATATAGCTTCCAAAGAATGCCACATGAAAATATACTGTCGTACAGCACCGTGACATGTCCCAGGAGCAGTGCAGACTTACCTGAACGAAGTATGCCTGTTGAGCAATGTGGAAATAGATTTTATATGCATGTAGGAACATATACCTTCAACATTTGCCTTAAACAACGCCAACACATGCTGGTATGCAGCGACTGCGAATGCACTACACGTTATATATTGGTAGGGAAAGTTGTACTTATCTGAAAAACATCAGCTAAATGCAGCCTTCCTTCCTAAGAAACAGCAGCAGTGGTGTAATGGAAAAGCATAAGAAACTGTGTTGCTATCTAGCACATAACAGACGGAAAAAAAATTGTTGCCACACATACAGTCACTCATATTACCGTTTGATGCCTTTTTGCTCAATGCCGGTCGCATATTACCTTATTGCCTGCCGTGGCAAAAAAATAAAGATACCCATAAACAAAGTTAATAATGGGTTAACAACGACCTTTCACAGTATAATTGAAAAAAAAAAAAAAACTTGAATACACTTCACACACTCCTTATTTCTCTGTATAGTACATAGGCGCAATAATCTTTGCCAGCAATAGTCTAAATCACGAATGCAGTAACGTGTGCTACTAAAAAGGACGTGTACTTCTTGTAATCCCAGGCGACTTTGGCAGTAAGGATCACAAAACAAAATCCTCTTTCAAGATAGCCGCCATAGAAAGGGAAGGCGGTTATTGCATACATAGGCCCTCCTTCCTTTCCATTGAAGGTTGCAAAAAGCACAAGAACGGGGCGCGACGCAGAAACTGTAAATAAACATTCAGCGACGTACAAGCTAATAAATTACATTTGCAAATAAAACAGAGGAATGGTAAAGAACACATGACCATTTTACAGGTTACAAACTAGATTTATTTAATAACAAACTTGCAGAGACCATCGGAATAATCGCATAAGCAATGCAATGATTACAATGCTGGTTAGACAGGCATTGCAAACGTTGAAGATAAGGAGGCCTTTTTTTGCGCAAACAAACATTTTGGGGTCTTCGTTGACGTTGAAGCAGTCGCTTTGTTTCCACAGTTATTTCCCAAAAGTCACCATGACGTAGAGCCTACTGCACCATAAATGATGTCACATTGCTCCGAAGAACGAGTTCAGCGAATGGACAAAGCGGGCTTACAGTGTCATTCCACATTATTGTTATGGACAGGCAACCGCTCACCAGCAGTTGTATTTGCTGTCCGAAGAAGCCCTCACTCGGGATTTGAAAACCATGGCACGCACAGTACGGCACAATATACCTAATCGAGAAAAGTTACAAAAAATAAGTGTCAGTAACCAACCTGTATCAACATTTTTTAAAAGATCAAATCGCAACTGTGCAAAGTGGTACACAAAAGTACGTGCTCAAATTTGACATTTTAGTAATATGTTACTAATGTCCAAATGTACCTATAGGTGGAGGTTAGAATCAGCGAGATTTTGCATGCACTGTAAGAGAAAATAAAATGCCAAGTACACAGAAAGACGATAATGTAGGTATGAAACAAAAAAGAGTGGACAAATAAAAAAAAATTAAGTCTCCTCATTTCAAAGAAGACCAAAAAACGTGCAAACTTATACACAAACCTATGTGGGCAAACTAAGCGTTTCAAATTAGGAACATAAATAGTAAGAAAGATTGAGTGCAGTCATATCCTGCAAATGAGCAACGTGTGCACTCTGCAACATTACAGGAAAATTATACAAGGGCAGAAAAATAATACGTTAAGTATATTAGCACAATTAAATGGGCAGTTATGTAAAAATAAAGCACGGCTTGCTGTACAGGGTGCGAAATTACACTTAAAAAATATTTACAGCCTCAATTCTTTTTCGTCAAGTCAGTCACAAATGTGTTTGCAGTGAAGAATCTTCCTTGACTGATATGCATGTCACTTACAAACTTTTTAATACATAACCTTATCAATTGCGTTTTTTTTTTACCCTTTCATTCCGTGAACAGCGCGCAAGTTTGTCTTGGGCTCAAGGTAAAAAAACAATTGCCCCTTTACTTTCACTCGGATGCGCGGGCGTACTGAGCGGCAACTCGTGTGGCCTTCACTCAGAAGGTAAATACATTCTTGCTTTGAAGCCACATAATGAAATCTAATTATAACAACCTGTACTCCCATATAGCTTCAGAAGCGCTGTTTGAAGCAAACAGTGCAGATGGTAGCCTTAGTTCTCAAACTGTAGAGGCCAATGTGAGGGAAATAGTAGTGCAAAACACATTTTGATTTACACACTATAATTGGTCGTGGTGCAGTGAGCATAAACTTCCATTTAAGCGTATCATTTTGCAGAGAAGAAAACTGCACTTTTTCACTTGGTGCTGCCACAGCTCATTGGGCCCCCTGAAATGTCAACTTGTGAAATACTATTACTTGAGTGTGAGAATTATAATGCTGTCTTGTTTTGGGAATGTTTCTGGCGGTATTCGTGCACACGAAAACATTAGCAGAAGAGAGGAGGCCACCGAACAAAGGTACCTTACTACATGCTATTTTGCAAACAATCTGGGAAAGAGCCACATGGTCATGGGCACAACCTTTTCCCAACCGTTAAATGTAAGGGGAAAAAAGATGTTTTGAGAACCCCTCCCCCTTATAACTTTCGCCCCACTGCAACAAACAGGACCAAACTTTCCAACCAAAGTCAGAGTAGGCGTAATGTTTTTTTTCCAAACTTTGGCGACGTCGAGTCCAAGGGTACGACAGTTATACGGGAGCAGCCAAAAACAGTTATTTCTATGGAAACAGCCACTCCACCAAAGCAACACAGTCAGTAACGTCCCTCTCGAATGTGCTGCAGTGGGTGCCGCCAGGACCTAGAGGTTAAGATATATGTCCACGTACTTTTGAATGTATATGTGTACAATGGATTATGCCTCCACCGCTAACAAGGTCCTTACAGGGTGCATGTGCTCTGCCATGCAGACAACACTGTACACCCTCCCCAGAACCATCTGACATGCTAACCTATAGGACAAGTGTATGCACTGCAGTAGTATGAAGTGGTGTTTCTGGGCAGGGCCTAAGGTTTTACAACAATAATGTATGGGCTACGTGCTCCAGCCATGGAAGCAAAACTCTACATCCTGACCACGATCACCTCAGTGATGTACAGTAGTACGGGTGTAGGTGTGCTATGCTTCACTTATTCTCGCCAGACACTGCACTCCTACCTGTTTGTACATAGATATTACTGCAATGTGTTGATGTGCACTGGCTTATAACTCCAGTGCTTATAACTTTCTTGTTAGGTGCACGTTCTTTGGCCATTGGCCATGCACCCAACACTGTACACTCTCCCCTCAACCAGCGGTCTTGGAAATATGGCCTTCGGCCTACGGCCATGCATCCAAGACTCTAGGCCCTGTCCACAACCACTGCAGCAGGTCATGACCATGGTGGTGTACTAAGGAATAACACACCCATAGGAAAATATAATGTAATTGGGAAATACTCAAAATATAACACACCCATAGCAAACTGTAATAAAATAGGGAAATACACTTAAAATTAATAGTCACCAACGCCACGCGTGTCCTGCGTACATTTTGAAGGTGCCTGTACACCACACAGACTCAAATAGTAGCCTTATTAGATCCCTCATTTTCTCCACGTACAAACATCCTGAAGAACGCGTCAATGCAGAATTTGCCGGCCAAACAAGTACAGTATTTAATCCGTCTCTTACTCTGTGATCCTCCCCACGCACTATAGGAGAGCAAAACAGTTTTGAAAACAGCATTTCGCCTCTGGTAAGTAGCGCGCTGTCTTCGGATCCAAGATGTCGGGCACATCCACACATTCTGACGTACTTCACGGCTCGCTGTAGCTAATCGGTGCACACGTCGCGTGCCCATGGTTTGACGCCACCCCCTGGTCAATCAGTATCATGTGACCGCGGAGCGGACATAGATATCACTAATTTATCCAGACATATTGTTTGGTCGTTTTAAAGGAAAGTACTGGACGGATTGTCACCAAATTTACTAAAGCACGCTTTCGGGTCCAAGCCCCTGCCCCTGGCACAAATTTGGTGCAAATCCGTCCAACGGTTTCACCTGTAGCCGTGCGCAAAGTTTTCCCCCATTCAGTCTATGGGAAAAAAAGACGTTTTGGGACCCCCCCTATAACTTTGCCCCCCCCTGGCCCAAACATCTCCAAACTTTGCAAAAAAAATTCAGAGTGACCCATATACTTATTTTGCAAAGTTTGGTGAGGATTTGTCCAGGGGGAGCAGAGTTATAAGCCACCCAAAAAGTGCTCTTCCTATGGAAACAGCAACTTAACCATAACTTGTAATATATATATATATATATATATATATATATATATATATATATATATATATATATATATATATATATATTCAGTGAAAAACACTTTGTTAAAGGGACGTTATGGTTCCAAGTAAAACCGAAAAACTAAATCTGTGTTTTCCCCTATGTATATGTTTCATATGCTGTGAGTGAACCCCAAGTGAATTACTGTAAGAACATATTTGAAGTATAAGTCTACAAATATAGTACTTTTTAAAAAAAAAAATTCCTGACTGTTACTGGCCTAGATATGTCAGTAAAGGAAAAAAGAGGGAGCCAGACATGTGATGTCATCAATGACATTTGTGATGTCATCTTTGGTGTCCTGGGTGTTAGTCTTGGCAGTGCACAGGGGTGGCGCGAGTTTTGGTTGCCAAGCTAACCATAACTGGCGAATTTGAGGTTTTTTTGGTTTTACTTGGAACCATAACGTCTCTTTAACAAAGTTTCTTTCACTGAATTTCATAGGTTTTTAGTAGCACAACTTAACCTTAACATCCCTTTAACAGTTCTTTTCACTGAATTTCATGGGTTTTTTAAAGGGAAACTTAACCATAATGTCCCTTTAACAACGTTTTTTTACTGAATTTCATAGGTTTTTGGTAGCTCAGCCTAACCATAATACCCCTTAAACAAAGTTTTCTCACTGAATATAGATAATATAAATTTGATAAATGTTTACTATGATTCCCTTAGCTTACATAAATATAACAAAGAAAATACTGAACCCCCTGCCCCCGCTAGTGATTTGGATGTCCGCTGACCGTGCACATGTCCGCGGTCACCATCAACACTATGCAAAAACTCAGGGGTGTATCTAAAATTTTTGTAACATGCAATAAAAACACTGAACATGTTAAAAAAGCAGCACATAAATATATTACATTTAATAATAAATAAGAAGTGGAAACTGTATATGTAAGACACCAACCATCCACTGAAATAGCGTTTGCAATATAATGGAATATACCAAAAAAATAAAAAAAATATATGCCTCCAACAGAATTACCTCACAGAAACTGCACAGCAAAAAGCAAGAGCATACCTACACAGCAGTAACACCAAAAGTTTGTAGGAAACTAGTAAGTACACTACATTTATTTCATATATTTATACATTTTCTGTATTAGGTACACTAAAAGGAATATATATATTTTTTTTTAACGCAGAAATGTCCAATACTTTGGAATGGCTGGAAGAGAATTTCCCACAAGATTATATGAGTGAAGACAGTGATACTAATGGTAGACACAACATTTCTCTATATAAGCCAATTAATAACCATTACTTTATGTGTACTTAACACATTTTTATTTTTTAACAGACCATACAGACAATAAATATAATATACCAAGAGAGACATTAGAAGATCCTCTGAAACAAATGGAACTAAAAATGGATATGTTAATGAAAAATGTCACTTATAAAACAGTTTGAGGACTATATTAAAGAAAACATTAAATATCACTGTCCCAAATGTACCTGTTCCCCCTCTCCATGTCCCAGCCAACTATCCCCAAACCCTCCCCAGCAAGAAAAACGTTACGAGACTTCCATCCCTTCCTCCCCTCCCATACATCATGTCCAAACCCCTAATTCCCCTGTATTTGTTTCAGTTTCTGCTTCCCCCTCTCTTTCATCATTTCTATACTGTTATACAATGGTAAAATTCTAAGTGTGTTCTTAGTATATGCCTGTGTCTTATTTTTTTTGTTAAAAGGCAGTTAGGGTGTCCGCGGACAGCGCGGCAGTCCGGGGTGTCTGCAATTAACCAAAATGGGGCTGTCCTAAGGACATTATACCTGTTCGCACTGTCCGTAGTTAAATGAGGGTGTCCGCAGGACACCAAATCCGTCCGCATGTCCGTAACTATTCAAATTAGGGTGTCCTAAGAACACTCCCCTGTTCGTAATGTCTGCAACCAGAATGAATATATCAGTAGAACACATATCCCGTCCGCCTGTCCGCAAAGTTTTGATGCACATTTTTTTTATTGGGGGACTTCAACACTGTTCGTAGAACACCCATGCACATGCGCACCACACCCTTGGGTCCTACGAACATTGCGCCTGTCCGTAACTGTCCACCGCACATGTGTCACACTTTTAATTAGTTCGGGGACCCAAACACTGTCTGTAGAACACCCGCGTGCATGCGCATGACCGTCCCTGCGCATTTGGTGTCCTGCGGACAGCCATCCCATTCGCGAACATGTCCGCAACGTCATCATATGACCGCACCCACGCGGAGCGTGTGTCCTTATTTGCGGACATTGTCCGGGCCCCCGACCAATTAAAAAGTGATTTTATGAGCAATCCAAGGTATTTTCCAGTAAATGTTCAACATTGCACATGTCCCAGACAGTGTCCCTGGCGATCTACATACTTTTTGGAACTTTTTGAACCCTTTCTTGGTGTTCAATCTGTCCGCGGACAGCACGGGTGTCAGCGAAGCACGCACTTGCACCCCTATAAAAGGCCACACCCCAGAGCTGCTCCTCATCCTGTTTTTGGACTTCCAGGAGAGACACTACTCCACACTGCTGGATTGCTCTTTTGTGTTCCTCAAGACCTGAGTTCTTGCTGGTTCCTAAGAACTTTGAAGATGGCATCCATGGCTGTTCTTGCTGCAGTTGCTTCTGCCTCAGCACCACCCCAACCCCTCCACCACCACCTCCCCAAGGGCCTGCAGTGGGGAACAGGCGTGAGGATGCAGAGGAGGATGAAGAGGATGAGGTGGTGGAAGTCCCTACTACTAGCACTCATTGTGAGTCTTGGGTGTGGCGGTTATTTACCACTCTTAATGGAAAGCCAAAAGCTTGTGCGAACAAGTAGATCTGCACTCAGTGCCGCATGGTGCTGAGTCGTGGCAAGCCTTGTTCGTATAGCTATGGTACTACATCAATGAAACAACACCTAAAGTTGTTCCACGGTGGGGCTATTCGTAAGGTTGTACCTTGCAATAAACGTAGTAGGTTGAGTTCCTCTGCAGCATCCTCCGTTTCCGCTCCTGTCACCACAAGAGGCACTCCTGTGGGACAGCGCATCCCTCCAGCTGCCTCGCAGGCCATTCATGATGCTGCTGACCCTTACCTTTCGAGGGTCACAATATTGTGCATGCACTGCGACGCAGTACTCTGCAGGGGGGAGAACCTTCGGAGTGCTTTCGAGAATGCGGTCAAGAGCATGAGAAGGTCTGCTACCTACTTCGATAAGGCTCACCCCACATCTTCCTCTCTCCACCTGCCCTTTCTTATCCCCGTGGTTGGTGTCCCTTCCTTCCCCTCCTTTCCTTGTGTGTCATGTTTAAAAAAAAACAAAATAAAATTTAAAACCACAAACCCCCCACTCCCCCCAAAAAGGCTCTTTTCAGAGCCGCCGTTCACAGTGACAAATAGTGCAGGGCCCTGTGTATTATTTTAGAAGTTTGCAGACATTTTGCCCTATCAGAACCATTGCACTTTCCTATGAGAGGAAGTGGTGGCTCTGAAGAGCCTTTTTGTGGTGTTTATTTGTCTTTCAAAAACTTCAAATGGTCAACACCTACTGCAAAATGGATTGCTGTAATTCCAAAAAAAGTTGCAATGCATTTTGTATATTTCGCAGAAAAATCTGATTGCTGGTATAAGTAAGATATACTCCATCTCTGCGAAAAATGTGTGTACTACAAAACAATGTTTTCTTTCTGAAAAGAGGAAATACCAACATCTCTCTAAAAAGGCACAAACAGCCTTGTTAACATTGCGCCTTGCTTTCTCCATTTGTGGACCAAATGAAAAAGAATGCAGCCACATTTGTCTCTGCGCAATACGGGAAAAAATTACTCTGGAGTTTGGATACATGTCCATGACTTTCCCAAGTCCTTCTTTCATTGCAAATTGCAAAGAGATTCCAGACACATGTCCTAAACTGTTCCCTCCACAATGAATAATAATAACGTCTGGATGACGCTGTGTCACCAAAGCAGCACAGAGAGGTACCAAATCCAGCCACTTCATTGCACGCACTCCATGCCAGTGCACTTCAACATGAGAGAACCCAAGATGTGCAGCCACTCCACAGCGATCTTCATGCACCTCCAACCAATTCATCCACGAATCTCCCAAAACCCAAACAATCTGCTTTCTGAAACACCCAGCATATGCCATCTGCTCTTCTCTTCGGAAAAAGACTTGCCAAACTCTCTCCTTACACAACACACCCAGTAAACCTTATTGACCAATCCCTTGCTCTGCTCAGTCTCAATGGCATGCCTCTCAATCCCGAAATCCCTGTATCTAATACGCATGTCCACGGACAACTCGAAAAATCTCATCGTGGGGAATGAATATTTAAATAGTGTGCCCCATTTCTCTTTGAGGTTGGCTCTGAAAAGTGCCTTTTTTTTAGTTTTTTTTTGCAGATGCTTCAGAAACACCTTTGACATTAGCTTCTCAAAAGCAACCCTTATGTTCCAAAACAGCATGGCATTTCCCATAAAAGATAAAGACATGCCATCTTCTTTAAAATAAACATTACCAGAATCAATGTTCTCATTATTACAAAAGAACATACCAGCTCTAAGCATTAAAGCAAACATGCCTCGGTTGATTGCACACCTAGTAATATTTTGCTAAGGACAAAAAACAGAACTATTGTCCCATATTGCCTTAGGTACTAAACCAGAAAAAATAACCTTGGCATTTGGAAGTATTTTCATTACTGCCTGCCAAGTGTTCCAGATCTTTCAACAAAGTAGGGGCACTGACATATCCCAAATGCAAAGCACCACAGTGCAAAACAACTACATGTGGACGGTTCACCCTGCCCATATCTCCACAAACTTGTACAATTCCCTGCACATTGAAATCAGGCACAGTGCTACACACCACCTCCACTCCTTTAACATCAAAATTGTTTGCCATATCCCTGCATTTAGCATACCAAACCATGCACAAATATATCTTCAACCACCAACACCCTGACTTTCTCCACCTCTGCCATCTTCACTACTCACAGCCTCTTTCAACACAAACTACAACCTCAACATCTGATTGGCTGATCCCTACAGTCCCTTTTCCATGCTGGATTTGCTGATAAACCCCAGATGTGGCACGCCCCTTCCTCGGACAGCTGTGGTGTCCACGGAGTCGGAACACTGGGGCAGCCCTTCTACCCTTTCCACTTCACTCTCTTGACCATTTCCTCATCGGCTACTCTTAAGCAGTCACACAATCATCCACCAATTACATCCAAGAACTCTACATCTAACTCCATCATCACAGATCAGCACTTTAGTTGTACTATTGATCACTCTCAGTACAATTTGGCTGTGACTGCAAAGGACCTACATCAACAACTACTATAAAACTCCCCAAGATTTCTACTTGCAGATTCATGCACATCCACATGCATGAACACAGACTACAGGTATGAATATTTTCTACACAGTACATGTACAGCTCTTCTAGGAATACGTATAAACAGTAACTGCCACTTACCCTGTATAAACTGTAAAATTAACTTACTGTAAGTTCTCCCATCTGCTATGATGAAGTGTCACTTGCAAACCTTTCTGCTCTCCAAATTTGTGTTTACACACAGAGCTATCTAAAAAAAAATTATTTCATATTAAAAGATGGGAGAAATAACAGTATAATTATAAAAAAAGGCTGTCTAGTGTGTTATAAAATGACACGCAGCCAGGAGAAGTACATGCATCTTCATTCATGCACGCACACAGACAATATCATTAGAAAGGCTCCCAGCTGAAACACCACCACTGCCTCTATATCAAATCCTTCTGCTTTATTTCCCATATGTTCACAAATGCATAAATTGAATGTTTTTTTGGACATTATCTGCCATTTACCCTGTAAAAATAGAAAGAAATGCATATGATTATTTCTTCTCTCTTAACATCCAATAACATAGCCTTAAAAAAACAAGTGTGCTCTATACATTTACTATTATACTCATTTGTAACACATATTCAACTAACAGATTCTAAGTAAAATATACAGGATGCACATAGGCAAAGGAAAGTGCAAGTGCATACTATGCTCAGTTATAAGAAAACACTACTACTACAATAACAAAAAAAATCAATGTATGCATTAACAAAAGTGCTATAAACACACATATTCACTAACCTCTTTCTTTTACAATTGCAGTGAAGACCACTCTCCTGAAAAGCAGCAGCGTCTGAAGTACGAACAAGAACTTAGAAGAAACCTACTCTTTCCATACAAAAAAGTAAGTACAATACTAACATAATATTCTAACTGTTACTCAAACACACTAACATTTTAGTATTGTAGAACAAACAAGTGTATTAAACCACTACCATTAGATTTAGTATTAGTGCTTCCCCTTACCATCTGCATACTTTATATTGTCATCTGAAACCCAGTATAGTAACACACAAATACAAGAATAGCCTTCCCAACTTGATGTAGTTGTCCATTGCACAATCACACATCTCCACAAACATCCTTACCATCATACTCAGACACTCATGTGTGTACGTGGAAGAAGACGGGAGAGTGCCTGCAGTGTTCGTGCTTACTGACTGAACTGGCGGGTACCTACACAGGCGAGTACTTTGTGTGGTGATTGGAGGCAGGTGCCACAACGGCCCAATACATTGTGCCGCCACTTGTTTGCGGATACCTATTTCGGTGGAGAGTGGTGGCAGGTATAATTTAGAAGGGGAACATTTTGTAAATGACACCGTTTGGGAGGTAGCGCAGGTGGGTGTGCTATGCGGATGGAATGTGGTAGTTGCCCACATGGTGGTATGCATGGGTTAAAGGAACTTGGGTTGGGTTAGTGGAAGGATTAGAATATTGGCTGCATGGAGTAAGGACGTAGACAGTAGGACATGGAGTGAAGAGCATTGTATTTTGCTTATAGCAACCTCTTTTAGTGAATGGGTGCAATGTAGAGGTTCTGTGTGTGATTGCTGGATGCGTGTGCAGGTCACCTGTTTGCAGCAACCTCTTTCTGTGGTAAGTGGTGGAAGGTACAGTGTAGAAGGGGAATGATTTGCACATGACAGATTGGGTGGGAGCGCGGGTGGGTGTGTTATGCCGAAATAATGCGGTACTTGGGCACATGGTGGCATGCATGGGTTAAAGAAGCTGCGTTGGGTTTGTGGAAGGATTATAATATTGGCTGCATGGACGAAGGCCATAGACCGTAGGGCACACAGTGAAGAGCGTAGGCCTTTATCATACCTACTGCAGTAAAGCAAGTGTGGGTGTACATCTCGTGCAGGGTAGTGCTTGCATAGTGCAGTGCGTGCACATTTATTGCAGTAGGCTAGTGTTGTGAACTGAATGTGGCTACTTTGGCAGTGGCACTATAGTTTGGGAATGGAAGTGGGGACGCCCATAGTATGTGAATGAAAGTGCACATGGGTGTAGGAGAGAGTGTTTTACATTATGGTAAGTGGTGAAAATTGTAGCTGTATAGGTCCATGGTGGTGCGCGGGTTGGGTGGTAGTGGTGATACTACTGTGTATGTGGATAGGCGAGGTTGATGAAATGGATGATGGTATTACGTACCAGTGACAGTCTTGAAGGTGTATACTGTTGGGTGCATGGCTCAAGGGCGTAGGCAATGCACTGAAGAGGCTAGGACTTTTGGACACACACAGTAGTAAGGCATTTTAGAGTCTGCAGCAGGCAGAGAGTTGTGACCTGTAAAGAATGGGTGTGGAGCACATTTCAGACGCAATAGACAGGACAAGTGAGCTGCCATGACTGCTTGTGTGGTTTTGCTGGTGAAGACACTGTTACAACATGGTAAACATTTTGATTTGTACTTGGAGATGGTGCTGTGAAAAGTGATGCAGTGTGGGCACTGGGTGCTGGGTTAGCATACTGTCACTATGGAGCTGCGGTGCCTATGTTGAAGGGGTAGCCTATTGGGTGTATGGCCGAAGGTGGTAGGCTGTAGGCCATGGATTGAAGAGCGTTGGACTTTGGGAAACCTACGCCACTAATGCAATGTTTACTGTGCATCTGGTAAACGGTGAGGACCTGTAAAGAAGGGTTGTGCAGTACGTTGCAGATGACAGAGCAGTAGAAATGAGCTGGCAGGTGTGTGTTTGGTTCCGCAGGTGAGGTGGATGGTAGAATATGGTAAAGTTTTGGATGTGTGATTGGAGATGGTGCAATGAAAAGTCACGCAGTGTGCACAATTGGTGCGGTGTGTTCATACTGGCAGTATGGCACATGGTATGGTTGAAGTGCAGCTTATTTGGGTTCTTTACTATGATGTGTGCAGAATTGGTGAGGTAGGGCCAATGTTGTGGTTAGGTTGCTAGTGAAACACTACTTTGTGAATGCTAGTGGGTAGGGGTGATGGAGGCTATGGTATGTTTGTGGATCGTGGTAACTGCAACCTGTTTTCGTCAATGGGTGCTTTATGGAGTGAGGGAGTTGGGTTGAAGTGCTGCTATTAATGAAACGTTTGTGTACTAGGTTAGCTGCCTACATGGTCGTATGCATGCATTCATAGTGTTGTTGTGAGTGTGCGCAAGGGTGGAGTGCTGTGTGCATGGCAAAAGGTGTGCTGGGTGCGCCGGCAGATTGTTGTGGATGGTGAAATAGGGCATTGTGTATGAAAGGTTTATGGTGGAGGGTCTTTGGAAGCAAAGGGAACGTGTTCTCAGAGTGTTAAAGGGGACATATGGAGTTGTGTACAGAAATGGTAGTGTGCAATGCAGAGTTTCATTATGTGGTTGGTGTAGGCGTTTTTGAAAATTGGATAGTTGTTAATAGGCGCCAGTAAGGGACTGTTGGAGAAATCAAATGCAAAGGGAAGAAGTATTGTGTGTGCTTTACTGGGGCAAACACAGCAAAAGTGACGACTTACTGAAGGCTCTTCCACCGTCTGAATATATTATGGAAGACACACAATGAGGAAATCAAGCTGAATCCTCCTTGCCTTGCCACCATGACAATAGGAGAGATTATGATGAACCAACTGGAACACAACTCAAAGAAGTAAAGACAGGAAATATGAATGTAAAAGATCCTACAAGCACCCCTCTTACGGCACAAAAAAAGGACTTTACAAGCCAAAGAATTCTGGCAACAAAACTATGCTACACGCCAACTGAACAGCACAAACTGGGATGCCCCCTCAAACTTAAAAAAGCAACGGGCCGCAAGACTCTCCCTCGACATTACAGATATTGGGCCTCATCACGACTTCGGCAGTAACCCTTAAATCCGGCGGTAGCGCCATTACCGCCGGATTTAAGCTCTGAGCTGGGGGGAAATCCGCCGGCGGCATTACCGCGAAGATTCCCCATTGAGCCCAATGGGGAATGGGGCATTCCCGGAAGGGCTCAGTGGGGAATGGGGACTTACATTACCGCCGAACTTGTGATCCGGCGCTATTAGCGCCGGGGAGTTCGGCGGTAGGGCTAATACCGCCCGCGCTAATAGCGTTACCGTTACCGCCCAAGTCGTGATGAGGCCCATTGAGTCAATCATGACTAATCAAGAAAAGCGAAATGAAGTGTTCGGAAGCAACCCACAACCCAGGCACAACACCAGCGAACCTGAAAGAACCTTTACTACCAATTCCGGCAAAACTATAACTACCTCCTAACCACAAGCTAATACTCCATCACTGATGCAATATGAGAAAACCAACAGAACATACAAACCCGAACACACCAAATTTGACTCACAAATCTCAGGTAGTGAGCTGCGATAAAGAGGCGACATCCAAATGCCAATGCGACACACAGAAAGGAGAACGCCCAATCCGATTGCCAACAACGATGGCTGAGTTGCAAAGTGTAATGATCACTGCTACAAATTTGGCCCTAATACCATTCATCAAACTATACAAATCAATCAATGATGCATTGCGCGACTAAGCCACCTTAATTGCCATGATCCGTACTAAACAAATCTACATGGAGACACTGACTAATAAAATACAAACCCGGATGGACATGGAGGCCGAAATCAGTAGCACTTGGCAAAATCGCCTATTTGACATTGCCAGACAAGATCGAAGGGAAAGAGAAAATCACTACAATGCTGACAAATGTATTCCTGACGAAAAAAGAAAAACTGATCAAGAATACACAACAAGAAAGATAAATCTCCAAGAAACAACCAACAAGGGTATGCCAGAAAACACTGCCACGATTGACATTAACACGACCTTTAATGTAGCACTAATTCCAACCCCATACACAACTTCCGCTACAACAAAGACAAAAACAGAAACTGAAAACAACAAATCAACGGCTTCTCCCCTGAAGAGGAATCTTGAACAGGAAAAAAACGCAACCAACAGAAAC
The DNA here is from genome assembly GCF_040938575.1 of Ambystoma mexicanum. Classification (NCBI taxonomy): domain Eukaryota; kingdom Metazoa; phylum Chordata; class Amphibia; order Caudata; family Ambystomatidae; genus Ambystoma; species Ambystoma mexicanum. The sequence continues at coordinate 440,615,219 of NC_090940.1, forward strand.
AACTATAGAAACTTTCTCCATCTTTGACCAGGCCAAAAAACCTCTGAAAACCAGTGGAAAATGTAACACAAACGCACAGGTGAAAACTAAAACCTGCCCTAAACCATCCAGAAAAGGCTCTTGCGCCTTTGTATGCAATCTGACTCTACCATCAACATTTAGCAAAGGTGCAACAAAAAAAAGAGACTAGAATAAATCCTCAAACTACAACTCAAGACATTGAGCAAGTCCAAAGGCACACAGAAAAAACCAGCAGCGCAAAGAAGCAAGAAACAGCAGATAAAGAAATCATGGAACTCCTGATACATGTATCCACCTATGACGAACCTCTCCCCAAACAGCAAACAATGCAAACCTCTCTAACAGTACACCAAATCCACAGTCACTGGATACTTCCAGTGACACTTCATCGCTGTACATATTAGATGAGTACATAGAAGGAAACACTGAAATGAATAACGATGAAATACTCTTGTGAAGAAATCTCCAAAAGTGAAGCAGACTGGTCAGTTACCAACAAGAAGCAAATACGGCTACGGCAGATATAGCACGGATTGAGAATCCACATGATCACACCCAGAAGACCGCCCACAAGACCAGACGCAAGACTGCAATTACTCCACTGGACCCAGTAATCCGACCAACTCAAATCAAGCCATAACACTACCAATATTTGTCGACCCGCAAGAAAAAAAATAAAATAAAAAAGCACAGAATTGAGATCAACAGACCAGAACTGATACATGACAATCTAATACTGAACAGGACCAATCTCTTAAGACGATACCTTTGACAGAGTGGCCCGTCACCACGTGCATGCTCATTGCAAGGTCTCTGTAAGGTATCCAACTGAGGTGGCAAAGCATTGTGAATCGAAGTGGTCCTGAAACGAGGCAAGCAAAATCCTTGAAAAATTGAGCAAGCCAACGACAAGAGGGAGGAATTGCGGCAGCTAGAAACTGATAGCATCGTGCACAAACTCCAATGTCTTAAGCAAAAACAATACGAACATGGGGACAAGGCAGGAGCCTTACTTGCCGCAAGACTCAGAGGGCAACGCAGAGAGCGATGGGTCCCAACGATGCACAACAAAGAAGCACCTCACGGACATCGCCCTCCCAATAACCCGGAAGTATTTGCTGAGTTCTACGAGAAACTATAAACCTCAGATGCTCCGCCACACCCAGAGGCGATCATAGAATATATGAACAAAGTGTCCCTGCCAACCCTCCCCCTGGACATAGCACAAACCATAGAGGCTCCTATCACAGGAGAGGAAATTGAAGAGGCGATCAAAATACTTCCAGCGGGGAAAGTCCCCAGAATCGATGGCTATACAGCAGGATTTTACAAGACTTTTAAGGACGCCCTCCTCCCATTCATGGTAGAGATCTTCAATAACATCCTCCAATCTGGTGTGGTCCCTGAATACTTCTCAGAAGCACTTATAACCGTCATACCCAAGGAAGGCAAGGACCCCACCCAGTGTGCTTCCTACCACCCAATTTCCCTCCGAAACACGGACGCCAAGATCTATACTAGAGTCCTCACCGCGCGGCTTGAGTCACACATGCCAGCGATAATCCATAATGACCAAGTGGGTTTCATTCTTGGTAGACAAGGCACAGATTCTACCCAGAAGACCCTTCACCTCATACACAAGGCCAAAAAGATGCCAAACACGCCTGCATTATTTTCGATGAACGCAGAGAAGGCATTCGACAGAGTTGAATGGCACTTCCTGGAGGCCACACTAAAGAAAATAGGTCTGGGCTCCACTCTCCGATGAGGGATCAAAGCCGTCTACACGGCGCCACGCGCATCTGTAGTAGTGAACTCCCAATACTCCCGCTGGTTCCCCCTCAGAGGAACGAGACAAGGTTGTCCCCTCTCGGCAATACTCTTCGCACTATCGCTGGAACCGCTTGCCCAAACGCTTCGAGCAGACGCTGGCATAGAGGGGATGCGAGTAAACGACAGAGTATAAGCTGGCCTTGTACGCAGACGACATCCTGCTCCATGTACTAAATCCGATGTCATCAATCCCCTGAGCGATCCGTCTGATACAAGAATATGGCGCACTCTCAGGCTTCAAAATAAACAAAACCAAATCTATCCTCTTCCCCCTCCACAAACCCTCCCCAGACCAGCAAATAGACCTCGAGCGCCTAGGACTGATCATCAGAGGCCCAACACTGAGATACTTGGGGATCAATCTAACAAGAGACCTCGAACACCTGTATGAAGCAAACTTTCCCCAACTCCTCGACACCCTTAAAGCAGATCTCACAAAATGGAAATCACTTACAATCTCCTGGATGGGATGTCTAAATGCTATTAAGATGGTGAGCCTCCCATGCTTCCTATACCCCTTCCAGGGCCTGCCCATCACAATCCCGGACCAATTTTTCAAACAAGTTAAGAAGGTCATATCAGAATTCCTATGGAAAGGAAAGAAACCCAGGGTACCCGATGAAACCCTGATACTACTGAAGGAGCAGGGAGGAGTCGGCCTTCTGGATATAGAGCGATATTACCAGGCGACACAACTCAGAATCCTGATCCCACAACTGCGTGACAGAAGGGACCTGCAATGGGTTCAGCTGGACAATGATAATCTAACCCCCGCAACTGTTGCAGAATGGTTATGGGTCCCTAGACCGAAACTTATAAGAAGACTGCGCAACCACCCAATACTGGGGACATTGTGGAGCATATGGAAGGAAGGGAAAGGAATGTTTGGAGTTATCACGTGGTCTTCTCCTCTGAGCCATCTCTGGTCCCCTGGGATCAGAGAGGAAATCCCCGAACACGCCAGATACCAAGCCTGGTTCGATGCTGGTCTTGAGAGAGTCGGCCAGGTGTGGAGAAACGGAAAATTCATATCAGTTACAGAATTAGAAGAAGCTCTTCAACTACACCCATTTCCGATTTTCTTGTACCTGCGATTGAAAGGCGTATTATCCAAGAGGGAGTGGAAGGCCAAAACGCAGAGAGGGCTCACGCCTTTCGAGACAATTTTGGACACGACCAACGCAAATAAAGGCCGGATAGCACGCATGTACAGCGCTTTGATCTGTAAGGAACAAACTTCAAGTCTCCGCCTTAAAGAGAGATGAGGAAAAAGATTTCGGCAGAGAATTTGATCAGCAGGGTTGGGACAGAATTTGTGAAACATCATCCAGAATATCAATTGCAGCCCAGTACAAGCTGCATGCAATAAAGCTACTCCACAGATGGCAGTATGACCCACGCAGGCTTTCCAAAATGTTTCAGACCTCCAGCCCGGAATGCTGGCGACAATGCAGCATGGAAGCCGATTACTGGCACATGTGGTGGGACTGCCTCAAGGTTTGCATCTATTGGCAAGAAGTCCTGGGATGGATCAAACAGTTAGATGGCATAGAAACGGAACCGTCCCCGCTTCTGATTGTCTTTGGTCTTGAAGAAGAGGACGATGAACTGATTAGAGTTAAAGGACTGGCATCCCCCTTGCTATTGGCTGCGAGAGCGGGCCTGGTCATCAAATGGAAATCTCCACGCCTTCCAGTTAAAAAAGACTGGATACAGATCGCAACAAACATCTACACAATGGAAAGAATTACGCCAGCCCTCCACGATAAGGCTGCACGACACAAAGAGGCCTGGTGCGACTTTGCCAGTCACTACATTGCAGGTTCAGTGGCGAGCGACCTGACGCAACAAGGGAGTTAGAAAACACTCGGCCCAAGCACGAACTGAGCATCACATGACATGCCGCCAGTTCAACATGCCAGTCACAAACTTAATCATTAATCCTCAACTCAAACGACGATCAGTGATAAACTTCACGTCGCCCACTACAAATCGCCACGACAAATGCCAATGAACTGGAAGATTTATGAGCGCTGTTAAGGTGTGGGAGGGCGGGGGTAATGGTTTAAAATATCCTGCCGTTAAGGTGGGATACGTAGTGATGTTAAAATGTTGTTCAGGTGGAACAAAATTGTTTTAGTGTAATCATGTGACTATAACATGCACCCACCTGTATGTTCAGTCCTGATGTTTAAAAATATCAATAGAATTTAAATTAAAAACAAAAAAAGATCTGATCCCGGCTGACGGGGATATGGGGTGAATCACCTGAGAAATCGGAAACATGGAAATCCTACGAGCATTGTGTTAAAGGGAATATGAGCCCAGCGGAGGGGAATCCGAGGCAAATAGTGAAGCACCTGAGAACTTGAGTACATGTGAAATCCTAAGGGGAAAATAACATATTGTTTGTTGCCTCAGGCCCTTTGAAAGAAGAGACTTTGAAAGGCAAAGAGACTTGGGCACGGAAGGCCCTGATGCTAATGTTTGAACTGCACCCTTGTGTTAGAGAATCCAGAGACAGTGCTAAGCTCAAGTTTATCACCTTGCCCCATGCTGCAAACATGGGGAAGGGAGGCCAACGGATTGAATATCCCGACATATCATTTCTTGAACACTTTCCTTTTATATAACATTGTTTCCCACACTATTTGTATTTAGAGGTAAGGATTGGCAATAGGTTTTGTTAGTATAGGCCCTTTTGTTTGACAAGACACCACTAGGACTGCGTTATTATAGGATGGCCGTAGCTTGCTCCCATCTTTAGATTTAGGATTAGATGGGCGTTTTCCAAACCCATTTCGAAGTTCAATAAACACTCTTCAACTGTGGTCACTTGTGTCTGTTTTACTGTTGATACCATGCCTACCTTACAGGATCCATTTAGTATATGGTGTTTTTTATCGTATATTAGTTCATGATTGTACCATGAGGAAACTTGTGTATGTATATGTTTAAAAATGTTTCTACTACTAATGTGATAATAATTTGATAAAAATGAATAACAAGAACTGGAAAGTGGTGCTGAACTGTAGCATCTACCACCGCCTCAGCTGGTTTAACTATACAACAAAGAATGGACAGTTTGGAGAAATTGAAAATAAAAGAAATGAGTAAATGGTGAGAAGGCAGGACGCTGCAGATGTATTTGGAAGTGAAACTGATTCTGCAGGGGTCTTCGCATAATTATTATACCCACCTATGAAGACATTGATCCACTACTAATCACGGAGTGGACTGACCATACCAACGTGTGCTCCTTTAAAATGATTGAAACCTTTGCCAAATTGGATAGAATGAAATTGATCAAAGATATTGAAAGCTTGGAAGAAGATCGCTTCAATTGTGCTGATGGCAATGAGTGTAAGAGAATACCCTGTATGGAAGAACATTTGGAAAGATATGAGGGTGAAAAAAGTGTTAAAAAACAAATTCAAATGGGATAAAATGGACTATGAATCAGGACGCATATATGCTTTTGCCAGGAAGTTTGATCAACCAGTTATGGATCAAGGACTCAAATCTCAACAAAATTAAAATAAACCTGCAATAAGGCAGGATATTCAAGCTCGGAGATTGATTAGTCAGATCAAGAAGCCAGTTCTGGGACTACGATGAATTTTTTTAGCGGAGTTCAGACTGTTGCACCTATAAAGCAAATTGGACAGAAGAGGAAAAAATTTAAATCTGGGACGAGGAAGGACAAAATAACAAGACAGACTAGGAGAGGCAGAAGATGGAGGAACAAATGCAGCAAATTATCAGACCACACGCTCTGTAAGGGGCCAAAGAGGGAGGGGCCGACCCAGCAAGAAAGTATGATGATTTATAATATATATGACAGGACTCTTACATTAGACGAAGAGTATGTACAAAGGTTGGGCATCTCCGTTTGCCCGGTGAGTACTTTTAACTATACCGATGCACATATTGATAGGTTTAAATTCATACGTAAGCTTAAGTTTGCAAAATTCTACAATACTAAAAGTTACAATGCAGGTCCACGTGGAGAATAGAGAGAGCAGGGTAAGTAATCCTCTCAGTGTTAATGTTGTCTGTGCACTAAAGTGCTTAGATTATCTGGAGACGAAGGTTGACTTAAGGGACAATTTTACAGGTGCTGACCTTTTTTTTAGCATTTTGACATTCCAACTGATCACACTGTATATCTTAATCTGAGATTCAAATCTAAATTCTGTCCTGTGTTAATGCACAGCGCCATTGATGTCTTTGAGGAATTGGTGCTCCAAGACTCCAAGGAATTATACTCCAAGGAATTAACTGGGCACAATTCATACACAATGCCTTGCACCCAAGTGTTTACAAAATGAGTATTGTCAATAAAACCGCTGATAAGGAGAGGGGGGATTTGTGGTTTTGCAACATAATTTTTATCTACAAGAAGCTTTCATACAATTGAAGGTTGAGGCTTGCTATGAATTGATTACCCCCGACATGTTAGTGCAGTCCCAGGATGTTTATAATTCAAAACTAGATATATGGTATAAAAAGGACTGATAAATGAAATTCGAGGGGATTGGGTCCTCCGACGTATTCCATATCTATGACAGGTAATGTCCACAGCTGTGCTGCTTCGGAAAATCTTTGGCGTCTGCGTCCTGCTTCGATGACTTCAATGCGCCGTCCCCGAGGACCTCCTCCGATGGCCGACGTCACCCGATGTGATAAGTAGGACGCACGACGCCCATAGCCTCAGTTCCATTTTTTCAGTGAACGTGTTCGCTTCGTGAATCTCGGTACGCCTCGACTTGTTGGAGTTTGCTGTTTTCAATTCTCGGTTTGTTGAACCTGTTCGGTTTGTTGTGAAGGCCTGTTCGTGGCGATGTCTTTCTCATCTTCAACCGCGCGTCCGGGCTTCAAGAACTGCGGGGACTGTGGGTCCAAGATGTCGGTCACAGACTCGCATGACACCTGCCTCTGGTGACTCGGGGAGGCCCACGATACGGACGACTGTGTCGACTGCCAGTCGCTCACGGCAAAGGCCTTGCGGGAACGCAAGAAGAAGCTGTCGGTAGGCCGGGTGTCTAAGCCCCGGAAGTCGAGGTCTGCGGGGCTTTCGACAGATGACTCGAGGGGCACTCTCCGCATCATCGTCGGAAGTCCGGTGGGTCTCCTTCCAGGAGTCGGTCTCGCCACTCCTCTGCTTCTTCGAGGCATTCCAGGAAGCACCGGCATAGGTCGCCTTCCCCGTCCTCTTCCGAGGACTCCGCCCGTCGGCGGGTCGCTTATGCTTCCATGCAAGCGACACCGGAGGAATGGGCTTCCTTCGGGAAGCAGATGCTAGCGATTCTGGAATCGCAGGGCACCGGTCCGTCCGCGCCTCTGAGTGGGGTAGGTCGGCACCAGTCGAGAGACACCGCTCGTACGCCTTCGGGCTCGAGTGGTCGGCACGGCTCGCGGGAGAGGGCCTGCTCGGACAAGGGTAGCCGTTCTCACCATGCCCGTGCCAGGTCCCGGTCCTCGACGTGCTCGAGACCGTGTGATCCTGTGCCATCTTCGAAGAAGACGTCGATGCCTGTGGCGCCGAGGTCGTCGACGATTTCTCTCAAGGCTCCGCCTCCGAGGGGGTCGTCGACGCCGTCGGTGCCTAGGTTGTCGAGAGACACGCTCGGCGCTCCGGCTTCGAGGACTGTGTCGACGCCGCCGATGCTGGCGGCGCTGCAGCTGACGTTGACGCCGATTTGCTCGACGTCGACGCCTTTTCTGTCGACACCGGCGCCGCCTCGTTCGGCGCCCTCGACGCCTTTCGAGGCGGTGGTGTCGGAGGGGCCCTGTGGCACGGGGTTTGCCCCTAGAAAGGCTATGGCTAAGGTCCGGCACTGCTTTGGTCCACAGAGGTCTTCCTCTCCCCGCCTGGAGTACATTTCAGAGGGTGATGAAGGCTCTGATGGCGGCATGGTTCCGGTTCCAGATGACCTTATCCCGGCCCATAGCCAGTTTGATGACCTGTGGAAGTCACTGCATGCCAGTGGACTGGACACCTCTCCGGAGGTGGAGTTTTGTCGGCCGGAGCCTGGCACTCATGCCGATTCTTCATATCGGCGCCTTATGTCTCGGGTTACCGAGTACTTGGGTTGGTCAGCTCCCCCCAGGGGAGTTCGTTCAGGATGATCTCACGGACATCCTTGATCTTGGTCCACCCACTGACCCGGTTTTGCCTTTTCATATGGCTCTGCAGAGAAGGGTGGCGGCGGCTTGGACTGCTCCGGAGAGTCTCCCGGCAGTGGGCAAGTCTTTGTCGCGAAAATACCATCCAGCCAGTAGCGACTCCTGCTACTTGTCTAGGCACCCCACCCCGGAGAGTTTGGTGGTGCAGGCGGCTACGGCCCCGGCAAAGCAGGCGTCGTATCCTACCATCCCTCCGGATAGGGACGACAAACGTTTTGACAGCTGGGCAAAGAAAGTGTTTTCTTCAGGGGGTATGGCGCTTCAGGCGGCCAACTCCATATGTGCCTTGTCTCGTTTCACACACACTCTGTGGAACTGTGTTGCATTAGCGGCTGATCATATTCCCCGAAGGGGACGAATGGGATGGTTTCCTTGCTATGGTTCAGGATGGCAAGGATGCCATGTGTGAGGCCGTTCAGTCGGGTTTGGACTTGGCGGATTGTGTCAGCCGGTCCATGGCAGCGAGCACCGTAATGCGCAGGTTTGCGTGGTTGGGGAAGTCTGGGTTCGCTCCTGATGTTCAGTCCCGGCTCCTCAACATGCCCTTTGACGGTGAACACCTTTTTGGCAGCAAGGCTGACGAGAGTCTTGAGAGGTTGCAGACCTCCAAAGCTGCAGCGAAGTCATTGGGAGCTGCAGTTTGCCAACCTCCGCCTTTTCATCCTAGGGGACAGCAATGGAGGGGAGGTTCCTTTCGCTATTACTCGTCCTTCAGTAAAGTGAGGGGAGCTAGCAGTCAAAGAGGCCATCGTAAGAGTGCCAGAGGTGGAAACAAAGGTACTCGAGGTGCCAAGGCCGCTCGGGCAGTTGCCTCTTTGCCCTCAGGCAACGCCACAGCCGCTACCACTCAGTCATGAGGCCAGGTCCCATGGTTCGCCGGTAGAGGGAAGGCTGGCGCAGCATCTTGTAGAGTGGCAAGCCATTACTTCGGATGTGTGGGTTCTGGAGATCATAACCCACTGCTACTGTCTTCCTTTTTGGCAGAGGCCTCACGACAATCCACCAGGGAGCCTCTCTTTGAAGTGTCCGGATCCGCTCCTTGCGCAGGAAATTCAAGCCCTGCTGGAGAAAGGCGCTATAGAACTGGTACCTGTAGCAGAGAGGAACAAGGGATGGTATTCCCCTTATTTTTTGATTTCGAAGAAAGACGGGGGATTGAGACCCATCATGGACTTGCGCGGTTTGAACAAACTCCTCAGGAAGGACAAGTTCAAGATGGTGACTCTTTCTCAAGTCCTCCAGGCCCTTCAACTTCAGGACTGGTTGGTGTCTCTCGACCTCAAGGATGCTTACTTCCATGTGCCGATCCATCCCAAGCACAAGAAGTACCTGAGGTTCGTTGTTGGCGACTCGCACTTTCAGTTTCGGGTCCTGCCGTTCGGATTGACCTCCGCCCCAAGGGTTTTCACCAAGCTCATGGTGGTGGTGGCAGCGCATCTCAGGAAAGGGGGGATTCAAGTCTACCCCTACCTGGACGACTGGTTGATCAGGGGGAGCTCTCCCGAGCAAGTCCTGGATCATCTGTCCGTCACCTGCCACTCCCTTCACAGGCTGGGCTTCTCCCTCAATTTAAAGAAGTCCCATTTGACACCAACGCAGCGGCTCCAGTACATCGGAGCAGTGCTCGACACGTCCCTGTGGCAGCATTTTCCTCCTCAGGTGAGGGCTCTTCACATTCAGCAGATGGTGCACAAGTTTCAGCTTGCCCAGAATCTCCCAGCGTCCGAATTCTTGAGACTGCTCGGCCTCATGGCATCCTGCATTCTTCTGGTGCCAGAGGCTCGTCTGCGGATGAGATCTTTGCAGTGGGCACTCAAGCTCCAGTGGTCTCAGTCATCCGGCAGGCTGTCGGACCCTGTTCAGGTGCCGCCCTCGGTAGCCCGGGACCTTCTGTGGTGGCCCTTCGAGGGCAATCTGATGAAGGGGGCCCCCATTTTGGCTGCCCTGGCAAGGTGACGATCGTGACGGACGCATCCCTCACGGGATGGGGAGCTCATGCCAACGAGTTGACAGTCAGTGGTCGTTGGTCTCCGTCGGAGCCCAGACTCCATATCAATCTGTTGGAGCTGAGGGCCGTCAGGCTAGCCCTGAAGGCTTTTCTGCCGACTGTGCGTGGAAAGAGTGTCCTGATTCTAACGGACAACAGGGTGGCCATGCACTACCTCAACAAAAAGGGGTGGGGGGCAGGGACTCTTCCGCTGTGCAGGGAGGCGATGCAGCTTGAATTCTGGGCCATCGAGCAGGAGGTTTCGATCTCGGCTGTTCATCTGGCCGGAGACGACAACGAGACGGCGGATGCTCTGAACAGGCAGAGCTCGATCTCCCATGAGTGGGAGCTGGCTCAGGAGATTCTCCTGGAGATCTTCGCCCTTTGGGGGACCCCTCAAGTGGATCTCTTCACCTCCAGTGTCAACCGGAAGTGCGAAAGGTTTTGATCGCGCGAATTTCCTCCAAAAGGAGCCTTAGGAGACGCGTTCGTGGTGGAGTGGTCATTCCCACTGCTGTACGCGTTTCCTCCAGTCCCTGTCATCCCGCAAGTGCTGCAGAGGTTACGGAGGTTCGGTTCCCGGATGATCCTCATTGCTCTGGCGTGGGCCCGGAGGTCGTGGTACCTGGACCTTCTAGACTTGTCCATCTGCCCTCCACGTCGTCTTCCCTACCGAGACTATCTGCTATCACGGGAGGGGGGTCAGATCCCTCAATCTACACGCTTGGTTTCTGAAAGGTTGAGGTATAAAGATTGGGACCTCCATGAAGACGTGATGGAGGTGTTGCTTTCTGTTGCCGTTGGAGAAAGTTCTGTGACTGGTGAAGAGTTCAGAATGTGGATCCTTTTGAATGTGACATTCCCATGGTTCTGTCTTTTTTGCTTTCTTTGGCCCACAGGGGCTTGCAAGTGGGGACCATTAAAGGTTACCTGGCGGCACTGTCCATATTTAAGCGCTCGTCTGAAGAGTGTTCCTATTTTAAGATTCCTTTAATTTCGCAGTTTTTGAAAGGGCTCACTAATGTGTTCCCTCCATTACCTTTTTTGGTGCCAGGTTGGGATTTGAACCTTGTTCTTAAGTTTCTTATGGGTGCTCCATTTGAGCCTTTACATTCTTGCCCTTTGAGGCTGTTAACTCTGAAAACTGTTTTTGGTTGCGGTTACTTCCGCTCGCAGAGTGAATGAGTTACAGGCACTTTCAGTTAAGCCACCCTTCACTGTGTTTCATAAGGATAGGGTTGTCCTTAGAGTTTGTCCTTCTTTTCCTCCGAAGGTGGTTTCGGAATTTCATTTGAGCCAGAAGGTTGTTCTTCCGGCGTTCTATCCTCCTCCACATCCTGGTAAGGAAGAGGAGAGGCTCCATAGGCTTGATCCTCGGAGAGCACTGAGCTTTTATATTTCGCGCATGTCCCTGGTCAGAGTGGACGATCAACTTTTCATTGGTTACGCTGGAAAGCGTTTGGGACAAGCTGTGACGAAAAATACTTTGTCTCGTTGGATTATTTTAGCTATCTCCGAGTGTTACCGCTTGGCGGGTAAGGACCCTCCGGCTGGCTTGCGGGCCCATTCTACCAGAGGAGTGGCTGTGTCTACTGCCCTGCAGAGGGAAGTTCCTATTCGTCACATCTGTGATGCAGCCACCTGGGCTTCAGTACATACTTTTGTATGTCACTTTTCCCTTGATTCCATCAGAGGGCAAGATCTGGCCTTTGGCAAGGCAGTTCTCTATTCCGCAATTTGATTGGGCATGTTAAATTTGTATTCTAAATTCTTTCCCACCTCCTTGCTTGGTACTGCTTTGGGAGTCTGTCATAGATATGGAATACGTCAGAGGACCCAATCCCCTCGAAGAACAAGTTACTTTCTTACCTGGTAATGTTCTTTCGATGGGATGGTCCGACGACGTATTCCATATCGCTCCCTCCCTGCCTTCCCTGCTGCAGAATTTCTTTTGCGATTGCAGCTTGCGTTGCGCAAGGCCTTGTGTGTCTGACTGGCAGAAAACTGGTGGCACACGTTCTGGGAAAAAACTATAACTAAGGCTATGGGTGTCGTGCGTCCTACTTATCACATCAGGTGACGTCGGCCGTCGGAGGAGGTCCTCGGGGACGGTGCATCAACGTCATCGACGCAGGACGCAGACGGCAAAGATTTTCCGAAGCAGCACACCTATGGACATTACCTGTCATAGATATGGAATACATCTAAAGAACGTTACCAGGTAAGAAAGTAACTTGTTCTTCTGTATATACAATGTGGTTTTCCTGTTACTCCGATTTTATATCTTCTTCCAAAGGTTCTTAAAACTATAACTAACCCTCCTGGTCGTCCCATTGCATCTTATATTAGGATAAGATACTGCAACCTTTTGTTTTGGATTGCAGTTCACATATACGTGATACCTCTGATCTTCTAAGAAGAACGATGGGGATTAACTGGGAAACACACTATAGTTTGGTTTCACTTGATTTGGTTTCTCTTTGAAAGTATTAATGACCAGGTAGGGATGACGGCTGTTGAGTTTTCCTAAACAAAGATCGGTTAGTTTCAAACAGCAAAATTAGTGAGTGGTTGACCTTTTAGCCTTCCGTTTAGAAAACAATATATTCTTATTTGAAGATAAACTATATAGGCAAAAAAAGAGGCACCAACATGGGCTCATGCGTAGCTCCCATGTATGCCAACCTCTATCTAGGCTGGTGGGAGGAATGCACAGCCTGGTCATCTAAATTTGATAATTATATTGAGGATATTGTTGTATGGTTGAGATACATTGATGATCTGTTTTTGGTTTGGGGAGGAAACACCAGATAAACTATTAGAATATGTGTCTCTACTCAACTGCAACAATTTGAATTTGGAACCGACAATCACCACTAATGCACAGATGATGGAGTTTTTGGACATTTGTCTTGAAGTATATTTTATGATAAGCTAGTAAGTCAGTTGTATTGAAAACCGACCAGCGTAAATAGTATATTACATGCAACAAGCTTTCACCAATATCCTCTCATCAAAAGCATACCCTTTGGAGAGTTTACTTGAGCCAAGCGTTATTGCTGCAGAGAAGATTTTCTATACGAAGCACGCAATGTGGGCAAACGCTTCAATGGTAGAGGATATCCCAGGAAACTAATTACCAATGCATTTGACCAGGTTCAGGAATTACAACAAATAGATCCACACAAAGATTCTAATAATATTAAAGCTAAAGATGAACATATTAGATTCATCACAAAATATAGCATGCAAGCTGCCAATGTTCAGAAGATCTTAGAGAAACACTGGGCTGTGTTACATTCTGATTGTGATATTGCTAAAGCTATAGGTTCACATCCATCAGTGACATTTAGTAAAGCAACAAATATGAAGACTAGTCTTGGACTTAGCATGCTTGGTTCTGCTAACCGGGCAACTCTAATTGGCTTTTACATCAGAAGGGACAGAATGGGTTTTTACAAGTGTGGTGAATGTAAACTTTGCAATCTTGTGATTTCAACTTCAATTTTTGAATATGGCCAAAGAGTCAAATAGAAGATCAAACATGAAATCACGTCTGACCAAATATGCGGTTTGATACTTTGTCCGTGCAGGACTGCATACATTGGCTCTACAATTTGCAGTTTGAAGCTCTGGATATTGCAACATTACCATGCCATTGAAAATCATGATGGCACCTATTCTCTTGCAAAACATTTCTCGGATAAAAATGTTACCCAGAGAAATTGACATTTGTCATTTTGGCACATGTGCCAGCGCATGCACATAAAGGAAACTGAGCTAAAACTGCATCAGATGGAAGCAAAAATTATCATCTTGTTTGATATGTTACAGCCAGATCGGGGTTGAAAAAATGACGGAAATGTCCGAGGGAGAAAAGACCAACGATTATTTTTCTGAAATATTTGTTAGTCCTTTCTCCCCTGAACATTTCCGGCTTGGCCCCTGCCCCCACCCACACCCCCCCTACTTACCTTGCGGCAGTCGCCGACTCACTGTGTCCCTGCAACGCATGTTCCCTTCCAATTCTGTCACCCGGAACAGGCGCCGCAGGGTACTTTCCTTTTTTTGTGGATCGGCTGTGGGGGGGGTGATACCCCTGCAACTCCCAGCACTGAACGCGTGATTTGGTTGAACTTTTTGGCTGTTCAAAAATTCCGAACGGCCGAAATTCGTCCAAATCACGCATTCAGGCTTTTATTCTCGGTCATTTTGGACGTTTCCTTACAGCCACATGGTCATAATGTTGATAGCGAGCTGCATGTATTTTTTATAACAAATGAATTTTTTGTTTACACAAAGATGATTTTTTCTTTTCTCCTTTCTCTTCTTCCTGCTGATGTTAATTTCCTTTTACATATTTTTCTTTTTTTTGGCCAATGTGGATTTGAAAGTTTTTTTTCTTCGAAGTGTGTATAGATGTGGTCATTGTAATGTACATTGGAGTCTTTATTTAGAGTGTTATGTATTCTGAATTGTGGACTGTATGCAGTCTTCATTTCCGCACTTTGCACTTCATCCAATATTTAACTGTTTCGATGATTGAAATGAATGTCATGTTGCATTGCTTGCATCCCATGGTTAGAGCCCTATATTTGCGCTCTGTATGCATGTTGCAATTTTATGATGTACATAGCACTTTCTTTCCCCCAATTTTGAGCATTAGCCGTTTTTTAATGGAGTCTATGGAGTTATGAGGTTGATGGTGCTCTTGGCTGCACTATGCACTTTGTCAATTGTGACAATATGGAAAGACACCAACATAGTTTAGTTTTAGTAATTTAATGTATTAATTGCTATGTTGTATGATGCATTTTGTTAGTTACCATGACCGGATGTTTATTTTTATCTATTATCAATGAAGCACTGCTGACCGTTAAACCTAAAAACCCCAGCACTGCAAGGACTAACACCCATGACATCAAAGATGACCTCACAAGTCTGGCACCCTCTTTTTTAGTTTAGTGAGATATTTCTTAAGTAGCACTGAGGAATTGCAAAGTGAGAAGGTACTACATTTCTACACCTTACCGTTCTCATAGGTTCTTACACTGCTTTCCTTAGGGTTCAATGACATCATTTGCTACATATATATATGGGAAGAAGGAAGCCTGAAATGCAGCACTTATTTCTGTGCATTAAAATAATCAATTTGGTTATGAACACTTTGTGGTAGTACTGCTACATTTTTGCTTACTTTACTTTCTTTGTATGTGCTGCTGATGGTATGCGTTGTGCTGCCTCTCATTTTCATGTGCAGTAGTATATTTATATAGTAACTGAGGGATTGGTATGTACTTATCACATGTTTAACAGTCCACAAAAGTCTAACAAAGCATGCATCATTTGACTATGCAACATGGGAAAAATATGGGAAGTGCACCTGTATTATGCATGCTGCACACACTGTTTACGTTTGTACATGAGTTTGGTCTTGTAATGGAAAGAAATGTGTAATGCAATACTATTCATACCAATGCCTTGTGTAATTACCTACTTATGTAATGATCTCGGATAAGTTTTATGGCAACATAACAGACACTCCCTTCTGGAGGCTTCTCATGACAACTACATATAAATGTGATGTCATCAGTGATGTCATCAATGGCACTTGTGATGTCATCTTTGATGTCATGGGTGTTAGTCCTGGCCGTGCACAGTGGTAGCGCGAAATATGGTTGTGTAGCGTACCATAACTTGCGAATTTCTGGGTTTTTTAGGTTTTACCTGTAACCATAACGTCCCTGTAGCAACGTTTTTCCATTGAATTT
This sequence comes from Ambystoma mexicanum, assembly GCF_040938575.1. Classification (NCBI taxonomy): domain Eukaryota; kingdom Metazoa; phylum Chordata; class Amphibia; order Caudata; family Ambystomatidae; genus Ambystoma; species Ambystoma mexicanum. The sequence continues at coordinate 440,631,020 of NC_090940.1, forward strand.
CACCATAACGTCCCTTGAACAACATTTTTTGTTAGTGAATTTCATAGGTTTTTAATAGGGCACTGTAAACATAAGTTTCCTTTAGCATACTGTATTTAGAAATGATGCTATGTTTTTAACAGCGCACCTGTATCGTAACGTTCCTTTAGGAATGTTTTTTGTACGGGACTATCATAGAATGCTCCTTTTAGATTGTCACAAAGCAAGTGGCAATGAAGGGAGTAAGTGTGACGCGCATCATAGACCCGCCACACGGTTGTGTGCTAAATGGTGAGCCTTTGCCAGCTGATGTGCAACTCACCGTCAACAAGTCTGCCCTGTATGCATTTTGAATCCGCTTCCTCGCATGAGCATTTTGCTACGAAATTGGCTGTCTGCCCCCAAAATGGCTGCCTCCTACGTTGCCTAGCAACCGATCCACATATCCAGGAAGCAGATCAGCCGGTAGGCGGAAGCCGGCCCATTAGTATCGAAGGCCCGTGGAGATAAGGCCCTGTTCTGCACCTGTTTGGCGCATGGAAGCGCGGCGTGGCCAACCCACTACGTCCGACCCAATTGTCCCTACCAATCCTTCAAAATGAGGCTCTGCTAACAAATCTCTCCATACCCCTATACACGGAACAATTCGCTTTTCCACTTTGCTGTATGATCCATGCATCCTGCAACTCTATGCATAACCGTGTGACTTGCCTGTAAGTACACATTCCCACTTGCATTACAAATGCTCTCTTACCGTAATAATCTGATGTATTGCTGCAGTGCCTTATATTAATGCCACTGTCCCTGCAAGCCAACTGCATCTGTACCAAGTACACAGCCTGCGGTTGATAAATACTCCCTTCTCTGCAGTAAATATGCATTACTGGGATTGTCGAATTTAGGTGCCCCTTCGCTGTGGCATGTATGCATTTTAGCCATTACTGGGATTGTCAAATTTAGGTGCCCCTTCGCTGTGACATGTATGCATTTTAGCCATTACTGGGATTGTCAAACATAGGTGCCTCTTGGCTGATGTAACAATACCTATGTCTAGCTCCTATAGCTAGCATTTACGCAGCACCTTCCTATATAATGCAGTAGTGACAACATAATAACCTAACATGCGCACCACCAAGACTCACCTTATATATACACTCTGTTCCCCACTTTGGGCTACTCTAATAATCACCACAACAATGACCCACACTAACTCTACACCCTGCAATCTGCAGGAGAGAAATACGCGACTTAGAGCTAGGCTGCCACGACTTTATGATCTCAAAAACAAAAGAACTAGACCATCGGTCTTTACACCCATTCTAACCGCCACTAACCATAACCCATCTGCCACAGTTGTTGAAAGACCTCCAAAAATGCAGAATTACTCTCTTCATAACCAGAAGAGATCCAAGCACCCTAAACTAATACCTATTCAAGAAAGAAATACAACTCGCACCCTATCAGGAGCACTCATTAATGCGAGGTCCCTCATAGTACATAACACGAAAATTGTCGACATACTTACTATGGATAACCTAGACTTTTTGTCTGTCTCTGAGACCTGGCTCCATGATGCTGCAGGTCCCGCACTTATGATTGCCATACCAGACAACTACAATATACTCAGAATCGATCGGCCCAACTCTAGAGACGGCGGCCTGGCCATCATTGCTAAAACTAAGTTAGCATTAAGACTCACCCCACCTCCAGCAATTACATCTTGTGAACTACTATTAGCTAAACTACCCATCTCCAATAATAGTACACTAACTATTGTCCTGGTGTACAGACCACCTGGCCCTCTAGGTAACTTTGAGGAAGACCTTTCCAGCCTCCTCACGAACATCAAAGATTCCACCCAGCTCCTATTAGGTGACTTTAACCTGGGATTTAATGATGTTGAGGACAAACAGGCCCAATCTATCCAATCGATTTTAGTCGAACATGGCCTTACCCAAAAAGTCTTAGCTCCCACACACATAAAAGGATGCACACTAGATTGGATAGTCAACCTGAACTGTGCCACTAACGCCACAAACCTGGACCGACCACCACCTTATCTGTTTCTCATCCATCATAGAACCTCTAAAAGTAGATACTCGTGAAATAGCACCACCGTGCTAACCAGAAGCAAAAAAGAAATTACTGCTGAAAAACTACTCCCCCCCCCCCTCCTACAAGCTCTCACTGCTAGCGCTAACAACTCTGACCCAAATACGATAGTTGATACATTTAACAATACTATGTCCAAAGCCTTGGATACTATTGCCCCAATCAAACTACGTAAAAGTAAACAAGAATCACACCTCAATTCTTGGTTCACCCCCCCCCCCATCTCAAAGAACTACAAATCCAAAAACGTAAACTCCAAGCAATCTGGAGGTACTCACCTTCAGCTGAGAATAAAACTCTACTTGTTAACCTTGCGAACAAATACAGGAAAGAAATAATCCAAACAAAAAAAAACACCATCAATGAGAGAATCAGTAAAGCTAACTCTAAAGAACTCTTCTCCATCCTCCGGGAAATGGAAAACCCAATTGCTCCCACGGATAATGTCTCCAAGGACAAACAATGGTGCACTAGCATCCAAAATGCATTAGCAAATAAAATAACTCTACAGTCCAAAATTGCAAAGAAGAAAGCCTCCTTGAGCTCCACAGGAACTCATACCACTCCTCTGACAGATACACCAAGTACAGACACACTAAGTAGCTGTAAACCATTTAGGTTTACCAACATATCCATACTGGAAACTGAAAAGGTTATATCATCTCTGAAACCATCGAACTGCCAGGGCGACAGTTGCAAGTTATTAAAGACGCAGCTAGAGATTTAGCACCCTTCATCTCTAAGCTAATTAATGCCTCCTTTAAATCCCCACCCTTGCGCACACCCACAACACTATGAATGCATGCATACAACCATGCAGGCAGCTAACATAGTACACAAACGTAACATACATAGCAGCACTTCAACCCAACTCCCTCACTCCATAAAGCACCCATTGAGAAAAACAGGTCGCAATTACCACGATCCACAGACATACCATAGCCTCGCTCACCCCTACCCACTACCATTCCCCAGGTAGCGTTTCACTAGCAACCTAACCACAATATTGTGACAACATTGGCCCTACCGCAACAATTCTGCACACATCATATTAAAGAACCCAAATAAAATGCACTTCAACCATTCCCTGTGCCATATTGCCAGTATGCACACACTGCACCAAGTGGGCACACTGCGTGACTTTTCATTTCACCATCTCCAATCACACATCCAAAACTTTACCATATTCTACCATCCACCTCACCTGCGGAACCAAACATACACTCCTGCCAGCTCATTTCTACTGCTCTGTCATCTGCAATACACTGCACAACCATTCTTTACAGGTCATCATGGTCTACCAGATGCACAGTTAACATTGCATTAGTGGAATGGATTTCCCAAAGTCCAACGCTCTTCAATCCATGGCCTACAGCCTACCACTTTCGGCCATACACGCAATAGGCTACCCTTTCAACACAGGCACTGCAACTCCACAGTGACAGTATGCAAACCTAGCACCCACTGCATCACTTTTCACAGCACCATACCCAAGAACACATCAAAAAGTTTACCATGTTGTAGCAGTATTCTCACCAGCAAAACCACACAAGCAGTCATGGCAGCTCACTTCTCCTGCTGTATTGAAACTGAAATGTGCTCCACATCTGAATGGGTGTCACAACCCTCCGCCTGCTGCAGCCTCTAAAATGCCTTACTACCGTGTGTGTCCTAAAGTCCTAACCTCTTCATTGCATTGCCTACGCCCTTCAGCCATGCACCCAACAGTCTACACCTTCAAGACTGTCAGTGCTACGTAATACCATCATCTTTTTCATCCACTTCGCCTATCCACATACACAGCAGTATCACCAGCACTTCTACCCAACCTGTGCACCGCCATGGACCTATACAGCTACAATTTGCACCACTTACCATAATGTAGAAAGATAACACTCTGTCCTAGACCCCTGTGCGCCTTCATTCATATACTATGGGCGTCCCACTTCCATTCCCAAACAATAGTGCCACTGCCAACGTTGCCACATTCAGTTTTCAACACTATTTATTTATTTGCATTTTTAAAGCGCTCACAAAGCCCGCGGGCATCGAGGCGCTGTTACAGGAATTGCTTGTTTATTTTTTCAGTTGCGTAATTGTTTTTTCTTAGTTGCGTATTTATAACGCGCTTAAATATCCAGAGGGGTTTCTAAGCGCGGACCCGGGGATCGAACCTGTGTTGCTTCGTGTCGTCTTGCTTCCAAAGTGAACATGTTGCCGCTGAGCTACCCTCCCGGGACAAGCCTACTGCAATAAATTTGCACACACCGCACTGTGCAAGCACCACCCTGCAGCAGATGTACACCCACACTTGCTTTACTGCACTAAATTTGGTAAAGGCCTACGCTCTTCGCTGCATGCCCTACCGCCTACGGCCTTAGTCCATGCAGCCAATATTATAAACCTTCCACAAGCCCAACGCAGCTTCCTTAACCCATGCATGCCACCATGTGCCCAAGTACTGCATTCCATCTGCATAACACACCCACCTGCGCTCCCACCCAACCCATTTCATGTGCAAATCATTCCCCTTCTACACTGTACCTGCCACCACTTTCCACAGAAAGAGGTGGCCGCAAACAGGTGACCTGCACACACATCCAGCAATCACATACAGAACCTCTACATTGCAGCCATTCACATAAAAACATTTTTTTTTTAAAAAGGGAGGTAGCTATAAGCATATATAACTAATTTTTTGGGACATACATTTCAGTACTTCCCCAAAAAAAGTAGTGGTCGGATTTCCACCAAACACACAAAAGCACGCTTTCTGACCCAAGCCCCTCCAGCAAATTTGGTGAAAATCCGTCCAGCCGTTCGGCCTGTAGTTGTGCACAAACTCTTTCCCCATTCACTCTATGGGGAGGGGGGGTTGTAAATGTGGGACCACCCTTATAACTTTGCTCTCCCCCCCCCCACTAAACCTCACCAAACTTGGAGAAAAAATTCTAAGCCGCCCCAATACTTTTTTGCAAGCTTTGGTGAGGATTCATCCGGGGGGAGCAAAGTTATAAACCACCAAAAAAGTGCTCTTCCTATGAGTTTAGAAACTTAACCATAACTACAGTTTAGTGGATTTTCTTTTGCATATTATAGCGTTATTTTGTGCAATATTTTAAATGCGTTACATATGCATGCATGAAATGGAATGCCTGTACAAAAAAAGAGACTTTATGCATATATGTAAGCTTTATTCTTAAAGTTTTGAAACACTTGTGTACGAGCGCGATATAAATAAAATATCATTACATTTTAAAATACACAAACATACCACAGCCTCCACCAACCCTACCCAGACCCATTCACAAAGTATGGTATCCCTGTCAACCTGCCCACCACTGTTCCACAACATTGGCCCTAGTGCCACAAAGCATCACACAGCAGCATAGTTACCAATCACAATTAAAGTACACTTGTACCATATCCTCTGCCATAATAACAGTATGCAAACCCAGCACCCGCTTCCCACATGGCATCACTTTTCACATCTCTAACTACACATCAAATACTTTTCCATTTTGTAACAGGGTCCACAGCACCAAAACCAAACATGCAGCCATGGCAGCTCATTTGCTCTGCTTTATTGTGTTTCAAATGTGCTGCACTTTTTTCACCACCTTCTACGTACTTCACGTTGCAAAATGCATTAGTACCGTATCTGTCGTAAAGTTCTAGCCTCTTGCGTGCATGGCCTACGGCCTTCGCCCATGCCCACAACAGTCCACGACTTCAACAGTCTCAATTGTACATAATGTCACCATCCATTCACCAACTTGTAACTAGTGCACATTCCAAAATGCATTAGTGCTGTGTGTGTCCTAAAGTCCTACCCTCTTGCGTGCATGGCCTACGTCCATGCACCCAACAGTGTACACCTTCAAAACCATCACTACTAAACATAAGTGCACCATCCATGTGACCAACTTCACCTATCCACATACACATCCAGCACTACTACCTAACCTTCTCACCGCCATGTTCCTATACAGCAGCAAATAGCACAACTTACCCTAATGTACAAAGAAAACACTCTCCTGCATCCCTGTGCACTCATGCACATACTATAGCCGCCCCTCCATTCCTAAACTGTAGTACTGCTGCCAAAGTGCCCACATTTGGTTCGCAAAAGTAGCCTACTGCAATCATTTTGCACACACCGCACTATGCAAGCACCACCCTGCACCGGATGTACACCCACAGTGCGGTGGGTAAGTTAAAAGGCTACGCTCTTCACTCCATGCCCCACTGTCTCTGTCCTTACTCCATGCAGCCAATATTGTAATCCTTCCACTTACCCAACGCAAGTTCCTTAACCCATGCATACCAGCATGTGCCCAACTACCACATTACATCTGCATAGCACACCCACCTGCGCTACATCCCAACCTATGTCACTGACGAAATGTTCCCCTTCTAAAACATACATACCTGCCACCACTCTCCACCGAAGTAGGTGTCCGCAAACAAGTGGCGGCACAATGTATGGGGCCTTTGCGGCACCTGCCTCCAATCACCACACAATGTACTCGCCTGTATAGGTGCCCGCCAGTTCAGCCAGTATGCGCGACCACTACAGGCACTCCTCCGTCTTCTTCCACTTACACACGTTTCACATTACCCACTTTTCACTCCCGCCACCCATTCCGTAGTGTCCATTTTCCACAACCTTCCGCCGATGCACTATCTTCCGATGCACCATGGTGCGTTTCCCAAAAACGTTGATGCAAAGCACGCTTCCCTCCAGCCAACCACCGGCCTCGTCCAACGTTCGCTGACGTCACGGCATACCGCAGGCCAATGACACTGGTCCGCGGAGCAAACAGGGAAATGGATCCGCAGAGCGGACCCATATACAACTAATTTTTTGGGACAAACATTTCAGTACTTCTCCAAAAAAAGCAGTGGTCGGGTTTCCACCAAACACACAAAAGCACGCTTTCTGACCCAAGACCCTGCCGCAAATTTGGTGAAATTCAAAGCCCCCCATTTACTTTTTTTGCAAAGTTTGGAGAGGATTCGGCCAGGGGGAGCGAAGTTATAAGCCACCGAAAAAGTGCTCTTCCTAGGAGTTTACCAACTTAACTATAACCACACGGCCGCTACCGTGGGCCGTGTAATTTAGTGTATTATTTTTGCACATTATAGTGTGATTTTGTGCAATAATTTAAATTCGTTACATCTGCATGCATGAAATGACTGTACAAAAAAGAGACTTTATGCATATATGCAAGCTTTATTCTTAAAGTGCACTGTTATTTCAACATGGCGCGCTGTTAGCACAAGGAATTTCCAGTGGGTAAACGCACGCTTACACCATCGTTTATGTTGTTGAATATCAGACTGCAGATGGTTCTCACGTTGTTTTAAATTGGAACGCTGGACATGGATTGTTTAATATTAGCCTGACGAAGCCCCAGCTGAGGTGGAACATGTGGCGAACTGTGCTAGGGGATTTTTTTCTCTGCCATGTTTCTACTGCTCTTTTTTATTTTAATATGACGAGAGTTTGATTAAAGTCATTTATACACCGACCAGTGGTGTGCCGTGAACATTTCTTTTTCTTGGGAATGCGAGTATTCTCGTGTTTCCTAAAGGATTTGTGGATCACATTTATTGTATTTGTATGTATGTTTGATTGTTTATGTATTTTGTTTAGTAAAAAGTTCCTAGTTGAACTAATTCACTAAAATAAAAAATATTGTCCACTTCTTCTCTAGCTCCATAATTTGCAGTTCCAGCTCTGTTAAACCGTTGTCCTACGCCAAGTCAAGAAGATCTGTAAAGAGGTAATTTTTTACTCTCCTCACCTATCCTCCAATTTTGTAAACTAGTTTTTGAGCTCAGAAATGGAGGATTGGGCATACGACTGTATAGTCCGGATTTCCAGCAGACAGTCATTATCCTCGTTAGTGGCCACATTGCTGGAGGGTGGCAGCACAGTTTGGAGTGAAGTCTAGGACTCATGCCAGGCTTTTGAGAGCCAGTGGAACGTTGAAACGTTTGGCTAGTTTCCCTCCAAGGCAAATGTATATGTTCTCGTCTTAACAAGTAACCAAAGCATCTAATAATCCGGTCACGAGAGACAACAGCTGAATGCAGGACTCGCATGTGCACAATGAGGATACCCAATGAGTCTTACACCTTGCAAATGTGCCAGCTCCACACCCAAAAATTGCCCCGTGTGCTATTTTGACTGTTACACAGGGGAAATGAACGAGCTCATGCAGAGCGTGCAGGTGGAGCTCCCTTTTCCTGCATCACCAAGCAATGTAACAAGTTCACAAAAGTTTACTTAACTCCTAAAACAAAGATTGAAGTAATGTGAGGAAATAAATATGTCATTATGGGGAGCAGCACGATAAATCACAGTTTGAAGCGGTTACTACATAGGTTCAGAAAGCACCTCTGGTTGCACCTTTACATGCAACCTTACCACAGGCCAATCACAGGGGTTCACCCGTGGCACAGTGCCTCAAAGGAAATCACTCCAGGGAAAAACCATTAAGGGGCCCCAGCTATTCAGCTCTGTGTTCAGCACAGACTTACATAATCAAGTGAGGGATCTACAACTGGCCTTAATGAGGGGCTGACACCAAACAAGGGAAGCCACACCTCTATGGTAACCTTGACAGAGTGACAAGGATGAACTCTCAGGCAGGGGTAGCAGGCCGACACTAAGGTACAATTAGTTCACACACTTACCTCTAAAAAATGTACCCATTGATATACCGGGAAATGCATTCTGTAATTGTGCTACACATATAGACCATTAGATCAAGTAAGTATTTCAAACATAAAATAAGCATAAATAGATACATAGTACACTATGTAAACAGTAATTGTCTAAATGGACTTTGCTCACTTAACTGCCTATATGTGGGACGGCTATCGCAGAAAGGCACCAAACAAAACTGGGGAGGTGGGGGTGCAGAGAACATGGGAAGGTTAATCCCAAATGGGCTTGCAGAATTAAGTACAGTGTCCTGAAAACACAACCCATTGCTTTTATATATGAAGTGGGAGAGGAACTCCTTTCCACTGAAGAGGCCCTTCTTTTAGAAGTTTTCCTCTCAGATGATTTGCTGGCGTGAGTCTTAGCAGATTCCTCATCAGAGGAAAAGTCCCCTGGCTTCCAAATGCAGAAGAAGTCTTCTATGTCTGTCTTGTAGGGTCGTAGTCGAAAAAGACTTGCAAATGTGACATTTCTGGATGTCATGAGGATATAGACAGTATATGCAGTGATCATGGGGGGTCTTTCATGTAAATCACCTTTCTCCTGCACCTCGTGCAATCCCTGAACAGGGAAGGCTTCTTGGTAGCCTGAAGTTCAGCCATCTGAAGAGAAGGTTCACTCGACAAATTCTGGGTCAAATAAGAGTATATTTAAAAATATAAACTATTGTAGAATAGAAGAAAATCGAAAAAGCTCAGAGCTTGAGGATTCCCTGGGTCAGTTAGACTGCAGTGAAAAATCTGAAGATGTCTGCCCGGGGCGGAGCTTAATCCCCGTCACCTCATTGTTTGGGGCCATAAAGGACCAAAGTGAGGTGGAGGGACTACACAATAGAATGGCTCATAGGTCATAATGACTATGTACATGCATTTCTATGTAGCAATGTGTGTATGTTTACAAAAAAAATATAATCATTTTTATCACAGAGGATTCCCAGTCTGACGAGGGGGAATATTCAAGCATCTGAATCTATGAAAGATCCAATGCTGGAGAAGCAGACATTTCAACCAGCAGGAAAACCATAGCCAAAGGCCTCCAAGAACTAAAGTTACAGTTGAGAAACAGTTACCTTTGTCATATACTTCAGGGAAAAATATTTACACAGTCATCAATACCAGCTACTGTGAAACATTACAATGAGCTAGAAATAAACAGCATGGCTTAAAATATAAATGTATATATTATAAAATCTGGGAACATCCTAAAATTCAGTTTTTGGGTTCAGATCATACTGAACCCCTTTAGGCACTTTAGAAGAGTTCCAGTACAGGTAGAAAGTTTCCGTAGGAATCAAGGGAACACAAGTCAAAGGGCCATCCACTTTAATGCAAGGGACTCTGTTCTATGGCACAGGTGCGGATTAAGTGGCAAACAATCTCAGGCAGGGCCAGAGTAGACCCCCAATAATGAGATCCATATATCAATGTATGAACCAGAAGTCCCATAGGAAGATGTAGCAGAGCAGGCGGACCCCCAATGTAAATCTATGGGAAATGCCGCTCTGCCTCGCCTCAAGAGAATCTCGATCCTCGAGAGGGGTTGGGGGAAGTATCTTTAATAACACCAACCACAGGACCCAGAGGTTGGTATTCATGTCAGCACTTGGCAATGCAAAAACCTCCAGCATGGCAAAATAACCCGGGTAAGTACAGGCTTCCTTTCTAGGTGTGGTTACCAGATCCTGGTGCCCATGGACATGCACCAAGATTGAACGACAATTCTCTCAACCCAGGAAAGGAACAAAACAACCTTCCCATGACGTCTACCTTCAAACCCGAAGCAAAGAATTCAGAGAGGAAGAGACTGGAAAGATGGAGGAACCTGTGAAGATGTCTCCCAACAGCTTGGTGGATAAAGAAGGGTGGCAACATAGCAGACAACTATCCCAGGAAGGGGTTAACTGCTGGGAGGCACCTTTGGACGTCCCAAGCAGATCAGGCGGGCTGTGGGTGTCTCAGTTCCCTCATTGGCAACAGCAGCGACCCACAGCCAAGCGGAAGATCCTCGTGGTAAACGGCTCAGAGAACTGTTCTAGCATAGTAGGATCAATCAGCTGAAGGTGGAGGGGGGGGAAGCAGAAAACCATATTGACATATGCCCAAACCACTTTATCAAGCCAGTATGATCAAATAAGTATTAAACTGCAGGAATCTGTGGGAAAACTTCAGCAGGTTGGCAGACCGGTTTCTTCCAAGTAGCAGAAAAAAGCAACAAGAGAGGGAAGCAGGGACCATGTAGATCTATAGGTCTACTGCAAACTGGGTCCGGCCAAAGGCCAGCCCACAAATCAATAGAAAGGACACAAGGGTCGGTCAACCAACCATACTGGTCGATCAGCAGGCCAGCCACGCAGCCTAGACCATTCCCACTGAAAGAGGGAGCTCTCAGGGACCTACACTGGTCAAGACCCGTTTAAATCAATATGGAAACTGCCTTGTGGGCTCAGAAAGAGCCCACATGGTCAGAACAGCCATTCTAAGGTCACAGCATGGTTGCCCTGAACGAAAGCCTTAAACTATAAAACAGCTGCGAGCCGGATTTAAAAAAAGAAAATTGCATTGTTGCTACCAAAAACACACATTTGTCTGCCAATGCAGTGAAATGGTTTGTACCCCTGGTGAAGCCAAAACAAAAGTACACCTGCCACCAACCTTCTGCCTAAAATCACTGTAGGGTGCTATAATCACACTAGGCCAAAAATGGGGTGCCCACGAAGCAGCCCAGTTACAGGGTGCCTAAGGGGCAACCCAATACCATATACATGAAGGTAAAAAAAGACTGCAATGGTAAAGAGGCTTCTGTAAAAGTCAATCTGGCCACCAAACAGCAGCTAGTGATCCAAACAAATACATTTAAAAAAGCTGAGGCCCTGTAAAGTGGCCCTTTAATTTCTGATAACAGGAGTTTTCTCTTGACAGTAGGTTTAAAGTCAAAACAGTATCTTAATGTATACGTTGGGTTAGTACCCTGGTTTGGGAAAAGTATAAGGAAGTAAGGCATCAAAGAGCTCACTGGCTTGTAACCCTCAGGAATGATTGAACTTTCACTCTGCAGGAACTAAGTCAAGGCAATTATCTGAACAAAAGCAGAAACTGTGTGGGAGTACTCTCCTGTTATGAGCTGTGCGAGGACAGCATACACAATCAGCAAAATCCTCTTAGGAGTTCCCTGAACTCTTAACTTCCACATTCAATTTGTGATCCATGGCAAAAAAAAAAAAAAAGAGAAAATCTTCTCCACTAACTGGTCCCCATCATCCTGCCCTCTTTGGTGCATCGGAAGATTTTCCAGTGAACTCCATCAGCACAGCGCTGGGGCCCACTGGTCTGCCACTTGTGCAAAACTCCTAGATCGGTTGCCAGCCCTGGCAAGGGATCAGTGTCACCACTTCCAACACCACAGCTCGAGGTGCTTGCATGGAACACTACAGATATTTGATGATAAAGTCTCACAAAAGGAGATAAGAAGCATACCAATATCCAGTACCACTGCACCGTTCAACCATGGTCGAGATTAAGAGGCATTCTTGAATTAGCACTATGCTCAGCACTGGGGCACTTGCACTGAGAATCGTTTCACCATTGAAGGACTTACTGAATTCTTAGTTTAAGAGTGAGTTCTTGCCAATTTAGCAAGCACCAGACACTGACCTAAGTACTTCAAAGACTTTTGATCTACGCTGTAGAGAGTGTGAGAACCTCAATCTTTTGATTATTCAGTTGCAAGAAAGGAGCTCAGTAGTTCGTTGTGAGGGGTTAGTAGCAGAATAGATTAGGAACAGTGTTGGCATATCTTAGGCTATATATGCACAAGTCCAGTTAGTACACAAAGTTGAATCTACTCAACTCTGAAGAATCACTATCTGGCTGTATCCACAGTGAGGCATGGGAAGACTCCTCCTTGAGAGTGTCACCTTGGACAGCAAGAAAATGACAATACAAACTAAAGCTCTTAACAGCATTACTCAATTTAAGGTGCCTCTGGCCAGTGTTGGTAATCTCCAGGAACCCCGCAAAGAAGGTCGGGTAACAAAGGACATTGTCGAGTGGGTAGTTAATGGAAAAAGGCAGTCAGGAACAGAAAGTAGGAGTAAGTGAGCTAACTAATGTTTTTGAATTCCTTATTCGCAGATCTCTGTTTGAACTGAAGAGTTGTTTTCTTTATTTTGTCTACCCCACTCAAAAGAGGTAGTTTCAAATTCAGCTGAGAGATACCAACTACACATAGAACGCTCTGAGTTGGTGCAGAGGATCTGGGGGAGTCAGCAGCTCTAGTGAATTTGCACCAGTCGGGACCCTGACAGCATGCATTTGAAAGCCCACCAGGACAGAGCCAAGAACAGATGGAAGGACCCAAAGTCCTCATTTCCAGGCAGACGGAACAAGTACAAAGCATTAAGATGTAGACTACGTACTACAAACACACATGGTGGGTTCGGCGCATTGGGAAAAGTCCTTGGCTTTTACTTCATGAAGAGCTGCACTGGAATCAATCCAGTGCTACAGCTCCCTTTCACCCTCCTGACAAACTATCCTCCAGGTATGCTGAGGCACCCTACTACTGTTCTCAGGAATGAAAGGGAGCAGCTCCTTTCCAGACTGTGCACAAAGGGGTAGGTGGTGAGTGATAAAGGGTCTGAGTTACTCCCCTCCTCCCCCACTCTCATCAATGCAATATACAACTTAAACATGGCAGTTCATATCTTCCCAAGTCTGCCTTGCGATTTAGTCCATGTGATCTCACTTCCCAGCCCTGTATATAAAATTCCACTTCTTTCCAAGATGCACATTTTCACCTACCTTCTCGAAAGAAGACTGGTTTAGCCCTAAGACAGGCAAATCCAGGCAGATGCATCTTAATCTTTCACTTCAGTCTAGTCCACAATAGGTTTTGTAATTATTAACTAAATAATCTTTTTTTTTTTTTTTTTTTTAAACAGACATATGTTATGCTTAATTGTTTGAAATTGCAAGGTTCAAACTTTGCCCTTACGGCATCACGCCACTCTGAATACTCCACCTTGGAAAGATTCTAGAAAAATGCAAATTCAGGTGTTCCTCCCAGGCTTCTGTAGAAAAGAGATTTACTTGCACAATGCTGCTGTCTCCAGCCACCAATTACAGTAACAAATGACCTTAAAAATAGAGCTTTATTAACAATAAAAATAGTGTAATATACAGATTAGAAATAAGGTCAAAGTCTCACAGCAGGTTGAGTTCTGGTATCAGTATTAAGTACACTGGCAGCATTTGGCTACTGAATTGCGTAAAACACATGAAGTTATGAACGTGCGCACTCCGAAAAGTGAAATAAGATAAATCGCCCTTGGCAGCGAAGCCAAGGTATGGCTGTCCTGTTTGAAGTGTTGTGAGGGTTGCCACATGCTCAGTCCAGCAACATCACTTGCTAGCAAAGGCCATTATCTGCTCCTGCAGTGAAAGGAACACAAGAAACACATGTGTACATTTAATTTCTTGACAGCACATAAAGTAACCAGATCAGATGTAAGGCACCAAGAGATTTCTGGAAGAGGCAAGCCCTCCTGAAGCACGCTTCATTAACAAAGTAGAAGCAAAATCCTCAGATCAGTCTAAATGTTACTGTGCTGTTCCCAAGAAAGTCAACTAGGGTATGTTAGATGCCATGGCTTCAAGGATATCACCCAACAAAGGGAGTGAAATACCACCTGATGATCACTCAAATTTGCAGTAACAGCAGTGGAGATGGGGTGAGTGTTTAGTAAAGGGGGCACCCCACTAGAGAATACAGGCACCACATCGTAATGTAGATGCCAGACACCAAAATTTGAAGATTAGCATCTTCACTTCACTGTTGAACTGAGCTTGATCCAAACTTCAAGGCAAGAAGGTTCACAACCCCGAACTAGAAAGCAAAGTCATTGAGCCCTCGCAACTGACGAGAGCTTGGTCCATCACTCTAGGAACAGTACTCGTTAAAAAGGGAAATCCACCTCCTGCATAACCCAGAGCAATAAAACAAACATATAATGCAGCAACCACAACTTTGCACCCATATGACACGAACATACAACAATGGGGGTGCTGGAACACAAATCATGGTGGCAACTGTGGCTTTATGGGATGTTCTGTACTTTAACCAAAAAAAACAAAATCACCCCTCTGGCAAAATAAAATAAAATGGAATGGACTTCTGCACTTCAATGGAAATCTTACCTTTACAGGTGATGCTACATTCGTAGCCTGCAATCCCAGAGTCCTCAGAAGAACAAAGGGGGCGTTCTTCGAAGAGTAAAGCCTCTTCAGTAAATCAATGGCAGCCATCATGGGCAAGTTATGCCTCTGCCTTTCAGTCTCATACTCCAAGAGATGGCGTGTGGATCCTGCAGCCAAAAAAGTAAACAAAAAAGCAACTTACTCATGCATGGAGTGCTACACTTCCTCCCACAATGCTCATATCCCCTTACCTTCCAGCCACTTCTGAGTGATCTATACCCTCTTTCAAAGGACATCTAGCCAATTGCACCACTAGGTCCTACTTCACACCCTCTGCAGTGTCCCTGCAGCACCTATCACATCTCAGCAAACGCTGTGCTACCCATCCAAGCACCCTATGCCTTGTACCTGTAATCCAGTTGATGGGTCCCCGATGTGCAGCACTCTAATGCTTCCCAGCCAGTTTTGTGCTTTATAAGTCTCCAACAGATACCCCAAAAATCTAGTCAAACTGTTCATCAAGCCTATTGGAAAGCAAGTGTTTTAAAAATTCAAGGAACACAACATGCCCAGTTCGGATGTATCCCTGCCTAGCAGCCACCCTTTCTCAGACACATTACTACCAGATTGTTGTCTGTACTGTAGTCATCATACCTGGGTAGTGAAATATATCAATTACCTAGATCCTTCCCAGCAAAAGCAGCTTTGCTCAGCTGCTGCGCAAGGCTAGACACATCGCCAAATCCCATGTTCACACCTTGCCCTGCAAGAGGATGTACGCGGTGTGCAGCATCCCTGAAAAAAACAGAACAGGAAATTAACCTAAAGCTACATCTTTGCATCTGTATGCAAACTCCAGCTGCCATCAATCAAAATGGCACCAGAACTAAACTACTTGTAGTAAAACACATCTAACCACAGCAGCATATCCAGATCATCATGCGGCCAACAAGTGCAGCACATCTGTACCAAAACTCAGCAGACTACTACGACCCACCTGCCCCAAATATATATGACAAAAATAACATCCTGTAATCGCCTGATGCTTGCATCTGCTTAGATTTGCATTGGCCGACATCTAGTGTTTGGTGCAGAGTATTACGCAATTTGTTTGTGAAAAAAGGACATTGACGGCACGTTTCTGTAATACTATCCCTATCCCAAAGTCTACTGTACCCATGATCCTTCACACATCAAAGTCCTCAGATTGTTATTTTTCTGACAGGAAGTTGTATGAAGTGTATAGCAACATAGTTGAATTAGATGAATTGTGTTTATATACAACAAAAAGGTACTGTGTATGGTTCCTTGTACTCCCAACAAGAGGAACATGGGTGGACGCATTGGAATCTAATCAGATACAAGCATCAGAAAGAAGATTGCATGTATGTAATGTTTGTATTCTGAGGCTTGTGGATCTGCTTCGAATCACATGCTTTGCATAGACTAGCAAGCAGTACCAGCCACAAAGGTGGTGGGTTGATAGAAGGAACTGGGACAAATAAATATTTCAATATTGCCCATCTCACCTGTGAGTCATTCCAAGCCTGTGTGTCTACACGATAATGTGTAAAAGTGTGAACTGAACTCCAAGTTGCTGTCCTCCAGTAGCACATCCACAATGAATGCTAGCCAAGCCCCTATGGCACGTGTGGAGTGTACCCTGGGTGTGAATGGTAGTGTTTTGGGCTAATTCATATTTTAAGGAGGTGGGCATGTCACGTCTGATGTGGCCACATTGGAATCATAGTTAAGTGTTCCTGGTGCATTCTGTGGATCACTCTGTTCAAGAGTGGGGTTGGAGGAAAAGAGTAGGTAAATATCACCGACCAACTGATCCACAGTATGTTCCTCTTCGGGAACCTGCGGGCGTAACCTAGGCCTTTTGCATTCTCTCTTGTGGCAAATAAATCTGTCTGGGTGCCCCCAAATATGCAGTTGTGTTTACCTGGAACATGTGATTAAAACGGTGGCCCTCTCTGGTTGATACCAGATATATCCAACAAGTCCATGTATGCCATCTGAGGAGTATGGATCTGCTTAGAATCACATGCTTGACAGACAAGCGAGCAGTATCTGGAGAAGGTGGAGGGTTGTTTTAATGTACAGAAGCAAAAAGATGTCAACACCGCTTGCCCCACCTGGGAGTCTCCTCTTGAATGTGTGTCCAAACAGTAGTGTTGTGTGAAGGTGTGAATTCTACTCCAAGTAGCGGCTTTGCAAATAGCATCTAAATGGACATTTGCAATGAAAGTTAGAGTAGCTCCTGTGCCTCAAATTGAATGTGCTCTGCATGTGAAAGGTAAGGTTTTCTTGGATAGAGAATAACACTTGGATGCATTTGACAATCCTGTTTGAAATTAGAGACAGTATCCCTTCTCTTCATGCAGCTATGGAAACAAAGAACTGATCGGTTCTCATCATTGGCTTGGTCAGGTTTAGGTAGTGCATCACAGCTCTTTTAACATCTAACGTATGGACATTTTACTCTGCTGAATTGGCTGGGTTTTGGAAGAAAGCTGGAAGTTCTATAGACTGGTTGACATGAAACTTGGAGATAAATTTGGGAGAAAAGTGTGGATTTGTCGTAAAACAACTTTGTCTTTATGAATAACCATAAACGGGTCGTGAAGTGAAAGAGCTTGTAGTTCAACGACTTCTTATTGAAATGATAGATACAAGATGGTCCTATGCATTTGTTCAAGGTGGCTACCCATGAGTTTAGTAAGTACGGCATTTTAGTCACATCTGGAAATTGGATTAGAAATAGGGGGGGGCATTATCTTTTAACCCCTTCCATAAATGCTTTAACCACATGAACTTTTCACCATAACACTTTGAGAGGTGGTGTATGCTGAAGTGCTGCTAGATGAACTCCAAGAGAATTAAAGACCAATTCTGAGTTTAAAAAGCAAATCAGATAGTGTACTATATGTGAATGTGCTTGTAGGACATGGACCTAGGCTACTTATATACTATATATGTGCAGTATGATAAAGGAGACAATTAGATTATATCCCTAGACTCTACTTCATTTTCATTTATTATGCATACTCGTCAATTTACGTTTAGTAGGTTTCAAAAACAAGCATTAGCATAGTATTGAACTTATCTCGAAGTACACATTGAAATGTGTTCCTGTTTCTTTTCTCTTTTTTTCCTGTTTCTTCACCTTTAGGCATTTAGCATTGTTCACTATACACTGGGGAATACACATGTGGGTTTTTCAATTGAGAATTAGCTATAGCTAACTTTGCAATAGGCTATACTGATTGGGTTATGCTTATGATCTTGATTGACTTCTATTTTTTCGTTGTTTATTTTGTCTTATTAAATGCAATGTAAATTTATTGAACAATGAAATTAAAGTTCACGTTTTGAATAAATGTTGCTTCTCTGAAAATGAATTAGTTTGTGTGGAAATGCTGTCTTAAATAGGAATGTAGACCTGCTTCAACTATTTTGACCATAAGTGATAGATCTACCTCAGTCTTCATGCCAGGGGCCCCTTTTGTAGTCTATATATGAAGGTGAACAGTCAATGGGGATGATGCTGTGTACTTTGGACCAGATGACAAAGCGTTTCCACTTGTTTAAGTGTCTTATGTTGGGTTTACGTGCCTCCTTCAAGATGTCCATACATCTTTGTGGCAGGTTTAAAATGCCCAAATTCCGACTTCAGTAGCCAAGCTGTCAAGTTCAGTGCTTTTCTTTTATTCACATTTTTTTTCCAACACTTTATTATTTTTCATATAAACAATAATAGTAAAAGCAACAATGCTTCACAATCAGCATAAAGAATGAATTTTACAAAAAGACAAGAGCATCATAAATAATGCAAATCAAACAGAAAACCAACCGTAGTGAAACATAACCAGCAAGATAACCACAACCACACAAGACAGCACAAAAAAAAGGGAACCCCACCCTTTTCACTACGACTACCATAACCGTCAAAACAAGTCCACCTTCCCATCAATCATATAGAGACCCCATAATTTCAAATAATCCTCAAATAAAAATACCATGTTGATACAGCATTTCTCATGGCGTAGTACATATATCTGAATGCCCCTACATATCCTCTTCTTCCCGTCTTCCAACTTGCACCTATCCCACCTGGTTCCCTCTATGGTCAAGTAGCGTGTTTGAGGAGATGGATGGAGTGTTGTCCCTTGATGCTGGGACAGCATGTTGTAAGGGCACGGTAGTTTGACTGGGGTGCAAAGAGACATTTTAAGTAGGTTTGAGAACCATTGGTGACAAGTCCACATTGGTGCCATCAGGATAAGTGACTTGTTCCTGATGCATCTGGTGAATCATCTAGTTGAGGTGAGGGGTTGGGGCGGAGGGCAATTCATCCACAGTGTCAGGCCAATCCTGCGGCAGTCTCTACCTCTCCTGTCCCCTCCCAGGCCCTCTGCAAGGCCTTGGCTTCTCATTTCATCTCAAATTCAGGACATCCTGTCCTCTCTCTTCCTCTCCCCCTCCTCCGTCCACCCAATGTCCTTCCTTCCTTCGTTCCTTCCTTCCTTCCTTGCCTTCTCTGCCTTGCCCCTGTTCTCATCAGACAAGGTTTCTAGATAGACAAGTCAATATATGAAAGTCTTGTCAAAACAGATTCACCCCTGTTCCTCCAAAACCACCAAGGACCACATTGACACCCTGGCTCCTGCTCTGGCTGATTTCTGTAATCACTCTTTCGTTACTGGAGTCTTCCCCTCCCCCCTGAAGCACTCCCATGTGCACCCCCTTCTTATGAAACCCTCTGCTGTCCCTTCCTGCCCAGCTAACTATCATCCAATCTCCATCACTCCCTCCCTGGGCAAACTCCTGGAAAAGCTGGCCATCTCCCAGTTTAATCTTCACACTGAATCTGTTGGTTGTCTCCGTGACCATCAGTCTGGCTTCAGAACTGCCAGAAGCACGGAAACTGCTCTCCTGAACATATGTGAAGACCTGCTCTCCAACCTCGATTCCAACAACCTGTGTACTCATCTTATTTGATCTCTCCTCTGCCTTTGACACAGTCAACCATGCCATTCTGCTCAACAGTCTCCATGATCAACTACAAAACAGCCATTATCCAAGCAAAGAAAAATAATTACAATGACCGTATAGCAAAAGCTAATTCAGATACGAAGGAATTATTCAATATACTAAAAGAACTTGTCTCCTGCCCCCATACCTGACACATGCATCAAAGACACCCAATGGTGCACTAATATTCAAAATGCACTCCAAAACAAAAATCACAATGTTACTAGAGAAAATCAACGCGAAAGAAACCTCAACACCTTGCCTCCTAAACTGCCCACCCCACTGTTGGCAACATTGCCGCAATTCAACTTTCAACCTATCTCCAGTAAAGAAGTTGAACAGATCATACTTAAACCATCGAATTCTAAGAGCGATATCTGCCCAGCTACCTTAATCAAAGAAGCAGCCTCTGTGCTCTCCCCGTTCATAACGAAGTTTATCAATGCCTAATTTTCTATGAGCTCTGTACCTACGAGCCTAAAAGATGCATGGGTACTCCCACTACTAAAAAAGCCTACGCTGGACCCAAACAACCCTTCTAACTACCGGCCGATCACCACAGTCCCTTTTCTGCTGAAAATACTGGATCGTGCCGCCTATCTCCAAATCCAGCATTACCTGGAATTTAAAAATTTACTAGGCCTAAAATAATCTGGATTTAGACCCAAACATGTGACAGACAGCACTTGTCGATCTCAAGAATCAAATTCAGGCTTTAAAAGACAAAGGTAAATCTGCCTTGCTATTACTACTTGACTTATCTGCTGCATTTGATCTAGTCAACCATGACATATTATGCAAGCATTTGTCATCTGCTGCACACTTCTCTGACCAAGCCAACGTGTGGATTAGATCATTCCACAATACATCCATGCACGTCTTTGCTCCATCAGTCTCAGCCGTACCATCACCGGTATCCTGTGGAGTCCCCCAAGGATCATGTGCATCACCAACACTCTAACGTTTTTACCAAGCCTTTATTCGATATCTTGGACCATCTGGGTGTCTCGTATACAAACTATGCTGATGACACCCAGATCCTTATCCCCATCACTGGGGACTACATAGCAGACAGCAAAACTTTGAATAATATCTACAGTACAATACAAATCTGGATGGCTAACCATGGATTATGTCTAAATGACAACAAAACTGAACTCCTACTTGGATCCCCCATCAAACTGAGCAAACTAAACTCCGCCTTTTATCATCTATGGTAACACCATTAATGTAGCATTTTGGGTTTACAAATTGACGCTGCACTATCCTTTAACAAACTAATGCGCTTGCATCAGCTACAGCTTATACCTGTAAGCTGATTACAGCCTGTCGCCCGTACCTATCCACAAACAACTGTATCAGTCGCAAGAGCATTAGTGCTATCCAAATTAGACTACTGTAACACGCTTTACCTAGGCACCTCTCAACAAAACTTAAATAAAATGCAAGTAATGCAGAACAATGCAGTTAGATCAGCATGCAATATCCCAAGGAAACAGCACATCTCTACTATTAGACAAAAACTTCAATGGCTAAACATCAAAGAATTGACCTTAAAGTTCTATCACTAACACATAAGTCCCTACACAATCAAGCGCCATCTTACCTTTGCGATACCTTTACCAGGCATACTTCAGCCAGACCTATCAGAACAGCCCAAACTCACTGCGTAAATATACCCAGAGTCAATCAACAAAGTGCAGGTGGAGTTAGCTTCCCTGTTCTTGCTGCAAAAAAATGGAACACACTCCCCCCTCACCACCAGATCTGAGCCTCCTTTCATGATCTTCAGGAATAAGGTTAAATCAGGCCTCTGGAACCAAAATCACATCTAGCTATCCTACTGTTCTCTTGGAGTCTGTATTTGCACCTGTATATATGTAACTGCTTTACGTTATAATTTTTGCCTCTGGCCATATGATACTGTAAATTGTGACTATCCTTTATGTACAATGTCAATGTATGCATAACATGTATGATATGCGCTCAGCTGGCCTGGCTGACCTCCTTCCTCTCCGATCGACGCCCCCAGGTCTAACTTGGATCCTTCCTCTCCTCTATCTCTACCTGTGGTGTTCCCCAGGGGTCTAAGCTCTCTCCCTGGCTGTTCAACCAAATGCCTGCCATTTCTTGCCCACTGCATTGCCGCTCTCTGCCCCAACTTTCAGTGCTATGCGGATGACAACTGATATTTAGGCTCCCTTCTGCCACCTCTTCTTCTGATCTCTGAATGTCCGCCATCCAGAAGTGGTGTGCCGCCAATGATCTCCGCCTTAATGCCATTAAGACTTAGATTCTCCTCAGCACACCTGCTCCCTCCTTTGCTGTCACTCTGGCCGGCCACTCTTGGCCCTCTTCCTGCTCCCACCTGTGAGGCTAAAATCTTCAACTCCACACTTTCCTTCTCTCCTCACATCTCTGATGTCTCTAAGAAGTCACACTACCAGCTGCACCTCCTCAGAGGTATTCTTCCCTTCCTCTCCTTCCCCCAAAAGCTCACTGTCTCCAGAGCTCTGGTCCTCTCTAGGCTGGACTACTGCAACAGCCTCTTTCTAAATCTGCCTGCCTCTACTCTCTGCAACTTATCCAAAACAGGACTGCAAGACTTGTCCTTGGCCTCAAGCCACGGATCCTATCCCTCCAGGACTGAAATCTCTGCACTGGCTCCCAGTGGCGGAAAGGATTAATTTCAAAACCCTCTGCATTCTCCACAAGGCCTTCTGGGGCCTGGGACCTCAATACCTTCAACTCTCTCTTCCTAAATATCTTACTTCTCGAGCTCTACGCTCATCCGCCTCCAACTCCCTCAGGGTTAGACGCTTCTCCAAGCAGCGTGTTGGTGGTAGATCTCTTTCTTCTGCTGGGGCCTGCCTCTCCGAAACTTGGAGAACCATCTCCTGTACCGGAAGCACCTCAAGACCTTCCTCTTTGCTTCTGCTTTCTCTCCTCCTCCCCCCTGCTGATCTCCTGGCTGAATCTGAACTTTCACTGGTTACCTGGCTACCCTCTGATCTCGGGCCCAGGTCCCCTCCCCGCCAGTTGCACACCTGCACTGGCCCCCTGGCGCCCCTGGCACTCAGGGACTGTTTCTGTATCCCTACAGCCCCTACTAGCACTAGCCACCTGATGTCTGCACTTAACCTTGCACTGGCCACACTTTTATTTATGGTTTGATTTACTGTTTAAGTTATTGTCTTATTTTACTATTTATCTTATGTACTGTACTGCTCCCTCCCCTTTCCCCCCTGTACTTGTCCCCTTCCCTCCTCCCCTGCACTTGCGCGATCTCAATGTCACCTGGCCTAGTAGGATCGTTGTCTCGGTCTTCCGTCTGTTCCCCCCCCCCTTGCCTCATTGCACCTTGAAACACTTGTGTATAGGCATGTTATAAATGCCATCTCATCATGTCACAGTCCTCTCAGACCCAGTCTGGGGATACCTGAATGCGTAATCTGGGCATTGTGTGTTATCTTGCGTTGCAAACAGATCTATGGTCTGGTTAACCGCATTTTGCAAAGATGTCTAGGATGTCCAAGTGCAACTGCCATTTGTGCTCGGACGGAAGTTGAGCCTCTCTGCTTAGATCTGCCCGATAGTTGTGTTCCACTGGAACATGTTGTGACAGGAGAAATATGTTGCGTTTGAGCTCCCAAAACCAGATGTTCAGTTCTAGTTTGGAGAGTGTGTCCCCCACCTTGTTTGTTGATGTAGTACATTGCTGTTGTGCTGTCTGAGGACTAGCACGGTTTTGTTTGCTAGCTGGTGTTGAAATGCATGCATATCTTTGAACATGATAATAGTTCTAGAAGGCTGATATGCTTGTTTGACATTGACTGTGTCCACAGCCTGTGTGTGGTATGATGGAGAAAAGCAGCATCGCACCCCGATAGTGATGCGCCCGTTAGTGTGGCTTCTACTGCAGGACTTTTCTATTTAAAAGGTTCTCCTTTGTCCACCACTGCAGAGATTGCACAAGGGACTGAGAAGCCACCACTAGATCGTCCCATAGACCGATTGCTAGCAACCATTGTTTTGCTAGACACTCTTGCATAGGACGCAAGCGAAGGCGAGTGTGTGGTACCAGGTAAATGCATTAAGCCATCATCCCGAAAAGGCACATTGCCTTTTCTACGGTTATCTGACGACCGGCTAAATACTGTGGTATCTGAAATAGCATGTTTTGTACCCTCTCGTTGGAGGAGAAGACTAAGGAGTCTTCTCTCCGAATTAGAGCTCCAATAAACTGTTTTACTTGACTTGGAACGAGAGTGAATTACATTATTTGAATAAATGGTTGTTTACCAATTTTAAATATGGTAATGATCCCAATCCATCTCTTAATAAGAAAGTTGTGTAGGTTTCCCCGCTGATCTCAGAATTGGTAGCCAATTCTGTAAACTGGTGTTAGGCACAATTGTATGCAGTACCCTTTGGGTGCACTACAACAACCCTGAGCTCCTGGCAATAGAAACCCAACCTTTGGTATAAGTCTGCACTACACAGGTTGGTAGCATGTGGAGCAGCCAGGCTTATCTCAAGAGGGGTCAATGTGAGCTGTAGGGGAGATGCACAGATTCACAGTGACAAGTATTCAAATAAACTCTTACACAAAAGGTTTCTTGATAAAACAATTATTAATGTATCACTCAGAGTAAGCCTTAAGAAGGGAGCAATATAAAACACCACACAAATATATTTTAAACCACAAAGCTCTTAGGTTTCTAAATCAGTAAGTACCCTTTTGGGATGGCCCACAGACACAACCTACACCCTAAGGTGACTTCAATAGCTAGGGTGCTGGGGACATTAATCGGTCACTGTTGCATTTAGAAGAACTTAGGAATTAGGTTAAAGGGAAAAGGTTATTAGAACATACAAGAGATCAGAAATCTTCTCAACCAGGCAAATAATTTTGGATCCCCCCCAACAAGAGGTATTCAGTGGAACAGGCTAAGCTAAAGTCAATGGGCAAAAGTGTATATGAGCTGAAGCACTTCTTTGCAGGTAAATAAGGAAATTCTCTGCACAATGTTTGGAGTAGTCTTTGAAGAAAAAGAAGAATCAATGTAGGGCAACAAGCTGTTAGACCTGTGAGTAGTAGAAGATGCAAGCAACTCTACAGCAAGAGGTAAGTTCTCAGACTTTACAGTACCTTTGGATTGAAGAAAAAGTGCAGCAGATGACTTCTGTTCCTGTAAAGCTCTGCAGATCGCACTGTTCCTGGGCCTCAGTCGTGGGGACGAGAGGGAGGACTTTTGGGGACTCCTGCACTGCAATGGGACAGTTACCGCAACTGGCAAACTTCAAACTGGACCTACTCACCATCACAGAGACTTGGCTCCACGAGGTGGCAGGTCCTACTCTGATGTTCGCTGTACCTGACAGTTACCATTTACTCAGAGTAGATAGGGCAAAAGCTAAAGGTGGTGGCCTAACCATCATCTCTAAAAATACCCTACGCATCAGACTTGCCAACTCGCCTCCCTGCTCGTCCTGTGAAATACTCACAGCCAAATTGCTGCTTTCCAATAACTGCACGCTGACCATCCACCTGATTTATAGGCCCCCAGGACCATTAGGAACCTTCGAAGAGGACCTCACCAGCCTCATAGCGAATACGCAAAATCCCTCCCAAACCTTACTGATGGGCGACTTTAACATCGGCTTTAATGACCCAGACAATAAGCATGCCCACTCAATAACAGCCTTACTCAACGCCCACGGGTTTACCCAAAAAGTCCTCTCACCTAGCCACATCAAGGGCAGAACCCTCGACTGGGTATCTTAACTTAATTGTAACATTACCATTACCGGCATTGTCCCTCAACCCTGGACAGACCACTACTTAATCAACTTCACCGCCTCACTTGATCTCCTCACCCCCAAAACTATCAGCATGATACCCCCCTACCTACTAGAAGTAAAAAAGATCTCTCTGCTGAAAAACGTATCCCACTCCTCCTCCCCGCCATTAATGGCCTGGAGAAGAACAATGATCCAGACACCCCAGTCGACACCTTCAACCATGCCATGACCAAGGCACTAGACACCATTGCCCCTACTAAACTGCGTAAAAGTAAACAGGAAGCGCACTTGAATGCCTGGTTCACCCCCCAACGTAATGAACTAAGAAAACAGAAAAGAAAATGACAAGCCATCTGGCGCAACTCGCCCACCGACAACAATAAAGCTAAATTAGCCCAACTATCCAAACACTATAAGAAAGAAATTATCAACACAATAAAAAACGTATTTGATGACAGAATCACAAAGGCCCAATCAAATACAAAGGAACTCTTCTCCATCCTCCGTGAAATGCAATCTCCAATACAACCAGCTGACACTGTCCCAAAGGACAAGATATGGTGTACTAATATACAGAACGCCTTATGAAATAAAATCTCCTCCCTCAAACTCAAAATAACAACAACAAAAAAAAAAGACTCCCTGCCAATCGCTGACCAACTATTGCCACTGCCCTCTGAGAACAATACTATTCCACCATTTAGCTTTAAAACGATCTCAATCATCGATACCGAAAAAGGTTATTCTCTCCTTGTAACCCTCCAACTGCAAGGGTGACAGTTGCCCAGCGCAAATAATAAAGGATGCGGCCAGAGACTTAGCCCCTTTCATCTCAAAGCTAATCAACTCCTCCTTTAAATCAAACACGGTACCTACCAACCTGAAAGAATCCTGGGTCCTCCCCTTACTGAAAAAACAAACTCTTGACCCTTCAATACCCACTAACTTTAGACCCATCACCACTGTACCCTTCTTACTCAAAATTATTGACAGAGTAGCCTACTTACAAATTCAAGACTACCTAGAAACTAATCATCTGCTAGGCTCACGACAATCAGGATTCCGCCCTCTCCATGACACCGAAACAGCCCTGCTAGACCTTAAGACTAAAATTGAGGAGTTCAAGGACAAAGACAAAACCGCCTTGCTACTACTGCTGGACTTGTCAGCAGCCTTTGACCTGGTGGACCACGCAGTTTAATGCAGCCACCTAAGACTCGCTGCCAACTTCACAGGAGAAGCCATTGCTTGGGTTCAATCCTTCTTAGCCAACCGGACTATGAGAGTTTTCTCTACCTCCTCTTGTGCCGATCCCACCCAAATAACTTGTGGAGTCCCACAGGGATCCTGCGTTTCACCCACTATGTATAACATCTTCACCAAGCCACTATTTGACAAGTTGGACAGACTGGGTGTCACCTACACTAATTATGCAGATGACACCCAGATCCTCATACCCCTTTCGGGCAACTATGAAGAGGACCTGGCTCTGGTGAATAAAATATACATCCTCATTCAGGCATGGATGGCGACCCACAGCTTCTGCCTGAACGACAAAACCGAGATCCTACTCCTCGGATCTGACTAACTTAAAAAAAACTAACCCCAAACTACACATCTTTTAACATTGACAATAATATCATTAAGGTTATGTCGGAGGTAAAAAAACTCTAGGATTTTACCTGACTCCTCTCTTAACCTAAAAAAGCAAGTTAGCTTTCTCTCCTCCACCACCGCCTACACCTGTAAATTAATCCGAGTTGCCAGACCATTCCTGTCCAATGCCAGTTGCATTACCTTGGCTAATGCTCTTATCATGTCCAGACTAGACTACTGCAACGCCCTGTACTCAGGAGCCAACAAGTATGTTACTGACAAACTCCAAAGATTGCAAAATAACGCTCTACGAGCAGCTTTGAACATCCCTCACAGAGAGCACATCTCTAAATTCAGGCCCATTGGCTAAAAATAAAGGACAGAATCCTCCTCAAAACTATATCCCTCACTTCTAAATGTCTCAACACTCTAGCACCTCCCTACCTATCGGAAAAACTCACCTCCCGACCCCTGAGATCTGCCAATACCTTCCTGCTTGACATCCCCAGATTCAAAATTACCACGGCTGGAGGAACTAGTTTCCTAGTTAAAGCTGCTCAAGCATGGAACACACTCCCTATTGACCTTAGACGCCCCTTACCATACGCTAGATTCAGGATCAATGCTCTCAAATGGCTTCGCTCCAACGACCTATAACCTCTTCACTCCCTGACAACCATTGTCAAAGCACCTGTGATTTACTTATCGACTTACTCATAGTTGTAACCATAGGCTCTCACTAAGTCACGTCATGCTAGTCTGACTTTTATCCGGTACACCCCCCAATGCTCCATGAATAGCAAATGACTACCCTACCTCACTCACTGTATCCACATTATAGCAAATGACTGTACTGTATCATGTATTGTACTCCACATTGTAATTACATGTATGTACTAAATTGTGACAGGCACTGTAACTAAGCTTTGGAATTCTTGTACTGCTGCGCCCAGCTGCCCAAGGGCTTGGTGCGCATTATCAAATCAATAAACAAACAAACGTGGCACTTCAGTGTTTCAGCTCCTTGCGACCACCGCAAATAGCAACACAGCGGTTCCTGGCTGTCGAGATGGGCTTTCCTTGCTTGTGGGGTCCCGCACTCTGTTGCGGGGGCTCAGGCTCGGTCAGTCCTGCTTATGGGAGTCCGGAGGATCTTCCTGGAGCTCTTGGCCAGCTTAAAAGCAAAGCACAGTAACTGGTGTTCCTCTCCCTGGCTATTCGGTTTCCAGCAGCAACTCTGGAAATTCAACCAGCTACGAGAGGATGTCCAGGTGGTTTACTTTGGAGTTGATTGGTCCCACCAACTCAAAGGGAGAAGTCGTCCTGGCAGGAGCTTCTCTGTTGATACGAAAGTGGAGTTTCAGCACAGCAGCAGGGCTTCACCGGACAAACCAACGGTCCAGGAGTTGCAGCAGGCGGCGTCTTCAAGTTTCTTCGGATTCCTTCATCCAGTGGTCGACTCTGCCTTCCAAGCCAAAAAGCCTTGCCTTTTATGCAGCTTGCTCCCATTCATTCCAGCCTACCCGTCAGTCACCCAGCTGGGTGGCTGTCCTTACCGGACAGCAAGCCGGCCAATCACCACAGAGTACATTTGGGTCTCCTAGGAAACCTAGCACATCCCTCACTTACTGCCCACCCCCTGCCCCCCCCCCCAGACACCCTGGAGCCAGAGGCAGGTTTCACTTGTGAAGCTCGCCAAAGATAAGACTAACAAAGGGACCAAACCTGGTTTGGCACACAGAGTAAATCTCAAGAAGGACCTTTCCAAAAAGAAATGGCAAAAAAATAAAACTGGGGCCATTTTGACAAAAATGGCACCCATGGGTGTTTTACTGTGGCTGTGAACGCAGCCCACGGTAAAATCCCATAATGTTAGTAAAAGGTAAACCACTGCCACCAGCCATTCAGTGAGGAAAGGGTAACATAACAATGTTACATGAGAAGCTAGAGAAAAGGGATACTAAGTAACCCCTCCAGCACCCTATTGTAAGATAGTGTGTGCTGGGTCTAGAAAGTTACAAATGTAAGTAAAGTCAATTTCACTTTACTGCTCTGGGAAACAGTAGTTTATCCCAGAGAAGGTATTGAAACCTTGGGGAAATCTGAAAGACGTCCCTGTGTCACTGCACTGAAGGTGCTGTGTGAGACAATGTAAAAGATGCTTATGGAGTTCGGCAGACACCACAACCAAAAGAAACACAGAGTACAAAATCACATTAAAATACCTGAGAGTGGGAAAAAGGGTCTCTCCAGGTTAAAAAAAAATTAAAATAAAAAAAGAAAATCACTGGGGGGGTCTTTAAGGTAGAGGGAATTGGCAAATTTCTGAGGATTCTCCCCAACAACTGGTCTGCGGAATGTGGGGAGAGGGGAAAAAGGGTTTGCTTCGCCCCAACTAGGGTGCACCGCTGCGGCACCAACAAAACTTTATTTTGAATAACAAAAAAACAAAAATACCTTACAATCACCATCAAAAAATGTAAGAAATTGCGAGAACCAACACAAATGTTGGCAAGCCATGCTGAGCTGCAGTTTGACAAAGCGGTTTACTGACCCAGGGTCGCATGTACCCTTGGCTGCCTGAGAAAGTTGAAGTGTGTTTAGTAAGCACAAACATGCTGTATCTGGGCTAGATATGGTTTGTGTGCAACGTGCCAAAGAGTGTTTAAACTACGGTAAAGGCTTTGTAACTACTAGGGCCACATGACAAGGCACTGTACGATTTACAGTGAGACACGTGTTAAAGTAACTTAGCCGACCCCTTCCCTTAGCCCCCTGCCCCCCACCCCGAGAATCCAAGATTATAGCCAACTACATGCATCCAAAGGAGTTGACATAAATAGAGACCAATGTAGCAAGTTCTAACTATACAGGAATCTTCAGCCTACTTGGCATACATTATGAAACCGAGATTGAAACCATTTATTCTTTTACACCTCCTAGCCTTTGGACTAAAAATAGCATTTTAGCTTATCCTGTTGTGAGGCCAGGTTTCTCCAGCTATGTAGCACATCTACACATCTGTAATCCATTTATCACAATTTCTATTTTGTGGACTTACAGAAGTTCACGAAGTGCATCTGTCAGAACGGAACAATAGACTGATAATGAGAGGGTGAGGTATTCAAGCAACTGTTTCTGAAAGTTCAAAATTTTCTTTACTGTGATATTTCAAGCTGCACAAGTTTTGTAGGGCAAAGTTAACTGGAGATTAATTTATAACGAGAGTGAAAAGCATCCTGTCAAGACCTGGAATTCAGTGGCACCGTCTAGCCATCTAGCTACTTCAGGAGTAAGGAAGGCAAGCAGGCCAGCAACACTACATCCAATACTTCACTGTTCAAAACTCAAATGCAAGTTAGGCTGGGGGTGGAGGCAGATACAATTCAATTTCTGCCCCTGCTCAGAGAAATCTGGACCAATTTTGCAGGACCAGTGAAGCTTCATCAAGATGGTAGGGGATAACTAAGGGGGTGCTGCACCTAATGCAAGACATGCTGAGCAGCAACAGCAGATAGAAGTTCTACGAGGCATGAGCAGTGCAGGAAACTCTGAAACAGGGGGGATTCATACTTAAAAAGCAAATTCCAAAAATTCCAGATAGCACCCAGAAGGGGGATGCCTCATGCCATCAGCACATTGGGTGCTTTGTTTGGATGGAAATTGTACAAACGGCTTAGAAATGGGCCTGTGCCCGAAGCTGGCGATAGTGGTAAACCTAAAAGATAGACTTAAGGCACCATATGTGTCAGCACAAAGCTACACCCTAGATCAGGCAGAGAAACTAGAAATTAGGAGTCTGACCTGGTGCTCGAAATAAAATAGAGGCCTAATCCACTGATAAGTGACCATCTCGGAATGGCTCAACATCTAGCATAAATGGGAGCAGAGGCATTCAATTGTTTTTAAAATAAAGCACCATCTTCTGCAAGGCCCTTGGCACCCACTGTCATATTAGTTAAGGTTTCACACATCTGAATAAATGACTACAGAGCATCACGTTGATCTGCATTTATTTGTTGCTGCATATCAAGAATACTTGGACTTAACCCTCTGCCAGAGTGCAGAAAAGAGCTTAGCTGAGACTCAGAGCTGAGAAAGGCCGAGAGTGGTTAAAGTTTAGAGGTTTCTCAAAATAAGTGTGCTTTGAGCGATCTCATAATGCTCATATTGAAGATAAGCGACTCCCAACAATGCAAAGGGAGTTGTATAGGCTGGCGGGTACCATTTGGAAGATGTTAAGTTTAAACAGATTTTGTATGCATGACCACTATTTAAAGAATGGTCTCCATGCACAACCTCTTATAGTAAAACGTCTGAGCCATTATGAGCAGGTGAAGGTGTGGTCGGGGTCAGAAGTTAAGTGGGCTTTTTTTGTATTCAGATATTTTTGTAAGTTTTCATACAATAATGATCAACAATCGTGCACTGTGTATATAGTTCAAATACAACAACCCAGATGAAACATTTTGTTGATCGGGTAGAAGACCCCAAATAATAAAACCCTCCTTCACCACCCCCCTTCCCCCACCCATAACTCATTCCACAGGAGTCTGAAGTCAAGAGAAAATTACAGGAGGAGAAGAGCAAAATCAACCATACATCTGCAGCAAATCCGATTTGGCCTTTCTTTTCGTTAGTCGTTTTCTTTCAAGTAGCATCACTAAGCACAGTTCAACAGGCTAAGGGCTCTCAGCCTAGTTGAACAAATGTAGTATAAATATTTTCTCATGTAGCTGAGAAAACATTCCCATCTTGGAAAGACTTACTTGAGATCGCCATGGGATTAGGCTGTCATTTTCCCACAAATTAGCAAATTCCAAAGTTTCGACAGTCATTCCTAAATAGATGGAATGTGTTGAGATTTCCAGAAGGATGCTAGAGAGTTTACCGAATCAAATATAGTATCTGCAAAATCATTTTAATATCAGTACATTTTTCAGGTGAGAGATGATCCGCTTTGAGACCTAGGAGGCCGGATTCTGTTATCTAAGGCAAGGTTACATCAGTTGCATTTTCAATTGGTTTAACCAATAACTCTTCAGCTTAGGGCAGCGTCGACATTTGTGGAAATAAGTACTCGCCACCCGCCCCCACATAGACCAGATTCCACTTTGCAAATATGTCACATTCTATTTGGAGTTCAATACCATCTAGATTAAGGTTTGTAAGCAGCCTCACCATATTGCAAACTAGAGGAAGCTGTTTTTGGTATTTTTCCATATCTTGTAACTGGCCTCTTCCTATTAGGAACATTGTTCTTGGTGCCATGCTCCCATGTAACTGGGCAGGGAGTTTGCACTAGCTGTGCATAAGCAAGAAGTACATTACAGTCCCGTTCTAGTTTTTCTTTTGAAAATATTTTTTTCAAATTTAGTAAGGGGCCTAGTAGCAGCTTCCCAATTACTCTTAAATACTGCCCAAATGCCTTAGTTGAGTGTATCTAAAGTTTCCTTCTCCTGTACCCTAAAAAGAGGTGTTTCAAGTCCGCAAATGGCTTAATCAGACTTTCTTGGAATGTATGTGAGGAATTCACAGCCCCAAATCTTTCCAAAGGAGCCTCCTTTGTATGTCTGGATGAAGTTGGGGTTGTGATGGAAGGGCATGGCAAGCTGTTAGGACTGATTTTCTATACTCTGGCCTGGTGGACAGATGTATAGAAGGCCAACCTAGTATTGTGATAGGGACAACTCTGGGCGCTGTAGCCAAACCAGTTCAAGGTAGCAAGGCGAATGGTCTAGGCTAAGTCACAAGAGGTGGTGAGCTTAAAAAGGGGTCCACAATGAGCACAGACAGTGAAATAGTCAAGGAACACACTTCGACAATCATGTATAAATGATAAGTTACTCACTGTAGTGACTAATGTACTCCTAGTCGATAGTCCCCTTTACTTCATACTGTATTTTTCTTTACTTATGGCCATATAACAGTGAAAAATGACTGCCAACAAGTAATACCATCATACAACACTAATACTAGATACATGTACACTATCACTGGAAAAGGGCAAAATACATATCAAACCCCTGAAAAGGAAGGTACAAATTAGTACAAGCACTACAGGTCCACAGAGTTACAATGCTAGCTGCAGACATCTATCCCTAAAATGTATGGGGCCTTGTGCCCAAAAGTTCAGCTAAGTTCCACACAGTTTTGTGAAGCTGGTAAAAAATGAATTTAGGGTCTCTGGGGTACAATAAACAGTTCCAAGTGTTAGGGGGAAAGTTAATCTAACTAACAAACGTGTACCCAACTTTCAGAGTGCTTGTGTGAACAAGCAATGGCGAAGCCAAACTATTACAAAAGCTATTCAAGTTATCAAAACTTTAACGAGTTAGGGGTTCAGGCAACTTTGGCTACAACTCAACCCCCATACCCAGATTATTTGTAGAACTTGGCAGGTCTGCTGAACAGAGTCTGAGCTTGCTTTTACCACTATCAGCCTCAGCCCTCGATCCCCACGGGTTGCAGGTTTGAGCACTTCTCCGGTTGGTGACTAATGCTGGTGCAAGGTTTTCCAGTTGAAAAGAGCAAAAGAACTCGATGCAGGGCCCCTCCCAGGACAGGACTGGACGCAGGTATGCTTCCCGTCTCGGGTCCCCTTGATTCTAGAACCACGAAATTCGGCAGAGGTATGTTTTATTGCACAAGCAGAGAATCCCCCCGCAGGTTCCAAGCCTCAACTCGGAATGGCGATGTCTGCAGTACAGTAACCCAAACTCTGAGCTGGTCAGATACTGGGCAGTCCAGGGGCACTTCTGAAGGCTCTTCTTCACAGGACTCCAAACTGACATCAAGAATGAATGTTCTCTCGACGGCAAGGGTCGCAGCTCCTTTGCAGGACTGCTGAAAATCTTCCACAAGACAGGACTATCAGGCCAGCATCAGCAGTTGGTTGCCAGGCCTTCTTACAACACTTCTCCGGTCTCCTCGCAGGTCTTGCAGCTGGACAGGATTCTTGGTTTCTTCCAGGATCTCTCTACAGTGGGTGCAGGGGTCCTCCTCTTATCCCGAAAGCCAGGTAAGAGCTGAAACTCCCACGAGACACAGAGACAGACACACACATACACCATCCCTCCCACCCCCACCAACAGTGGTCCTATCGGGACCGCTTGTAGCAAAACCCATGAATACCACTCGGACACACTTAAACCAGTTTGTGGTTTGGGACCAGACAGTCCCAACCCACTTACTGGCAGCAAACACTCATGGCCCTCCAGTAGTCTGCCAAAAGCCTCTGCTTTCCAAGGCCCTGGAAGTCCATATAAGCATTTTTGTGGCCTGTGATTTAAGACAAGAAGGCCAAAGGACAAGCTAAAAACATGTGGCACGTCTATGTTTTGACATTAGCCACAGTATATAGCCAAATGCGGTAAGCAGAAAACAAAATACACCCAAAAAAAAGCAAAAAATAACTGCTGCCACTAGCTTGTCCTTTTAGCACATCTAGAGTAACCAAAAATTCTCTGGGCCTCATTAGGACCCAGGCGGTAAGGGGTTTACGGCGGCGTAAACAGCGCCGTCCCTTACCGCCTGATTCCGAGGTCCCTTAGCGCCATGGAGGATTTAACACCTGCTTTTAGCAGGTGTTAAAATCCATGGCGCTAAGGGACCTTGTTGTTAATTACGCCACCGTAATTTACGGTGGCGTAATTAACGCCTTCCCCACTCCCATTATGCCCTGTGGGGCAAAAATGGGAATGGGGAAAGGTAAATGGGGACTTACCGCCCCGCCAACCTCGGAATGGGGCGGTAAGTCCGCCAACCACCATGGCGTAAACTTAGTTTACGCCATGGTGGTAAAGGTACGACCCAGGCGGTAACTTACCGCCTGGGTCGTAATGAGGCCCTCTGAGTGTTATAGTCTAGGGCAAAACAAAAAGTGTACCCCATTGTACTGCAACGCAAGATGCATTGTACAATGATAAAAAGTTACGAAAGTGATAACAAGTTACCAAAAGTAGTAACAAAGTAACAAGACTAAGGCAAACAAAGTTTCCCAGTACTGCTAGCCTGGAGGACATTTCTGTTTCCCCTTGCAAAATGAGCAAAGACCAGAGTAAAAAGAGCAGGTCAAAATAAAAAGTAAAAGCATAAGGTTTGAGGGTCCATAGAAATGGAAGGAAAGGTGCTGCAAAAAGAAATCTTTCCCAACAATGGCCCCCAAGAAACGGGTTAAGTGTTTTCTAGTTGCGATCATATTCCATATAATTATCATTGTTCTTTTATAACTTGCTTAATATTGGAGACCAATTTCTAAGCAGGAGATCGGGATTCAAGCCTATGTTGCTATGCATTGTCTTGCTTCCAAGATAAACTCATTGCCCCCGAGCTATCCTCCCGACCTCTTCATAGCAGCTTCTCTTTATAGCCGGGAGTTCATTTGTTACCCTAGGACTGTTCTTTTGTTTTGGGAATCCAGATCTTAAAAGAGCTGTGTACTATGGTCTCTTAGATAAGCTTTCAGGGAGTTGGGATCTATCCAGTCTCTAAAGATTCTAAGTTGACATGCATGGCCCTACAATAAGTGTTTGGCAGTCCAAGTCCTCCCCATTCTCTAGACCTACTTTATAGCACCGCT
Organism: Ambystoma mexicanum; assembly: GCF_040938575.1. Lineage (NCBI taxonomy): Eukaryota > Metazoa > Chordata > Amphibia > Caudata > Ambystomatidae > Ambystoma > Ambystoma mexicanum. The sequence continues at coordinate 440,667,063 of NC_090940.1, forward strand.
GCTGGCACCCCATTTAACAAACTTTTCCAGATCAATGTTAGACGGTCATGCTGTATTTTAGTGAGTGTTGTTTTTAATATTGGGACTAGGGTGAATAACATTGGCATTCTTGCCTAGTCGAGCTTATAAAATTACATTTCTTTGGAAGGGTGCCATTTACCTGCATCTGTCCTTTGGGAGAAAAGGACAGAGCAAATGGCGCCTCTGAGAAACCCTTAGCCCAATCCAAATCCCTCCATCACAGCTTTATGAAAAGGTCATTCAAAGTGGTTGAACGCCTTTTCTGTGTCTAGTGTTAAAATCATCACAGGAGCCTTCTTTTTATGTACTATTTCTATTAAGTTAATCTTTCTTACATTGTCCGCAGCCTGGCCAATGGCCATGAAACCGGACTATTCCAATCCTAGAATGCCAAGTAGGAACTTTTCTAGCCTACATGCTAAAATGTCTGCATAAATCTTAACATCTATGTTAAGCACAGCTATCGGATGGTAAGAACTGTATTTTACTGGAGCCTGGTCTTCTTCCGGGAGAACCGTAACTCTTGGCTCCACCCATTGTGGATGAAGTCCTTCATTAGTCCCATATATAATTGAATGTTTCGTGTACGGGACTAAGTGCCGTTGCAGAGAACATTTTATAAAAACAGAGAAAAACCATCTGTACTTGGAACTTACTCTCATTTGAAATCTTTGATTGCTGCCAGTATTTCCTCTCTTTTGAAACATTTAGTTTTTTGCTCAAAAAGGAAAATTCATCAAGTCATTCACAGTTGGATTTTCTGATGTAAAGTTTTTTTAAGAAAACCCCCAAACTCTACACATTTGTAGTCTTCCCAAATTAGCAATTAACCATCAATGCTCTTAATAGTAACTTTATGGTTGGAAGCTTATATTCATTTTTATTTAGAAGAATAACTTGCCAGTACTGTTAAAAAGAGTTTTTTTTAGAGTATAATCTGCCTTACTGCTATTTCGAATATTTATATGATATGGCATTTATAACGCGCCTGAACATAAGTGTTTCTAGTTGCGACAAGACAAGGAGGGGGAACAGAGGGAGGACAAAACAATGATTTTAGTTGGCCTTGTGTCAATCAGATCGCACAAGTGCAGGGAAGAGGAATGGAGAAGGGAGGGAGGGACTTCTTAGTCCCCTCAGCAGCCACACGGAGGAGAGGGCAGGAGCCCCTCCTCACCGACGACGATCGCCCCACACGTGGCCCTGCCTGCCCCTCGTGCAGCGACAAAGAATCCTCGAGGCCCAACAGTGCTGCGAAGAGCACCGTACTGGGAAAGGCTGCAGCTAACCCCGATTTTCAGTATTTCCCTTGAAATCAAGCACGGAAAGCCATGCCTGACCTGCCTTGCCTGACCCCTTGATGCCGGGCGCAGCACGGCACCAAAGCGAGGGTGCTGCCTCGTTGCTAGGCAACTAGCACTATTTGAAGCAGCTAACTTCCGCCGGTAGGCGGATACGCCGGCGGCCCAGCTAAGGCCCTCATAAGGCTTCCGTTTACCCCTGTTTGCACCGGTGCCGTCCTTTCTCTACCTCCTCCTATCATCCAAACAGACCTACCATATGACTGTTGAACGCTATGGGAGCCCTTTCAATCTGAAAAATTGTGTTTCAATAGTCTCTGGCTCACATACCACCTTGCCGTGCCTACATCTACTCACCACATGTCCCGTTGTACTGAGGTGGTCAGACCATTCTTACATGGCCGAACTCTAGAGCTTGCTGCTCCCTCACCCAAGCTCTTGCCTGATTGGCTGCACCACAGATTATCTCCTACCCCGATTCACCGGCAGGCGCAAACCGGCGTCCGCACTAAGGCAGAAAACGAAGGCTCCTGTCCTGAGCCTCTCACCAGCCAAACAGAGCCCAGGGCCAGCCACAATGCCCGGCCGGACCGGCCCAGGACCCGTATATCATCTCGCCATTAATCCAGCCAGTGACCTGGTAAGACTGTGAAATCACTGTAACAAGAACAATAAGTATAAACAGTGTTATTGTACCATTTACTACTGCCCACTAGTTTACTTACTACATCATCTATTGTTTCCTGTGCTTCTTTTGATCACCAACTACCCTCCGTGTATCATGTTGCCTTACCATAGTTAATAACCATGTTACTTTGCATTTATCCTAGCATCACCTTCTCCGTATATGTACTGCAAGTGTCCTAGTAACACCACCCAAGTCAACTGTAGATAGTGATATTCACTCCTTACCAGTGCAGTGTTGTAATTCTGTGACTAACCTTACCAGTTATACCGCTATGCGCAGGAGTGCAATTACTACCATTCTGCTATTACCTCACATTCGCATCTCTGGTAAACCAAATGACTCGGAGAACGTTCAGTACTTTGCCTGCCCAGCCACCTTCTCTCCAACCGGCACCATTAGCCTCCCCACAGACAGTAGACGCCTAGTCCTCTAATTCAATTAAACCATGACAAGTTGGTTACTGTTTATGATGTTCCCTTTTGCACTGCACTGTGTGAATTACCTTGCACAGGCTCCCACTTCATTATCCATGAAAACAGCCTCCTCAGGGCTGCATGCCCTCGTCATCACCCCATACCTTGTCCCACACACCAATCCTTTCCCCCAGCACTATCACCAGACCAACACGCAAAGACATTATAATGGCCCAAAAGCTGCAAATTACTCCCAATTACTTACAGCTCACTGGCCTCCACCACATCTAACACTACAGGCAGTGTACACGCACCAGTCTACCAGCCCAAACCTTCCAAAATAACTAGCACAACCAAACAAACTACTACCTCTGGAATTACAAACACCGGCTTACCACCTGTAGTCCAAAACCCACCCCCCTCTAAAGCACCTCAAATCAGCGCTCATTAATGCATGCGCCATAGCTGCACATGCCACAGAAATACATGGCGGTATCATTGAGCAACAGCTTGACCTACTCATAGTGACTGAAACCTGGCTCCACCAAGCCTCTGGACCAATACTTACCATTGCCATTCCTCCGGATTACACTATCCTCAGGACGGACAGAATGAAGTCAATAGGTGGGGGGGGTAGCTATTATGGCTAAAACCCATCTTAAAATAAGAGCCTGCCCCATAGAGAACCCAGACGGGTATGAAATCTTACTAGCTAAACTAGCCACTAACCACAAAACTACTGTAAACATAGTAACCATTTATAGATCGCCCAATACTAAATCTCAGCCTGAAGTAGACATACCTTTATTACTAACGTCATTCATTAAACCCAAAACTAAATGCATAGTCCTGGGCGACCTGAACCTTGGATTCAATGATACCCAAGACTATAAAGCAGAAGCACTACACAGTGCACTTAAAGACATGGCCTTCACACAACTCTTGAACGCTCCTACCCATAGAAAAGGGAGAATATTAGATTGGCTACTACCACTCAATACCTCAGTATCCTTAGACGCCATCAACACAGTATCTTGGTCCGACCATCACAGTGTAAACTTCTCTATCCTGTGTAATGAACCAGACCCACCTAAACCTAACATAGCGGAATCCTATCTAACTAGAAATATCTGCAACTCAGCAGATAACCTTAACCCTCTGTTAGCATACGCCCTCAATGACAAAATGATTACTAATGAGAACCCCTGTGTCTTGGCTGACACCTACCACAAATGCCTCACTAACACAATAGATACGCTAGCACCGTGCGTCACCAAAACCAGACACAAGGACAAAAAATCCTCCTTCTGGTTTAATGAATTAGTCTCCCTTAGATGGACCAAACGATCGCTCGAACACCGTCTAACCAAAGCCCACACTCCACAGGCGCGGAAGCATTCAATACCGCCAATAAAATTTATAAAGCAGCTATCATTGCTCACAAAGCAGATGCCCTCAATACTAGGATCAAAAATGCCTCAGACACAAAATAATTATCCTCCATCCCATGCCGATCATTAACCTGGTCCAACTGAGCAAAGAATGGTGCACCACCACTCAAGATGCTCTTGCCACCAAAATCAAACTCCTACAAAATAAAATCATTTCCAAAAGAAATCTGATAAACACCTCACGTCGAACCAAATCACTAAGCACTCAGGAGACCCTACTCCTACTTTCAACTTCGCCCCAGTCACCAAGAAGTAGTACAAAACACTATAGCTAAACTCAAAGCATCCAACTGCAAAGGAAACAACTTCCGAGCACACCTAGTCAAACTATGTGCCGCTACCCTCACCCCAAAAATCACCAATTTTGTGAACGCCTCTTTCAACTCTAACCTGGTCCCAGCTAGCATCAAAGCAGCATGGGTCATGCCACTATTAAAAAAATCCACGCTAGATCCTCTAGCTCCCACCAACTACCGGCCCATAACTACTGTCCCCTTCCTACTCAAAATCATCGACAAACTAGCCTATAACCAAATACAAACCCTTCTTGAACAAAATAGGGGCTAGACAATCCGGCTTCAGGCCTAACCATAGTACTGAGACTGCCCTCCTGGATTTGAAAAGCCAATTAGATACACTGAGAGATACAGGAAAAATGGCTACACTACTGCTCCTGGAACCATCAGCAGCATTTGACCTGGTAGACCAGGACAAACTGTGAAACACTAAAAAAAGACTCAAACAATGCCACACTCTGGATCAAATCCTTTTTAACTGATCGAACATCCAGAGTCGCCATATGAAATGATTCAGCCGGCCCTATACCAGTTCCCATAGGAGTTCCCAAGGAATCATGCCTCTCCCCCACCCTCTACAATGCATATACTAAACTCCTATTCTCAGCTCTAGATGATATGGGTGTCATCTACACAAATTTTGCAAATGACACCCAGATCCTCACCTCTATTACGGTTGACTACACCCAAACCATCAATAAAGTAAACGCCATCATTCAAAATTGGATGGCCTTAAACAGCCTTTGTCTCAATGATGAGAAAACTGAGGTTCTCATCGTGGGTTCACAAAAAAGAATAAGCACCCTCCATCCTGATTACTCACACATCAACATAGACGGCACTCGCATCCCTGTACTCAAGCATGTTAGAACTCGTGGGGTATATACAGACGCCAATCTCACTATGCATAAACAAATACCAGCCCTTTCCTCCTCAACAGCATATACAGCGAAACGTATTGCACTCAGTCGCCAATTCCTCACTCCTACAAACTGCATCACTCTGGCTCGAGCACCGATTTTAACGAAACTGGACTACTGCAACGTCCTTCTCCTAGGTACCTCCAAAACCAATATCAACAAGATACAGTTACTGCAGAACAAAGCCCTTAGAGCGGCGCTAGATATAAAGAAATCCGAACACATATCCAACATTAGGCGAGAAAATCACTGGCTGCCTATCGAAGCTAGAATCATTTTCAAAACACTGTCGTTCATAAATGCATCACAAATAAAGCCCCTAGCTACCTCAACAACACTATCAAGAATAACATCTCCTACAGGGCCCTTAGATCTAATAACTTGGCTCTACTAGAAATACTGCAATACAAATACAAGAGAGCAGGTGGAAGTAGCTTCAAAGTCCTAGCCCCAACTCATTGGAATGCCTTACCACTTAATATAAAAAATTAGGATACGCTATCAGGGTTCAAAAAAGCACTGAAAAACTGGTTGTTCAACAAATACCAAACGCAGCTAGTCACAATCAACCAGGGTACCAGAGTGGCCCCGACTTACCTTGATTTGTCCTAACCGGTCCTATGGACTATTTGTATGCCCAGTGGCCTATTATGCAACAAGAGTCTTAATTGATCGGCTATTACTGTTTTGATGTATATGCAACATTGTATAAGAAATACTGTAAGCTGTCTGCTATTATTGTTTTGATGGATATGTAACATTGTATAAAATTAATTCTATAAGATGTCTGTAATTTCGCCGTGATACCCCTGGGTCTGGGCGAGTAACAAATGTAATAAATAAAATAAATAAAGTGCAGAGGGTGGGGGGAGAGAATTGCCAGAAACTCAAAGTGCAGCCAGCGGGTGGCTCATAAGTGCAGAGAGAGGGGACTGTAGGGCTGCAGATGCACACTACAAGTGCTGGGGAGCCATGAGGCAGTGCACAGGAGCCTGGGCCCGGGTAGCCAGGTGACCAGTGCGTCGAGCAGTCGGGACATCAGCAGGGGACAGGAAGAGAGACAGTGGAAGCAAAAAGGAAGGTCTCGAGTTGCTTCTGGAACTGTTTCAAGTTTGAGAGAGGCTAGGAGGCTGTTCCAGAGGGAGGCCCCAGCCAAAGAGATCTGCCCCCAATTCTCTGCTTGGAAAAGCGATGGACCCTCAATATTGATTCGATTATGTATTTTTTGTAGTTCCAGCCGACTTCAGAGTGTTCCTGTCAATAGGCTTGATACTTTCTTTCTAATTCTAATCACCAATATGCCCTTTTCGATGAATAGGCTGCTAATAACTGCCTTAAAAGCATAGCTCATATTATTGCCAGATCATTCTGTTCTATTGAATGGACCCTAGAGGAAAAATAAATAATATATTTTTTTAGAATAAAAAAGGTACTCTGTTTGCATGTTTTACCGCCGGATCGCTTAGTAACCCTGGATTCAATTTCCATGAGCGGGTACCTTTTTTGGGGGCTTTGGAGCTTCAGTTCTGTATAAACCGCAGCGTGATCAGAGAACCCAATGTTCCCAATTTCAGCTTCCTGTATATTTTGAAGAAGGCTTCGCCCACAAAGATATAATCTAACCTTGAATAGATGTGGTGTGAATGGGAATATTCTTTTCCATCTTGGTGTGTGTATCTCCAGGTGTCTACCAAGCCTGAGTCATTCAACAGTTCTGTTACTTTCTTTGATGCTCGATTGTATCCAAGCCATTTGTCTCATCCCAGTTTGAGTCAAACACTAAATTAACGACTCCTGTCAGAATTATAGATCCCTTTGCAAAGGCCATTGGTTCTTGAATTGTCAAAGAAGGTTATCTGGCCTTTCTTTGGGCCATACATAGTACCAAGCATTAAATAGGGTCCCATCCAGGTCTCCAGTTAGAAAAAGTCAGTCTCATTTTCTTTTTGTAATGTCCTTAAGTGTTAAATGTACTTTGCTGCCAATTGGAATACCCACCCCTCTACCTTACTGGCATAGGAGAATTTCTGAAACTGGAATAATCTAGATTTTAATCTGTGTGTTCTGATATCACGGAAGTCTCCTGTAAACAAGCCACATCTGCTTTAGGATCATTCTATTACTGTAGTTATTGTATTCTTCTATGGGAGTGGGGGGGGGTTTAAAATTCAAACTTCCATCCTATAATGTGAAGAGGTTAAAGGTCATAGTAATTGCTCCTCAGATTCTCCTTCCACCCCCTCTGGTATATAGTGACTTCAGATAGCATATTTTTGAATGCTCAATCCCTTATATCCTGGTTACTGTCAAATAAAACTTGAATTCAAGATAAACACATTGTAATGTGCCTCATGTGTGGTGGTAATCCCATAGGTAGGAACGGATATGACAGCACATTGAGGAGATCTACAGCCTTTGGAGATCAGAGCCTCATTCTTAATCGACCCATCAAGCCCAGGGTCTTTGCCTTTGCGAGGGAGGGTGTGCGGGGGGGACCTTTTCAGACCCAAATGTTGACCCTTGCTATCCCAGATTCCCATTTAATTTTACGCCAAGACCGCTTAGGCTGTATTGGAGATAAGGTTGTGATTATATATTAAAAAACACTTAATTTACATTGTTATTTAGGGTATTCCAGATTGTGTTGCATTTTAAACTGCTCGTTTTTTTTTTTTATTGTATTAAACCTGCACAAGGTTATAGTATTGCAAATCATAAACAAACAACATATTGTTGACACAGACATTGACTTGCATGGGATATTTCACGGTGTTGATCAATTGCCATAATCATTCACATTTTGACGTTCCAGATGCTGCCGGAAGTCGCCCCAGATGTTACGCGGGCGACTCACCGGTGCCTGCAAACTGGCTTACAATGCTTCCTTATCATTAGCCCAAACAATGTTATGAAGCCAGTTGTCATACGTGGGAGCCTCCCTCCATGTCCAGCGCATCAGAATAGCTCTTTGTGCCAAAACAAGACCAAGGTCTACCAATTTACGCTCCAAAGGATTCAGCTTCTTCACATATTCCAATAAACACATTGAGGGTTCCCATGACAGGGGCTGGCCCACACACTCGTCCAATGCAGGACATATTGCATCCCAGTACACCGACAGTGCCCGACATGACCACAGAATATGTACTATATCAGCCTCCAAAGCGTTGCACCTGGGTCATCTCCCTTCCGAGTAGGGAAACATTCTCATAAGGCGGGCCGGGGAAAAGTATGCTCCATTTAGGATATTGAAGTGGATTTTTGCCTATGCCTAGAGTTCAAAGATACCCGTTAGGGATGATATCATTGTAATATTTATAAGTTTTGGGCATAGAGTTTCGTTTCTGGTGGGTATGGTTCAGAATGTTGTACTTGTTCTATTTATGCGTTATTTAGATCTTCTGTTTTCCAGACTGGAAATGTTATGCAATACTTTTGCTTTATGTTTGTTTGTTCTTCTGTGTGTCTTTGTAGTCGTGTTTCCGCTTTCCCTTTTTTTTTTTCTGGAGCCTTGCTTTTGGCCTCGTTGGTTACTGCATGGACTTTTCAAACCTGTATTGAGAAGTTATGGTTGCGCTGACTTTGGTCTCATGGAATGTTAAGGGGATCGGAAATGTTGTGAAAAGACGCAAGGTTTTTGCGAGATTGTGGAGAAGTAGAGCTCACGTGGTTTTCCTTCAAGAAACCTATCTTGATGAACAAACTGAACAATACTTGGCCAATTCGAGATATACTAGGGTTGACTCAAATTGCTATGATTCTAGATCTAGGGGGGTGAGTATGTTGTTTACGAAAGGCCTACTGGTTACGATTGAAAAGAAGGTTGCGGATGAGGAAGGTAGAATCCTGTTGCTTGATGTCCTCCTTGATGGGGAAAAAATGACGATTGGTTCAGTATATGCACCCTGCTCGCCAGCTGTATCTTTTCTCAATCAATTAGGCTTTTTGCTGGATGGTATGGAAGGCAAATCGTTTGTGTTCGGTGGTGACTTTAATCTAGTGATGAATAGTGGGTTGGATCGGAAATCGGAATGTAGATATTATAATGAGAAGATTAGTGAGGAATTGAAGGCGTTTGTGTTTAAATACAATCTTATAGATATATGGAGGGAACTTCATCGTGATGCGGAGGAGTTCTCCTTTCATTCGCCTGTTCATGACTCTTTCTCCAGAATTGATTATTTCTTTATTAGTGATACCTTGAGTAGTCAGACGGAGTTGACGAATATACTGGAAAGGGGTATCTCTGATCGTGCTTTATTGGACCTGCAATTGATTTTGGGCAAAGTACGTGCCAAATCAAGAAGGTGGAGAATGCAAGCCAATGCACTGAAGGATGATGTGGTTACAGAGGGTTTAGATGCATTTATTGGACATTACTTTAAGGAAAATATTGGCTCGGCTGATATTAGGTCTGTTTGGGACTGTTTTAAGGCAGTCTTGAGGGGAGAACTGATGAGTAGGTCTGCCCATGTAAAGAAGAATAATCAGAAGTTGGTCAGTAATCTGGAGGCAGAGATCAATGATTTAGAGAGGGTTTGTGCTTCTGATGGTCAAGGTTTCGAATAAGCTAAAATTAGAAGCGGAATTGAGGACTCATGTTCAAAACCTAGCAAGTAAAAGTTTGTTTTATTCAAAGCAGAAGTTTTGGGAATCAGGGGATCGGAATGGTAAACTGTTGGCTTATAAGCTTAAGCGGTTGGTGTCGGATTCCTGTGTCTCTTCTATTCAAACGGAGGGTGGCATTACTTTACATAGGAATGGGGACATTTGTGGATATTGCAAGGATTTTTATGAGTCACTGTATAGGGAGGATATTGACCCTACCGTTGAACGATTGGAGGCGTTTTTGAGAAAATGTCTCTCTCTAAGCTGGCTCTAGAGAAGCGGACTTTACTTGATTCTGCAATTGAGGTTGCTGAAGTTAGGGTGGCCTTTTCACAAATGAAAGAAGGGAAATCGCCGGGTCCTGACGGTATTGTCTCGGAATTTTATAAAAAATTTGATGTTCAGTAGGCACCTATTTTGTGTGACCTTTATAATGAGTTTATATCATCGGGAATGATGTGTGATTCGATGAAAGAGGCGTTGATTGTTGTGATCCCGAAGCCTAATGAGGATCACAGTAGGTGTGGAAATTACAGACCTATTTCAATGTTGAATGTGGATCTTAAAATGTTCACTAAAATTTGGGCCAACAGGCTGAGATTGTATGTGGGGGATTTGGTGGATGGGTCCCAGGTGGGTTTCATTCCAAGGCATTATGGCTATGATAATATCAGAACTGTGTTAAAATGTGGTTGGTGAGCATTTTGGGAAAGATACGAATGAAGTCATTGGGTTTTTTGATGCTGAAAAAGCCTTTGATAGGGTTAACTGGAAGTTTCTGGAATTAATTTTACTGAAAATGGATTTTGGCCCAATTTTCAGGAAAATGGTGAAGTGTATTCATAGAGATGTTAGGGCCCGAGTGTTGGTGAATGGGATAATTTCAGACTCATTTCAGTTGTTGAGGGGCACGAGACAAGGCTGTCCGTTGTCACCTTTTTTGTACGATTTGGCGTTAGAACCACTTGCTACTTATATTAGACAATGTGAGACTATTGCAGGAATTATGGTGGGGAAAGTTGAAGTTAAAGTTTTATCGTATGCTGATGATATGCTTCTTATGTTGTCGAATCCTGAAGTGTGTGGGGATGTGATAAAGGCGATGTTTCAAGAAGTGGGTGAATTATCAGGGCATGAGGTGAATTGGGATAAAACTGAGGTGTTTCCCTTGTCTGGCCAATGTGAGTGTAATGTTTTGCATTCATGGAACTGTAAGTGATCACCAGGGGGTGTTAAGTACTTAGGGATTCATATTACTGGAGACTTAAAGAAATTGCTACAATTTAATTTGGATTTGGTGACTGCAAATTTGTCACTATTGATTAAGAGATGGGAGAGATTGACATTCAATCTGTGGGCAAAGATCAATGCGATTAAAATGGTTCTTTTACCAAAGATCTTATATGTTCTGCAGTCCATCCCGTTGTTATTTAAAAAAACAGCTATTAAAAGTTTACAAACTTTTTTCTTCCTTCTTGTGGGGTCCTGGGAAACGACCACGGGTTCCGAAATATATGCTAGAGCAAAAGGTTGAGGATGGGGGATTTGGTTTCTCGGATTTAATAAAATATTATAAGGCCTTTTTACTCAAAAATAGTTCATATTACTTTAGGGACTATTATGTAAAGGAGCCTATTTGGTTGCGCATGGAAAGGGAAACTTGTGCTCCATTTGACCTGGAAACCATATATAGTATGGATAAATTGCCGAAAAAGAAATTGAAGTTACTTTCAATTGTGGCAACTAGGCAGGCGATGGAGGTGTGGTTTAGAGACAACGGAATGAGTTATGGTTTCAGTCCTGATGCTTCAATATGGCATAATACGGCATTGCAGATTGACAATAAATGTTTGAATTGGATTAGTTGGATAAAAAAAGGAATTCTGAGGCTGGTGGATGTGATGGAAGGAGACCGGTTGTTGAGTTTTGAGGAATTAAAGGATAGGTTCGGTATGAGACAGAGTGAATTGAATTGGTACTTGTCTTTAGTGACTATGAAAAATAGAAGGGTAGAAATGGCTGATGGTTCTATTGGGAAAAAAACTGAGATTTTTAAGTTATTAGAGGGTCAGGAATTTAGTGTACGTACCTATATGCAATTTATGCCTATTGATGAGAAACTCCAAGGTGCATGGTCTAGATTGAGGGATGTTTGGTCGGATGGTGTTCAGGATGATATTTCTGAGGGGGATTGGAAGTATGTTCTGAAGGTTGTTTTAAATTTAGGACCCGATATGGGTTTACGTTTAATTCGACAGAAAGTTATTGGGAAGTTATATTGGACGCCGGTTAAGATTTTTAAATTGGGGCTAAGGCCTGACGATTTGTGTTGGTGTTGTAATGTTGATAGAGGCACATTATTGCATTTACTATGGGATTGCCCGAGAGTGCGAGAGTTTTGGATGGCAGTAATTGATGGGATTGATTTGATCTTTGGTGTGGTTTTGCAGAGGTCGACGGTAAATATTATTTTACTTTCCCGTAGAGACAGAGGTGGTGGTGCTCGGAGGCATTCTTGCTGGATTGACAGGGCCATCATGGTAGCGATTAAGCTAATACTCAGGGTTTGGAAAACGAGGAAGAAACCTAATGTTGATGATTGGCTGACGGAATTGCATATTTTGGCAAAATATGATAAGGTTTAATTTTGTAATAAGAATAGGTATGAGGATTATATGAAGTTATGGGGTTCGTTTATGGCTCTTTATGATTGACGTGCTGATTGGGTTGGTACAGTTGGTGGAGCTCCTTCCCCCCACCCCCCCTTTTTTTTCTCTTGCTTTTCATCCCATTTGTGGTGTCCTTCGTGTTGTTTTTGTGTGTGTTGTCTTTTCTGAATTACTGTTATTTGTTGATTGTGTTTCCCTAGGATTGATCTTTTATGGTCTGAACTGTTTATGATGCTTTTGTTATACTGTATATTTTACTCTCTGTTGAATGTGGAACATTGTTAATTTTCACAAAACATAAATAACATTAGTAAAAGCAAGTGTTTTTGAAAAAAATAAAAAAAGATACCCGCTTTGTTAATTTACACATTTGCAGCCAGTGAGTGTCTGAAAGTGACATCAAGATCCCTTTCCTATTCACCCCTAATGTCCACTGTTTGCACACCAAGATATCGGCACAAGTTTATATAGCGCCAACACCGATTTTTTCCTCGTATCTAACGACAGTTCATAGCTAAGACATGGGTGTGATGCAGGTTCTTGTGAAAACTCAGGCCACACAGAGGCCATGTTTGAGCGAATCAGAAAATACTGGAGCCTGCAGAGCAGTGCATCCCCTACATGCACCTTAACCTGATCCCAGGAAACTAATGTCCCCTCATAAAACAAGTCACCCAGGTGTAGTATGCCAGTGTGTTGCCAGTAGCTTATCCCGTGTTGGGCTCAAAAACAGCATGCCCCAAATTGGTATGGCCTAGTTATATAACACTGTTGTGAAGATACTGGTGGGGGGTGCCTGTACTTCCGCTCTCTATATGGTAGAGGAGAGGCACAGAGGACCCCAGCCAAGATTCTCAAGCGGTAGCAATGGATGAGCAATTAAGGCCTAGCTTCTCAGGAGGTGATGCAGGCTGGTTCTTAAGTACAGTGTAGTCCCCGAACCCCCACAAAGGAATGTCCACACACTGTATTACTGAAAACACAGTCTTTATATAATTAATATTCAAAGGTATGTACACAATCACAATAACGCACTTTGTACTCGGAAATCAACAATCATAAATATATACAATTCTAAAGTGGTACCACCAATGTTATCAAATCTCATCAAAGTGATTCAACTGTACGGTTAAAATGTCACACAGATCAATAACGCAGAAACCATCCAATAGAGAGAGGAGGGAAAGCAAGATGGTTGACACAATTGGCAGAATACTGGCCCCGTTACCTAGACGTGGAGATCCCCCCCCCCCCCCCACCTGGGCAACCTGTAAAATAAAGATATATAGCACAGCCCAGTCCATATATTGTTCAATAGCCTTATTTCCTCCTATTAAGGTTCTACCCCCCCCCAATGTACCTGGTGGAGTAGAGTTCTTCAAAGATGCGTCGAAGGATCCTTCTTGACTGACTCCCTTTAACGCAGGAGCCAAGGATCGTCGAGAGGCGTCGAAGTTGGTGAACTTGTCGTCGACGGCGGCGATGAGAAGTTCAAGGGTGCCGAGACCCCGATGTCGATCCAGGGCCGCAAAGAGTTTCAGAAGAACTGTGGCCCAACAAGGGCGTCGAGTCGTCAAAGTCTTTGTGGCCTTCAGGTGCGGGAAACCCACCGGCGGATTCTCCTTGGCACTTTGGTCGTCCTCGACTTTCTGCGGCGGGACAAAGCGGTCGACGTTGCGGACAAGGGAGTCCTTGGATTCAAATGTTCTTAGGCAAAGGAGTGGGCGGCTCCGGTCGCCGGCGGCACGGCGTCAAGCGGTCCCCACGGCTGGGCAACACAACTTCAACGGGCCTCCAGCGGTTACACAAACCTGCAAACCTGCAAACCCTGGTCGATGGCAATGGGCTTCGACAGCGGCAAAGTCTGGGTGCTTTGCTTCGTTCTCCTCAGCGGTCCCGTCTCGGCATTCTTTTGAGGGTCTGACTTCCAGGGAGCTTCGGCGAAGGTTAGCGGTGCTCGATGGTCCCTCGGAGCACGGGAAGAGGGCGCCTTACCAGGTCCTCTTGGATCAGTCCTTGACGAGTTCGGCAGCTTTCAGATCAGGTCGAAGCAAATGCAACAGCAAGTCTTCGTCTTCCAGCTGGGCGTCGAGGATCAGCAGTTCCAGTTACTCTTCAAGTGTAGACACAGCTTCTGAACAATTTCCAGTGGTGAGAGGTCCCCAGATATACTATCTTGTCTCTCATCCACACTGCTGGGTCACTCAGCAGCCGATCATACAGAAGGGCATTCATGCAGTCAGTCAGCCAATCAGGCACACAGTGCATTCAGGCCATCCCCCTCCCTCTCAGACACTCACAACAAGGAATGTGGATTGGGACGAGTACCCAGCCATTCAACACTACACACTGCATTCAGGCCAGTTTCGGGCAGGGCTGTCTCAGTCTTTGTCTCTCATACCAGAAACGAGACAGCCACAACAAGAAGTGCATATTGGTCACACACTCCATTGACCCAGGTCCCACCCACAACATACAGTCACTGGGAAGGCTCCATCGGTCTGGACTGGACTTCACAACAACACCATATATGGAACTTCCACCCAACAGCCGGTCAGGGGGAAGGGACAGAGTCAGGCCTTCCCAGGACTTTGGGAAAACAAGGTAATAGGTAATAGAAAGCAAGAGGCCACAGGGGCCATCTTGTTTTCCATCAGGAAACAACTGATTCCAATGGCCGGGCCTGGGGATCCCCAAAATGGAGGATATTCAGCGCACCTGTCAACGTCAGCATGGAGCTGCCACCAGCCCATACCCTGCTCTGCGGGCCACCCACAGGTGTCCAAAAACATACACTAGAGGCACCCATGGGTGCCGTAAGGGTATCCCACGGGTCTGTTCATCAAACCAAAAGAGAGCTGCACCGCCAGGAGTCCCACATGAACTCCGAGGAAAATATGACAGAATACACGATAAAAAGGCAGTAAAGGACAAGGATACGGAGGCCCTGCCCCTCCGATGCATTTCCAGCATCACAACTGTATTCTTAGGGCGCTTAGCTAAGCTAGTCCAAGCCTCCTGCGTGGCTTTCACTGGGTCTAGCTGATTAGTATAATTACGTGCTTCCCCCATAATTGTATGCATCAGTGATCCCGGTGCAACCCCCTGCCTCTCCAAACTCATGTGTGACCCCCTCCTGGAACCCATCCACCCAGTATATTGCATAGTATGCCTGGGTGGTCAGGTAATACAATTCACAATCAGGGGCTGTCCATCCCTGAGCTCGTACGTCAGTGCGAGTCGCTGCCAATTGACACTAATGTGTCCCTTTCAAACAAATGAAGAGCATACCTGAGCTATTCCATCAAAGAAAGACCTTCCAGGCCATAGCAGTATATTGCTAAATAGATCGAAAAGCTTAGGGAAGATGGTAATTTTTATTAGTGCAACCCATCCCATCAATGAAATGGGAAGCTGGTTCCACCGCTGTAGCCTGGTGCCAATTTTAGTAACCAGGGAGTCCTAATTAAGCGATTTGACAAGAGCGGGTGAACACGCAATCTCAATGCCAAGGTACCTTATATTCAAGGGTGGCCACCGCAGCCCAAACATATGTGGTTCCTGTGTAGCGTCCATTGACGGAAAGACCTCGAACTTGTTGCTATTTAGACGAAGCCAGAATACTTCCGAACTTGCGAACCTTAGTTATTATCTTCTGCAAATATTTCCCCAGGTCTTTTATATACATCATTATATCGTCAGCATATAATGTAATGAGTTCCACCCGTCCGGCGATGTTAATCCCGGCACACCCATGGCCAGCTTGCATGAGATCAGCCAGTGGTTCCATCACTAAGGCAAACAGCAGGGGTGACAATGGGCACCCTTGCCTGGTACCACCTTCCAAAACAAATACCGGCGAGAGTACCCCATTCACATACACTCTAGCATATGGCTGTGTATATAAAGTTTACACCCACTTCATGAAATTGGGCCCAGACCCATAATTGTTCAGTATCCTAAACAAGAAGGGCCAATATACCGTGTCAAATGCTTTTTGCATGTCTAGTGAAACGGCAATCCCCCTGAACGTCCTGTGGTATCTGCGCAATCGCATTATACATCTGACGTATGTTGGATGTCGTCGATCTCCCCGATATAAATCCTGCCTGGTCCTCATGTACCATATAATGGCATAACGAGTTCAGTCTAGATGCCGGGATTTTTGCAAAAACCTTAGCATCAGTATTTATTAAGGATAACTGTCGCTACGATCCGCAGTCCTCTGAAGGCTTACCAGGTTGAAAGAATAAAATAATGATCGCTTCACGCGTAGATTCTGGAAGAGTCCCAATTTCTAAAGCCTCTGACAAAACGGAAAGCAGTTGGGGAGATAACACATCTAAGAATTATTTATAAAATTCTGCCCTCAGTCCGTCCGACCCTAGGGCCTTCCCGCTCGTAAGATCCCATATGGCGTCCTTTATTTCGGTCAGATTTAGCGGCTCCTCCAGCACATTGCACACCTCTGCAGATAAAAGCGTTGTGGGGATTCTCGTGAGGTATTAGTTTATCTGATACTGTGTCCGCACTTTTAGGGGAGTATAAGTCCCTAAAATACTGCATTCACCTGGTTGGCCACCGAGCCGTCCGGCCAAATTATACATAAGATATAAGAACTGCCCCAGTCATTGCGAACTGTTTGCGCCAGCAATTTCCCCAGGTCTGTCCTGTTCCCCATATCGGCACGCCGCTGCAAGCCTCTCAAAATATCGCAACTGCCCATTGGCTGCGTCGCAGTATTTGTCTAGGTTTGTCTTCATATAATTTCTGATCTGGAGCAACGGATCGTCAGGGCTTCTCTTTTGCAACTGCGCCAGTGTCCCCTCATATCTCCTTAATGCTCTCCTAATATCGCACAGTACTCCAAATTCTGTAAATATATATATATATATATATATGGGATACATTACTCACCGTAATCGTATTTCTGATGCTTGTATCTGCTTAGATTCACATGCTGTGCATAGGCCGACATCTAGTGGAAGCTGCGGAGTATTACAGTTTGTTTTTCGAAGTCGAAAAATGGGCGTCGACACAGGGCGTGCCAGTAATACTATCCCTAGTGTGACGTCCCCTGTACTCATGATCCCTCACGCGTCTAGGATCCCCAGATTGTGTTTTTCCTGACATGAGGTAGCATGAGGAGTAGCGTGAGTACAGATAGTCCAAGCAGATAGACAGAAAGGTAAGACTACAAGCAACCATGCGCCTTCTCTCGGAGGGGAGGAAGGGTGGGTCGCATGTGAATCTAAGCAGATACAAGCATCAGAAATACGATTACGGTGAGTAATGTATCCCTTCTGAGGCTTGTGGAATCTGCTTAGATCACATGCTGTGCATAGATTAGCGAGCAGTACCAGAAGAAGGAGGTGGGATGTGAGAAGGGTCATGAGCAAACAGGTGTCTTAGAACCGCTTGTCCCACTTGTGTATCTGCCTTGGAATGAGTGTCAATGCAGTAATGCTGAGTAAAAGTGTGAATAGAGCTCCAAGTAGCTGCTTTGCAAATGGTGTCAAGGGGAACATTTGCAATGAAAGCCAGAGTGGCCCCAATGCCTCTGGTAGAGTGGGCCCTTGGCGTAAAAGGCAGAGTTTTTTCAGAAAGAGAGTAACACAGCTGTATACAGTTGATAATCCACTTTGAGATAGCGCCCTTAGAGACGCGATCCCCCTCTCTGCCTGTAGCTACGGAGACAAACAGTTGATCTGTTTTCCTTAGCGGTCTGGTTTTATTTACATAGTATAAGACCGCCCTACGCACATCTAGGGTGTGTAGTTTCACCTCAGCTGAGCTCTGTGGGTTTTGGAAGAAAGCCGGAAGCTCGATGGACTGGTTTACATGGAACTTGGATATGAATTTTGGTGAGAATCTAGGGTGTGTGCGTAAAACCAGTTTGTCCTTGTGGATAGTAAAGAAAGGATCTTGCACTGACAGAGCCTGAATTTCACTGACCCTTCTTATGGAGGTAATGGCTACTAAGAAGGCCGTTTTATAAGTCAGGTGTTTGAGACTACTTTTATGCATGGGTTCGAAGGGGGGCCCCATGAGCTTAGATAGCACCACATTGAGATCCCATCCTGGCGGTGGGTTCGAGATAGGAGGGTGAAGTCTCTTTACTCCTTCCATGAAGGCTTTAACCACTGGTACTTTCCACCACGAAACCTTGTTATGGGATGTGGTGTAGGCTGAGAGGGCTGCCAGGTGTACTTTCAGAGAGTTAAAAACCAACCCTGCATCCAGCAGGTGGAGCATGTATGTTACAACGTTGGAAGGAGTGCAATCAACCGGGTTGATTTGTTTACTCTGGCACCAGATAACGAATCTTTTCCACTTGTCAAAGTAACAGTGCCTTGTATTTGGTTTCCTAGACTCTTTTAGAATGTCCATACACCTCTGTGGTAATTTGAGATGTCCAAACTCTATGACTTCAGGAGCCATGCTGCTAGGTTCATAGAGTTGGGTTCCTGATGCACTGTTTGACCTTGTTGCTGGGACAGAAGGTTGTACCAGGCTGGGAGTCTGATGGGCTCGCATACCGCCATCCTGCGTAGGTGTGGAAACCATGGTTGTCTCGCCCACATGGGAGCAACTAGGATGAGCGTCATCGATTCCTTGTTCATCTTGTACACCACCTTCCTGATGAGGGGAGTTGGTGGGAAAGCGTACGCAAACATCCCTGACCAGTTTATCCACAGGGCATTCCCCTGGGAGTCCGGTTGTGGGAACCTGGATGCAAATCCTGGGCATTGTTTGTTTTCGCTTGTGGCGAATAGGTCTATAGTGGGGAAACCCCACTGAGAGAAGAGATTTTCTACTACGTCTTTGTGAAGGACCCACTCGTGTTCTTCTGGGAGGGAGTCTCTGCTTAGAGCATCCGCTAGGGAATTGAGCTCCCCTGGAACATGTTGCGATGACAGGAAGATGTTCCGTCTGAGTGCCCATATCCATATTTTCTGGGCAAGCTTGGACAGATTTGGCGAACGAGTCCCTCCTTGCTTGTTCAGATAGAACATGGCTGTCGTGCTGTCCGTCCTGATCTGCACCGACAAGTTTAGTAGATGGGGCTCGAACGCCTGCAGCGCTCGGAATACTGCCAGAAGCTCTAGCAGATTGATGTGGTTCTTGGCTACTGAGTGAGACCAGAGACCCTGAGCTGTGTGGTGGAGATGGTGAGCTCCCCACCCCGTCAGGCATGCATCTGTAGTCACCACTGCCTGTACTTCGGGATCGTAAAAGGGTTTCCCCTTTGCGAGATTCTCTCTTGTCCACCAGTGTAGGTTCTGTACGAGTGTTGGCGAAACGACCACTAGATCGTCCCACTGACCACTTGCCTGAGACCACTGTTTCGCCAACCATTCCTGCATGGGACGCATGCGCAGACGCGCGTGGGGGACCAGGTAAATGCATGACGCCATCATGCCGAGTAACCGCATAGCTTTGCGTACTGTTATCTGTTGACCTGACTGATAATGCGGAATTTGCAGAAGTATGTTCCGAATTCTTTCTTCCGAAGGGAAGGTCAATCCTTTCTGAGTATCTAGGATAGCTCCTAGAAACTGTTTTGAGGTGCTTGGCACCAGACTTGACTTTTTCTCGTTGATGGAGAAGCCTAATTCGTGGAGGAGGTCGATGGTCCTCTGAATGTTTGACCTGCAGATTCCTGGGGTTTCCCCCGTTATGAGCCAGTCGTCCAGATAAGGGTACACTGGGATTGCCTCCCTGCGTAGGTGTGCAGCTGCCACCGCCAGTACCTTGGTGAAAACCCTTGGTGCAGAAGCTATCCCGAAGGGCAGTACCTTGAATTGGTAGTGGCGACTGTCCACCTTGAAGCGCAAGTATTTTCTGTGCGCCGGGAGCATGGAAATATGAAAATAGGCATCTTTCATATCCAAGGTTGCCATGTAATCCCCCTTTTTTAGGAGTGGGATTACCTCTTGTAGTGTGGTCATACGGAATTTTTGGGGCTTGACATACTTGTTGGCAGGCCGTAAGTCTAAAACTGGACGCATTGTCCTTTTCTAGCAGAATGGCGATCTCCTCGAGGAGGATCTTCTGATGTTGTAAAGAGTGGACTTTTTGTCTTGGAGGATGGTTTAGGGGACGTTGCAGTAGTTCTATGCAGTACCCATTGGATACTGTTGACAGCACCCATCTGTCGGATGTTATCCCTTCCCATGCCTGGGTGAAACTTGATATTCGTCCCCCTACTGGGGTTGCATGGGAAGGGACCCTGAACTGAGCGTCACTGCTTTGGTGGAGGCGTGCTTCCTCCTTTACTGGGGCTGCCTCTGCCTCTACCCCGTCCTCTTTTACTACCCCTACCATACGCCTGGGTAGACTGTTGTGAGCTGGTGTTCCACTGTGTACCCTGGGTGTGGGAGTAGCTATTTCCTCTATTGGAATTTTGGCCGCGGGGGCGACGAAAATTGCCATTCCCTCTTTGGTTAGGTGGTTTGGTAGTTAACTGGCCAAGGGATTTGAGGGTGTCGAATTCTTCCTTAGCGTTTTTTAGAGCGTCCTCGACTGCCTTCCCAAACAGGAGATCACTTTCCACTGGTTTGTCTAAGAGCGCAGCTTGTGTTTCTGCTTTGAATCCCGACTGCCTCAACCAAGCATGCCTTTTGATGACAGTCCCCTCTGCTATAAGTCTACCCGCATTGTCAGCGGCGTCCAGAGTTGCTTTTACCGTGCAGCCTGACACGTTCCTTCCTTCCGCACAAATGCGAGCTAGCTGGCTTTTAAGGGGTTCGGGAGCAGAGTCTATTAGTGCTGCCACTTCTTCCCACTGGTGACAGTTGTAGCTAGCCAACAGTGTGGTGGAATTCGCGATTCTGGCTTGGTAGGCTGCCGTGGAAGCTACTTTCCTGCCAAAACTATAAAGTTTTTTACTTTCTTTGTCGGGGGGAGCCTCAGAGGAAGATAATGGTGTACCAGCTCTTTTGCGGGTGTTGGTTACTACTAGAGAGTCTGGCTTAAGTTGACCTCTAATATATAGGGGGTCCGACTGGGCTGCTTTAAACAGCTTCTCCACTCTCGGATTTACAGGTCTTGTCAGGTTTGGGTTGACAAGGGATGGTGCTATTCTGCGTTGAACAGATTTTAGGATGGGAATGGTCTGGGCTACTGGCTTCCTTTCCCCTATTAGTTCTTCCGCAAAGTCCCTTTCTTCCTGGACACCTTGTGTGTCTATGTGGAAGTGGTTAGCTGCCCGAAAGAGCAGTTCATTCAGGAGGGGCTGATTATCTATTGGGGAGTCAGACACTGGGGCTTCCCTTTCGACTGGTGAGTCCATTCTGAAAATATCTGGGCTATTTTCTGGCTCATCCTCGTCTTCGTCTTCGCCGTAATAATCTGATCCTGCAGGATCTTCTGGCGTGTCAATTTCCTGACCTTCTATAAGGGAAGAGTTTCCTTGGTCTGTAGGGAAGAGGTAAGAATAGGGTTGGACCTCGATGGGGTCTAAAGGCCTAAATGGTGTCTCGACCCGGGGTCTTTTATTTGAGGGGATAGGGTCCCTAGACCCTGAGGGAGAATCTTCCTGAGGGTTTAAAGCTAGGAGTTGTTCAGGGTGTCTTTCGAAAAAATTCGCCAAGGAAGACATCCTTGACATTACTCTGTCAATGTCCTCGCATGACCAGAGTTTTGAGCTTGGGGTGACCTTGCTGGGACTTTCTATGGATTGGCCCTGAGAAGACTTGGTCAGTTCTTTTGTAGTGGAGGACTGCAAGGGTTGTTTCCTTTGCTGTTTACCCCCTTCCCCGTGGGTGGAAGTGTGTTTCCCCTTTCCCTTATCTTTCGACGCCTGGCGTCGAGGATCGGAGGTGGAATCCCTGTCTTTCGAACTAGCCTTCGAAACTGGCCCCTCTTTACTCCCAAGTGATGTACCCTTTTCCTGGGGTGCAGGCTGGGGGTGGAAGTCGTGTTCGTCTTCGGACGATTGATCTTCCGGGATATTAATGGTCGAGGCACTCTGTGCAAGTGTGGAGGCTTGCCTGACGTCGTGCGGCGACCTCGACCGGGACCGCCCAGAGGACGTCCTTTCGGACCGCTCCTTCTGTGCCTCTTTCCGAGGTTTCGACGACGTCGAATCTCGGGTGGATTTTTTGTGTTTAGCGTGTGTATGTGTAACGCTTTTGTCGCCGGGGGACTTCCCCATAGTCGCCGGGACGGACGACCTTCCGAGGCCGGGGACGTGCGTTCGGCTGTCTTTCGACGCCTTGGTGCCCTCGCCGTCCGAAAGTTCGGCGTCGCTGCCGTCGCTGAAGGTACCCTCCGCCTCCATAGCTGCTAGCTTGGCGTGGTGGGCCCAACGCTTGGTGGAGCGGTCCTTAAGAGTTTTTGCCTTAAACCTGCTACAGGCCCTGCAACCCGTCTCGGGGTGGTCTCTGGGTAGGCAAAGGTTGCACGTAGCGTGCTTATCTACCCAAGGGTATTTCTTATTACACTTGGGGCAAAACTGAAAGGGCGTACCCTCCATACGCGCCTGTGGGCAGCGGGCAAGTGTGTGTAGGTAATAAGGTGTCGAGTGTGGAAGTGTACCACCCCCACTCTCCCTACTTGTAGGGCCGAGGCCAGCGGCCCAGGCCCGAGCCGAGGCGGAAGCCTCAAGGCCCAATCCGTCGGGTATTCGACGTTGATCTCCTCCCCGGTTCGGCGTCGAGATGTTGATCGACGAAAGGTTGGCCAAACGGGGCAAATTAGAATTAGTTTAGAGTGAAACTATGGCAAAGCCAGGGAACTCCGATGAAGTGCTTCCGACCAGAATGGCGGAAAAAAACAATCTGGGGATCCTAGACGCGTGAGGGATCATGGGTACAGGGGACGTCACACTAGGGATAGTATTACTGGCACGCCCTGTGTCGACGCCCATTTTTCGACTTCGAAAAACAAACTGTAATACTCCGCAGCTTCCACTAGATGTCGGCCTATGCACAGCATGTGATCTAAGCAGATTCCACAAGCCTCAGAAATATATATATATATATATATATATATATATATATAGCAACACCCCCAATATGCACTTTAAATGCTTGCCAGATAGTGGCAAGTGTGCTCACCGACCCCTCTTTAATGTCAAAATAGCTGCCTATACGTTGCATTGGGTTTGCCCGGAAGGCCGGGTCCTCCAATGAAGTGGGCTTAAAGCGCCATTGCGGTTTCTGCACCGTATTCCCAGGAATGTTCAGTGAGAGCAATACCAGGGAGTGATCCGACAAGGTTCTAGGTAGTATCGGGCACCCAATTCAATATTTTAGGTGATACTAGCCATAAATCGATGCGCAAATGCATATCATGCACGGATTAATAAAAGGTGTATGCGCACTGAGTGTTATTGAGTGCTCGCCACACATCCCTCATCCCCAAATCCTCAATATGCTCGAGTATAGTTTGGGCAGCACTCGTTAACGACCTTGGTGTTGATGAGGTGTGATCTAAATTTACGTCCAGTATAGTATGGAAGTCTCCGCTACAAATAACTGACGCAGTAGGATACTTAGCACATTTTTTTAATGGAGTATCATAATATTCTGAGTCAGCCACATCAGGTCCATATACATTTATCAGGAGAAACTCCAAATTCCCCCAACTTCCCATGAATGACCACAAACCTGACACAATCATCACATATGGTTTCAAAGTGGACAAATGGCAAGACTGATGCACCAAAATCATGACCATACCCCCCCCCCCCCCCTGAACCCCCATACCCTGGTGGAATAGGACGTAGAATAGCTTAGGTCACCCCACCCAGGGGCCACCTTACGTGCTTGATAATCCAACAGGGGGGTTTCTTGTAAAAAATAAAAGCTTAACCCCCAGCATATTAACATACGAGATTACCTTCCGCACCTTCATTGGGGTCCCCAGCCCCTGCACATTCCAGCTTAGTAATTTCACATTGCCTAGATCATTCTCAGCCATGATTTCTTGAGTACATCATAATACACATCCCTGTCTAGCAACCAGTCATGACCAACCTATACTGCATTCACCTTGTGCATTTTTATAACATTTACAACCCAACTCCCCCCCACAACCTCCCATCCCATCCCATCCCATCTACATAGTGCCCCAATCTACCCGCTCCCACACTACCCACCCGAATAAGTATATGCACTGGGCATTGGGGGCAGCTGTTACTGCTGCGAGTGGAGTTCCACGCAAGAATATTTCTCCTTGACACATGAAAAGAACAAAACAATCATTGCCATCAACACATCCTTATTGCATTGTCATGGGTAAGAAATTCTACTACAGCACAATATTTCACCCCTGGTTCTCTCCGTACAGGGAGCGGAATATTAGCCTCCACAAATGATGTGGCCTCCTCAGGAAACGTGAAGTAGGTCTTGTTAAATTGCAGGCGCAGCAGGGCGGGACAGAGTATTGCGTAGGGTATTCCATGCTCGCTAGGGAGCTTTTTAACACCAACAAATGTGCGTCTTTCCTGTTGCACTGCTGAAGTATAGTCTGGAAAAATGCGGACCACACTGGATCCCATCCTCAGCTCCTGCTTCTCACGTGCGGTCTTCAGTACCAGGCCTCTGTCTCTGTAGTTCATTAGGCGGGTGATTATTGGCCTGGGATAACCCGCCCGGCCGTGGCTTCACCATAAATGCTCAGTGCGCATGTTCCACTACAAACTACTTTTTGCTTTTCTTTTTGTATCTGACCTGCTCTTTTTGCAGTGCAGCAAAGTCTTAAGCTTTACTAACACTGGCTTTTGCTCATTTGTCAAGGGGAAGCTCATTTCCTTCAGGCTGTCAGTACTGTGAAAAATCATCTCCCTCAATCTTGTTATTTGTTATCACTTTGGTAACTCTTGATCATTGAACAATGCATTACAATAGGGTACACTTTTTTTGTTTTGCCCTAGACTAAAACTAGGGGATTTTTGGTTATTTTAGGTCTGCTAAAGGGACAAGCTGGTGGTAGCAGTTACTTTTTGTAATTCTTTTGGTGTATTGCATTGTTAGGCAAGATTGTATGTAGTAACCCTGTGGGAGACTACACCAGCCTTGTCCTCTTGGCAATAGGTAACCCAACCTTTGGTATAAGTCTGTACTACACAAGTTGGTAGAGTGACTGAGCAGCCAGGCTCATCTCAAGAGGGGTCAATGGGAGCTGTAGGGTTGCAACAGAGTTTCACAGTGACAAGTATCAAAATAACACTTACACTCAAGGTTTCTTAAATTAATAAATAATAAGTTAATTAACAGTCAGTTTTAAAATAAGCCTTCTTTAGAAGGGAGCAATTGGCAACAATAAAAACACTTCAAAATACACTCCTTCAGTTCAATAAACTAAGTAGATAACCTTTTGGGATGGCACACACATTTTCCTACACCACAAGGTGACTTCAATAGCTAGGACACTGTACAGTAATATATCGCTTTTCACACTGAACTGAGAATACTGACGTTATGGCAAAAAGGAAAAGGTTAGGGAAGGAAACAATGTTTAACAAGTTTCTCAAACAGGTAAGCACTTTTGAACACCCCAATGCAATGCAGATTAACCCTTTCCCAGCTATACAAGTAAGGTATGTATGCCTTTTTGGAGCGATAGTTAAAACACAAAGTCAGAGGTCAAAAGAGTCTTCAGGGAGTTAGGACAGCCAATGTCAATTGAGCAAAGTCTAGGGGGGCTAAGGCACTTCTCCAAGGAAAGTAAAATGTCTTGCACAATGTTATAGAGAGTTTCTTGAAAAAGAAATCACGGTTGGGCCACAAGCTAGGAGGCTTGTGATGGGAAAAGCTGCAAGCAACTCTGCAAAGGGCAGCAACTGCAAGTCTCAACTGAGAACAGGCAAGTTACACAGATAAGAGGGAAGTATTGTGGGGTTTGACAAACTCTGGACTGGAAAGGCGCTGGTTGGATTAGATAGTCCGGTACTTGTTGGTAGATAGTTTGCACAAGTAATAGATGACAAGTTATTAGTGTGTCAAACATGAGGTTTGGTTTATTCCTTGGTTTAGTCAGCACCAATGAGAGACATCATTGGATGTAAAGGTGATATTTATAACATGATATGTTACACAGCCGACTGCAGGTCTAACTCAGTCAACAACCGAATAGAAGGTGCACAGGAGAGTGGGAGTCCCGCTTTTCAAAACTCCACCCATACCAAAAATACAACTAAGAGGGAAGTACCCCTTAGTTCACAGTTCCTTAGTTCTGAAGAAATGGTTCCAGCTGGCTTCTGTTCCTGTTGTAGTATGGCAGATCCTGTTTCTGGGCCTCAGTCGTGGGGACAAGAGGGAGGACGTCTGGGGACTCCTGCACTGCGATTCGTAGGATGGCGGCAGCAATGGGCAAAGTTCAGATCAGCCGCACTTCGCAGTTTCAGCTTCTCAGGAATAGCACCACTGCGGTTCTTGGACACCTTATGGACTTTCCTTGCTTCTGGGGTCCAGCACTCTGTTGAGGTGGCTCAGGCTTGGTTAGTCCTGCTTCGAGGAAGTCCGGAGGATCTTCATGGAGCTCAGATCCGGCTTAAAAACGATGCACTCGATTCTGGTATTCCTGTCCCCAGACACTTGGTTCCTGCAGCAGCAATGGAAGTACAGCCAGCAAAGGGAATTTCCAGTCGAGTTAGTCTTGGGGTCAATTGGTCCCACCAACCCAAGGGGAGAAGTCGTCCTTTGCAGGGCTTCTCTAGCCGAGGCGAATTCGTAGCTTCAGCACTGCAGCAAGGTTTCACCAGGCAAACCAACGGTCCAGGAGTTGCAGCAAGCTTCTCTTCCAAGTTCTTCTTTGGATTCTTTAGTCCAGTGGTCAACTCTGCCTTCCTTGCAAAAGACCTCACCTTTTATGCAAGTCTCTCCCATTCATTGGCAGCCTAGCTGTCACTCACAGCAGGGTGGCTGTCCTCCAAGGACAGCCAGCCAGCCAGCCAATCACCTTTGGGTGCATTCCTGTAACCAAGGAGATTAAGCACAGTGTGTTTTTCGGGAACCTCCCTCGCTTCCTGCCCCGCCAGACACCCTGGAGCTAGAGGTGGGCTTCACCAGTGAATCCCGCCAAAGACAAAACGAACAAAAGAACCAAACCTAGTTTGGGCAGCAGAGTACATTTCAAGAAGGACCTTTCCAACAAGAAATGGCGAAAAAAGACGACCTGGGCCATTTTGACAAAATGGGCACCCATGGTTGCTATACTGCAGCTGTGAAAGCAGCCCGTGGTAAAAATACACAATGGAAGGACAAAGTAAACCAGTGCCACCAGCCATTAATTGTAGAAAGGGTAACATAAAAATGTTACATGAGAAAGTAGACAAAGGGGATATTAGCACTCTATGCAAGATAGTGTGTGCAGGGTCTACAAAGTTACAAAAGGTAAGTAAAGTCAATTTCACTGTACTGCTCTTGGAAACCGTGATTTATCCCCGAGAAGGTGCTTAAACCTTTAAGAAATCCAAGGGACTTCTCTGTGCCACTGCACTGAAGGTGTTGTGTGTCACTATGTTAAAAGATGATGCCTATGGAGTTTGTCAGACTCCAAAATCTGGGAAAGCAGAGGCTTTTGGCGGGCTACTGGAGGGCCATGGGTGTTTGCTGGAAGGAAGTGGGCTGGGACTGTCTGGTCCCAATCCACAATATGGTCAGTGTTTGAGTGGTATGCATGAACAGTGGAGTGAGAGAGTGAGAGAATGAGTGAGTGAGAGAGTGAGAGAGAGTGAGTGAGTGAGTGTGTGAGATCGGTCATTGGCTTGTGGGAGTTTCAGCTCCTACCTGGCTTTTGGGCTAAGATGATGATCCCTGCATCCACTCTCGGGAGATCCTGGAAGAAACCGAAGGAGCCAAGAATCCTGTTGAGCTGCAAGACCCACGAGGAGACAGTAGACCCGTTTGAAGAAGGCCTGGCGACCAAATTCTGCTGTCCTGGTAGAGCATCTCCAGCAGTCCTGCGAAGGAGCTGCAACCACTGGAGTTTAGGGAACATCCATTTCCAACGTCAGCTCAGGATTCTTACAAAGAGCAGCCTTCAGAAGTGCCCCTGGACCGCCCCGCTCAGGGTTTGGACTACCGTGCTGCAAACATCGCCATTCCAAGTTGAGGCCTGGAAACAGGGAGGGGGGGAGGGGCGGGTCCTCAGCTGCTTGTCCTAAAAGACTCAACTCTGCATTCCTAGCATCAAGGGGATGGAGGCAAAGTCTGAACGCAGCAAGTGAATCCCTTTGTGTCGCTGTGCATCGGTGGCCGTCATCCGAAACTGCTTACCTGCTTCCAGTTCTGTCCTGAGAAGGGCCCTGCATAGAGTTCTTTTGCATTTTTCAACTAGAGGACATTGCACCAGCATTAGTCACCAATTGCTCAAACCTGCAACCCCTGGGGATCAAGGGCTGAATCAGACAGCGGGAAAAATCAACCTTGGTCTCTTCAGCAGACATGTCAAGTCCTACGAATAAATCGGAGTACGGGGGTTGAGTTGTAGTGATACTTACCTGAACCCCCAACTGCCTCTTAAAAGCTTTTAGAAAAATTTGTAATAGTTTGGCTTTGTCATCGCTTGTTCGCACAAGCACCTCGAAAGTTGGGGACACTTGTTAGTTAGCATATCTTGTCCCCCAACCCTTGGAACTGTTCATTAGACCCCAGAGACCCTACCTACATTTTATCCAGCTTCACAAAACGGTATGGAACTGATGAACTTTTGGGCACAAGGCCCCATACATCTTAGGGGTGGACCTCTGAAGCTATGATTGTATCTCTGTAGACCTGTAGTGCTTATACTAATCTGTACCTTCCTTTTCATGGGTTTGATATGCATTTTGACCTACTCCAGTGATTGTATAGGACATGCATTACTCACCGGAATAGCATTTCTGACGATTGTTCCTGCTTAAATTTATATGGCCCGACATCCAGTGGTAACCGCAGAGTATTGCATCTCGTCTTTCGGGGACCGAAACGGGACATCGGCATAGGCGTGTCTGTAACACTATCCCTAGCGTGACGTGTAGTGTACCCAAAATCCCTCATCCGCCGAGGTCCCTCCGATTGTATTTTTTCTGCCATGAGGGAGCCCAAGGCTATTGTGAGTGAGATGAAGAGAGAAAGTAGAAAGACGTCCATGTTCCTTCCACCCAGAGCGGGGAGGCAGGGAAGGCGCATGTGAATCTAAGCAGATACAATCATCAGAAATGCTATTATGGTGAGTAATGCAAGTCTTCTGATGCTTATTAATCTGCTTAGAATCACATGCTGTGCATAGACTAGCTAGCAGTACCCGGAGTTGGGTTGTGAGAAGGAACAGTAGAGCAAAGAGATTTTAATACTGCTTGCAAATGGACTCTAGGGGAACATTTGCAATGAATGCTATGGAAGCCCGAGTAGAGTGTGCTCTAGACTTGAAGGGCAGTTCTTTCTTAGAAAGAGTGTAACAGTGTGATGCATTTGACAATCCACTTTGAGATAGCTGATTTAAAGACAGGATCCCCAGCTCTACAAGCTCTACCAGCTGCCACTGAAACGAAAAATTGGTTTGTTTTCCTCTGTGGTTTCGTTTTTTCCAGGTAGAACATGACTGCCATGTGCACATCTAGTGTGTGTAGGCTTTTCGGGCATGCTAGTGGGATTCTGGAAGAAAGTGGGTAGTTCGATCGATTGGTTCACATGGAACTTTGAGATGAATTTAGGGGCAAATCTGGGATGAGTGCGCAGAACTACCTTATCTCTGTGGACTGTAACACAAGGGTCTAGAACAGAAAGGGCCTGTAGTTCGCTAACCCTTCTACTAGACGCGATAGCCACTAAGAAGGCCGTCTTGCAAGTAAGGTCTTTCAGGCTTGCTTTATGCATTGGCTCAAAGGGAGATCCCATGAGTCTGGTTAAAACCACATTTAGATCCCAACCAGGAGCTGGGTGAGAAATGGGGGGGTGGATTCTCTTAACCCCTTCCATAAAGGTTTTAATCACCAGTATTTTCCACCATGACACTTTCTGTTGTGACGTGGGTGTAGGCTGAGAGAGCAGCAAGATGAACCTTTAGGGAATTGAAGACCAGTCCTGCGTCTAACCAATGGGTTAGGTACAGTACAATGTGTGTGGGTGAGCAATCGATGGGATTGACGTCCTTGGTATTACACCAGAGGACAGAGTTTCCATTTACTGGAATAGCAATAACGGGGCGTTAGGTTTCCTAGCTTCCCTGAGAATGTCCATGCATCTCTAAGGTAGCTGAAGGTGTCCAAACTCGATGATCTCAGGAGCCAAGCTGCTAAATTCAGTTTGTGGGAATGGGTGTAGGGTCTCCCCCCTGTCCTGAGACAGCATGTTGTACGGGCAGGGTAGTTTTACTGCTGGGGAAACTGACATTTCCATTAGATGAGCGAACCAGGGTTGGCAGGCCCACATGGGGGATACCAATATAATAGCGACTGGTTCCTGGTGCATCTTGTGCACTATCTTGTTGAGTAGAGGAGTCGGGGGGTGGGGGGAGGGAGTGTAAACACATTTCCCTGACATGTTATCCAGAGTCCGTTCCCTTTGGAGCAGTTCTGGGGGTACCTGGAGACGTAGTCTTGGCGCGTAGTCTTGGCATTGGGCGTTCTCCTGAGTTGCGAACAGGTCGATCTCTGGTAGGCCCCATTCTGCGAAGACATTGGAGGCGAGGTCTTCATGCAGACGCCATTCGTATTCTATGGGCAGTGGGAAGTCTCTGCTGAGCACGTCTGCCAGAAGATTGAGTTCCCCTGGGACCTGTTGGGACAACAGAAACATCTTGTGTTTGAGAGCCCACAGCCAAATGTTTTGGGACAGCATAGATAGCCCTGGAGAGTGTGTGCCCCTTTGTTTGTTCAGGTAATACATGGCTGTGGTGCTGTCTGTCAGAACCAGAACGGTCTTCCCTTGTAGTTGCGTCTGAAAGGCTTTCAGTGCCTTGAACACCGCTGATAGCTCTAGCAGATTTATATGGTTGGATGTTACTTGTGGGGACCACACTCCATGCGCTGTCTGCTGAAGTAGGTGCGCCATCCACCCCCGTGAGAGATGTCTTCTGGGAGAGTGGCTTCCACTGCGGGGGTGGTGAAGGACTTCCCCCTTCAAGAGGTTTTCCCTTGAACACCACTGCAGAGAGAGAACGAGGGCTGGCGAGACAACTACCAGATCCTCCCACTGTCCACTGGCCTGACACCACTGGCTGTTGAGCCACTCTTGCATGGGACGCATACGCAGCCGCACGTGGGGAACCAAGTATATGCATGACGCCATCAAACCTAGCAAGCGCATGGCCTTGCGTACCTCTCCCGACTGGCTACATATTGAGGGATCTGAAAAAGCAGGTTCTGAACCCTCTCGTTGGAGGGGAAGACGAGGCCGTCCTTCGTCCGGATTAGAGCCCCCAGAAATAGTTACTTGAATGGGGACTAGACTGGACTTTTTCTCGTTGATAGAGAATCCCAGACTGAACAGAAGGTCTACGGTCTTCTGGGTGTTCAAAAAGCATGTGTCCAAAGTGCCCCCTGTTATGAGGCAGTCGTCGAGATAAGGGTAAACTGGGATGGATAGTCTGCGCAGGTGTGCTGCCAGGACCTTTGTAAACACCCTTGGTGCAGAGGCAATGCCGAAGTGGAGCACCTTGAATTGGTAATGCATGTCCTCCATCACAAACCTTTGATAATTCCTTTACGCTGGCAACATTGAAATATGAAAGTATGCATCTTTCATGTCCAATGTTGCCATGTGGTCCCCCTGTTTCAACAGTGGGACCACTTCCTGTAGCGTAACATACAAAACTTGAGGTTTTATAAATTTGTTCGCTGGGCCACGTCTAGAACAGGGCGCATTGTGAGGTCCTTTTTGGGTACAAGGAAGTACACTGAATAAATACCCTGGTTTACCTGAAGAATAGGGACGGCTTCTATGGGGTCCTTTCCCAGAAGCGCTTCCACCTCTTGATTCAGGATCTGCAGATGGTCCGGCGAGAGGCGTCGCAAGCGTGGCGGTCTGAACTTTGGTGGTCCGGCGAATTCCATGCAGTATCCGTGGGCCACCGTCTTTATAACCCACTGGTCTTAATTGACCCTAACTGAATCATGGGGTTTATCAACGCCTACAGGACACTCCCCTTGTGGTAAATGCACCTGTTGCGGCTCTACATCAAGATCTATAGAAGTCGATCTGGGTCTTAAGAGGCCTTGGAAGCAGTTACAATTTACCAACTGTAATTCAAAGATGGTGGTTTACGCTATATGTTGCCCATGCCGTAAATTGTACATAGGCATGACTGAAAGAAAAGTTAAGATTTGGATTACAGAACACAAGAGCTGTATAAAGAATTCAGTACTTACTGCACCGATGGTCAGCCATTTCTTAACAATGGAACATACTCCAGAGGCATTAATATGGACTGTGTTACTACAAGTTCCAATTTCAGGAGATCTTGCTATTAGCAAGAAAGAAAATGATACAACAAGGGACAGAGGTTAATTTACCTGTGTAACAGAGTTGAAGTTGGTCTTAATGAAACGATGGATTGGTTCGGGATTTGAAACAATAGTTATGAAGGCAGAATGGGTGCAATAGACGATGTGGAACACAGAGTCTGATCGGTTGAGAAGTAGTACCTATACTCACTTTCCTTAATATTCTCTCTCCTTTGTGTTGTAAAGTTAGGATAGGAAGCTGAACGATGCTATAATACTATGTATGACTTTTAATAAATGCGCAGTCCTTTAACATAGTGATGAGTAGTTTACTGAGTATTCATGGTAAATAAGAAAAAAAGGAATAAAAGAATAGCAAAAAATTAGGAATTTATGTAATTTTCATGGTAAACAAACAAAAGAACTAAGAAAGAGAAAAAAGTCAAAAGGAAAAAGCAATGTCATACTAGGTACAGGATTAACGCTATTTAGAGTGTTTAGAAAAGTGTTCCAGTTGACTAATCCCTTGGTAAGAAGGGTACTGCACGGCATGTAAATGACAACGTTTACTTCCATTAACATGGACGGTGGAACTCGACCAGAACACCAAGTGTGGACGACGTACTAGAGTTCCTAGGACCATAACAACGGTGACCCCCGCCTCTTCCGGGACCTTTGATTTGAGGAATTTTGAGTTGAACCGTGTAGGACATTTGAATTCTGGAGCGTGAGGTCGTAGCAACGCAGAACAGATTGGAACGGAAATCAAACAAGGTGAGATTTGGAACTCGAAGTATAGATTTAGGAGAAGGATTTATAAGTGCAAGTGAACTATATGCTTGCAGTAATTTACATGAGGGAAACACTAGTAAAAATAGCGTCACGCTAAATAAAAAATTTCTTGAAAAAACAAACATGCTTTGTCAAACCAAGACATTACCAGGTGAAAGTAATGCATGTGTTGTTTTTTTGATCTGCAGAAGCAACGGATATGCTTACATTTGGACCGCAAAATCAATATGCATACGGCAACTAGGAGGAGTCACTGAAGATTAATTGAGCATCGTTGCGGTGCACAGATAATTAACTGCAGGTGCAGCTAGATTTCGAACTGGTTAACTCCATTCATGCATTTTAAGTGTGTACTGGTAGTTTTAGAGTAACACGCTAGATGAATTAGTGAGTTGACTCAGCACAATGAATAGTTGAGGCAGTTCTTTTCTTTTTTTGTTAAGTAATGAGGTGGAGCTTCAGATCAGACATACATTTAGACACGCGGTTGAGCGCCAAGTAAGGAATGTTCTTGGATGGCTTTGCATGTGGTTAACTTGAGTTTTAAAAGCCATTTCCTACGTAATGGCTGAGTTGTTTTTAATTTCAATGGGTATTGAAGAGAGCCAATACTAAAGATGGTTAAAATCCCGTTTCATTTGGGACTGTAATTGCTATGCACTAAAGGGACACCGTTCTGCATTTTTTCAGGTCTGGTTTTCCATTTAAAAGAAATTCCATTCTTCACGATGTACAAGTGGTACTCACATTAGAATGGTAAGCCTCGCCATAATTATTTAATTGGTATGGTTGATTAGTTGCATGACATGGAGTTATTGTAATACAACCTATATTAAGAGTTGTGCTATTCCCTTGGGTCGCTCTCCAAACAATTCCTGTAACAGCGCCTCGATGCCCGCGGGCTGTGTGAGCGATTTAAAAATGTAAATAAATAAAAAGAAATTCAGACCGTTTACCCCAGTGAGGATGATTCAGAAGTACGTACCCAGTGGAAGACGGCCGATTGTTTATCCAAGGTTTCTGACACATCATAACCAAATTGCATCCCCTGAAAAATGTCATGATGGTGTATCGGGGGTATTGACTGTTAGATTTATCATACAGTTACATTAAAGGCAATTATAGCCAGTAACCGTAGTTTCGACAGTGGTATTTGCCCATGATTTGATTTTTCTTGGTGTTTAAGTAGACAGGTATTTTTTTTATTTGAACCAAGTGGCAGTATTGATTGTCATTTTTCATTTTTTTATTAGTATATTTTTTTTATTTCCAATATATTTCTTTTCAAAATGTTGTTTCATCTTTTTTTATGTTTGTTATTTCATATTGTTTTTTCATTTATGAACATGTTGTAATAGTTTCATTTCTATAAGTGTTGGGAGAAGTGTGTTTTTTTGAATAATTGTAATAAAATACTTGCCATTGATTTTTAACATTTGTTTGATAGTATGTGATAATTTAGATTTCGGGCTACATTGCGATAATCAAACTATAAAGTGTTTTTTTAAATGTTTGTTAGGGTACGCAGTACTGAATTTTCCTCACGGTAGGGCAGTTCCTTTCGATAGGGGACATTGACCGGATAAGGGTTAGCTAACAGGTGACAGGACTTTATTAAGATAAGTTATCCCCTGCCATGCCGTGAGGAAAGATGTTAAACGCCCCCCGACCAGGGTGACATGGGAGGGGACCTGGATCCGTTGGTCATTTCTGACCAGAGGCTGCAGCTCCTCTGGGGTTGGGGCCTCTGCCGCGTCGTTGACCCCTAGGTGGATAGTTGGAGGGGCTTCTGGATGTTTGTCCAGGTTTCCAGTTTCCCGTATTGTAGTTGTTTTGACTCGCACGGGATTGCCCTCGAAAGGACCGACGAGAACCGCCTCACCTTTGGGGGGTGGGGGGTGAGGTTTCTGAGTTATTTGTTGCAAGGATTTAAGAGTCTCATGCTCTTTCTTGGCCGTTTCCAGGGCATCGTCCACAGCTTTCCCGAAGAGATTGGTCTCTTATATGGGTTTGTTGATAAGAGCGGTCTGTGTTTCAGGCTTGAACCCCGAGTTGCGAAGCCAAGCGTGTGGCTTGAGTAGAGTGCCCTGGGCCAGCAACCTGCCTGCTGTTTCAGCAGTGTCCAGAGTGTTTTTGATTATATTCTGATTTACGTGCCTGCCCTCGGCCATGATGGTGAGAAGCCTGGACCTACCGGGTTCAGGAACCTCCTGGAGACCTTCTTGTACAAGGTTCCATTGTGCGTCTGCATAACTGGCAAGCAGCGTGGTGTTATTCGCTACGCATGTGGTGTATGCAGCTGCTGAGGTAACACGCTTACCTAGGGCGTACAACCTTTTGGATTCCTTATCCGGAAGTGCCTCCCCCGTAGCAAGGGGTACCCCTGCAAGTTTCCGAGTGGTAGTGACTACCAAGGAGTCAGGGGTGGCGTGGCCTTTAATATATTGAGGGTCCGAAGGAGCTGGCCGAAATAGATTTTCCATTCTTGGGTTCACTGTCCGGGTCTGAGCTGGTCTGACCAGGGAGGGGGCCAATCTTCTTTTAACAGAGTTTAGGAGGGGAATGGCTTGGCTTGAGGGGGGATTCTCCTTGAGAATGTCCTCCCCAAAGTCTTGTTTTTTTAATGCCTCCCGAGTAGTGATCTGAAAGTGCTCTGCTGCCTTCCTTAAGATGCATTGAAGGCCATTTGAGCGTCTACAGGCGAGGCCTGGCGGCCGGGGTGGTTAGAGGAGAATCCAGGCATTGAACATCAGTGTCCTGATCTTGCGTGGGGAGCATCCATATCTCTGTTTCCACTTACTGGGTTTCCTCTCAGTTGCCCATGGCATCCATCTGGTCCTCAGCGCAGTCCTGCATGAAGGAAGGGTCTTCTTTGCTGTAGATGTCCTGGTAAGTCTCCATCTGGACCACATCTTCATGGTGGACAGAAGCCGAGGGATGAGAGTCAAGATTTTCCTGGAAACGTGAAGCTGATCTCAAAAGAGGGTCTTCACGAGATCTCTTAGGGGGAAGGATGCTCAGAAAGTGAGACAAGCCTTTCAAGACCGTCCATGCACCCTTCGAACTTCACCCTCGTACACTTAGAAACGAGGGCCCAAAGGTGGAAAAACGTCATCCTCCGCTCTTTGTCATTGAAATTTGTCTCCAAGGGTGTTGGACAGAGGCTCCTGACTGTCCACGTAGGTTTCGCGAGTATTGGGGCACCATGGCGTGTCTTTAGACTTGTCCGTGGCATACTCCATGCATTTCGACTGTGTCTTAGGTACCAGCCCAACCGCCAAAGTAATCCTTGCAATACTTTCTTCAATCTCTGCCGAATCGGCGTGAGTTAACAGATCAGAAGGCCTATCGGTAGATTTACCACCTACCGTGGCGTCAGAGGGCCCAGCGGTAGATCTTTTGTCTGTGGAAAGGCTAGGTGGCCTAGTAGTAGGTTTTGGGCCTACAGGGCCCTTAGGGGTTGCCGGAGCGTCAAATGACCGTGCTTCGGCATGTAAACCCGATTTAGAGGTAGCGCCCTTGTTTTTGGAGTGCCCAGTCGCAAGACGCTGCTGCGGATGTGGGGAAAGCTGCTGATATATCCGATCGGAGGAATCCACCGAAATTTGCGACGGCCCTGTTGGCGCTTTCACCTTTTTCGACGGAACCATTGAAATCGGTGGTGGGGTTGTGTGCTTAGTGTTTCGTGGTTTCTGTATGCCCCTGTCGCCGGGTGTTGTCCTTGAAGCGAGGCTTGCGTCAGGCCTTGAGGGGTCGGGGACGGGCGTGGCAGACAAGTGTCCACCTCAAGGTCTATGACATCCGACACAGATGTTTGGTCATCGTCAGTGCCCCCGTCACTTTCGGCGTGTGTGGCGGTGCTCCTTAAGGGTCTTAGGCCGAAGGAGCTTACAAGCCACACACTGCTTCTCGTTGCGATATAGGGGGGAGACAAGAATTACACGTTCTGTGCTAGTCTTTCCATGGGTATCGGACCCTCCACTAAGGGCAGAACCTAAATGGTGTCCTTTCCATAGCGAAAGGTACAAACAAAGATGACCAGACCTGGAGGGCAAAGAGGGGGAAAGAGGAAAGACATAACGAAAGATATGGCCACCCCGACCCCACTCTCCGTACTGTGTGGGCCGGCCAGAGAGCCCAGCCACATGGATGGCTCAGCTGCCGGATCTTAGCCGCTGAAATCCACCACCGTCGAAACTTCCCTAATCTCCGTCGAGGTTGCTTGAATCTCTGTTGAAGTGACTTAAGGGGAAATAACCAACAAAGTCGGAATAAAGATAAACAATGTCTCTTATGAAGAGCTCTGCTATAGGGCAACCAGTATCTGGGTGGAAAAAAAAACAATCCGAGGGACATCAGCGCGTGAGGGATTCTGGGTACACTACACGTCACAATAGGGATAGTGTTACAGACACGCCTTTGCCGACGTTCCCTTTTCTGTCCCCGAAAGACAAGATGCAATACTCTGCGGTTACCATTGGATGTCGGACCATATGTACAGCATGTGATTGTAAGCCGATTAACAAGCATCAGAAATATCTATTATTAGTGCTGTGTGATAGTATTACGTGTTAGTAGTCATTTCTCACCGTGTTATATGGCCACAAGTAAAGTAGTATTTTTATACATGATTGTCCAAGTGTGTTCCTTGACTGTTTTACTGTGTGCGCTCATTGTGGACCCCTTACAAGCTCACCACCTCTTGAGACTTAGCATACACCACTCGCCTTGCTACATTGAACTAGTTTGCCTACAGGTCCCACAGTTGTCACTGTCCCAATACTAGGTTGGCCTTCTATAAATTTGTCCACCAGGCCAGAGTATAGAAAATCAGTCCTAACAAACGGCAATTTGGTTTCCCCAAGTCAAGTACACCTGCAACGCGTGCCAGCTGCTATTCAGCGTCCTGGAGCCCGGGACAGCTGCAGTAAGACATAAGTGGATTAAAATCCTCTAGAAAACAATTAAGTCCTGAAGCAGTTGCAAGAGAAGTAATCAAAAAAGAATATGCCTTCAAGCAACAACTCTTAAAGAAGAGAATATTTTAGAAAAATAGCAGAACTCTGGTTTCCAAACACTGCATCATCTTTTCATTGTTAGTTCAGATAGGAAAATACTGACCGAGGACCGAGAACCTTCTGCCCAAAAGGTCAGAACTTTGATCCCTTTGCAAGTTGACCTTAAATAGTTCCAACTCCAAATCCTGCAACCCCATGCCCCCACAAATATTTGCTTTCACTTGAAGGCTTCCATTTGATTTGATTTTTGCAGCCGAGACATGGCGTCATTTGAAATGCACCAAAATGTCTTTAAAAAACGTACATTCATTATGTTCCGCCTTATTCTACCAATCGAAGGCCAAAATCTGGCTACAATGTCCCAGTCCTTTTTACAATCTAGTGCCCTCAAAACCTCTCACAGGCTGTCATATAATTATGTTTGTCCGGAGTTGAATGGACATTGATTTAATAGATCAGGAAATTGTTGAGGGGAAAGTTGAAAGAACAATCTGTAGAAAAATGAAAGCCATGGGACACGATGTGGTTAAATGGGGGATAGCCATTTTCAAACCATTTTGTCCTACCTAGTAAAAACCATTCCATGGGCCTGATCACGAGTTGGGTGGTATCCCGGCCAGCTTTCTTAGCGTTAGCGGCCACCCATATTACCGCCGGATCACAGGTTGGGTGCAAACTGTTGGACCCAATGGTGACTTTTCGGCGCAATTACCGTGCGGCAATACCACTGGCAGTAAATGCACTGAAAATTGAAATTTTTCCAGCATGTTTACCCCCAGCTCTGAGCTGGGAGTAAACATGCCAGACTCGAGATTGGGCGGACACTTATATGCGGCAGCAACACTGTTGCCGCTGCATTTAAGGGCTAATGCCCAACTCGTGATCAGGCCCCATGTGTCAATAAACAACTGCATCCCCAACATTAAGGATGCCAGCATGTGTCAGTTTGAGGAGGTCTGCTATTGTATCAATTTAAAAGCAGAACCAAAACATACACAGTAAACACCCATTTTACCAAGCACTTCAACTCAGT
Organism: Ambystoma mexicanum; assembly: GCF_040938575.1. Taxonomy (NCBI): domain Eukaryota; kingdom Metazoa; phylum Chordata; class Amphibia; order Caudata; family Ambystomatidae; genus Ambystoma; species Ambystoma mexicanum. The sequence continues at coordinate 440,706,650 of NC_090940.1, forward strand.
TTAGCATTGTCAGACGCGCAGCAGTAACACTTGGACCAACAGGTGCACGCCCATCCTCCTGGCAACACAAAGCAGTGTAGCAAGTCATATCGCTTTACCCAAACAGTGCTGTAAATCAAATCTCTGTGGACAGACATGCACATCAGACCTGTGCAACAAAACCAACCCCCAAAGGTTCTCACTCAGTGAAGCACATTCAAACTACCTCTCCCACCCAACAGCAAGGCTCCCCCATATAGTGTGACAGACCAAAACCCATGCAATTCCCAGGTATTGGCTGTTCCACCTGCCATTCCTGGCTTGTTTCCATTCAGTCCAACACTGGCTAACACTGGGTCTACACCCTCAGATTTATACATAGGATAAACGATCTGGGTAGTCTGGTCTCCTTTCTAATGGCCATCCTTGAAAGCACTCCAGTGGCTGTGCCCGAACATGGCCTTACCGTGTATGTTGATCAACAGTACTCTGCAACAAACAAAAACCACAAGTGACGTCGAAGCCTTGCTGACCAGAAGCTCTGCCTTAAATGCGGAACAGTCAATTTCTATCCTATTACAAAATTCTGCTCGGTTCAGGAGACAAGTATCCCTACAGAGACCAGGACTGGGAAGGGGAATCTCTGCTCCTCTTATGATTAGAGTGAATGTTCTAGGGGAGAGTGGGAGACGGCCACTAGAGTGACTGCACCCATGACTGCACCCTTGGCTGCAGGCGGCTAGGTCAGCAAAACTCATTTACAGCATTTTTGGCACTAGGGAAATTCTTAAAAATGGAAGAGAGTTGGCTTAGGATGAGACCATGGATCCATCAATCTCTGCCTAAACACATACGCAGGGTAAGAATAAGCAGGTTCTCCCTCACCAACCCACCATACCAATAAAAATTGGCTAACTGCATCCCTTGAATCTGAGGCATACTAAACAGAGATCTGCTGTCAGGTCCCAGGTAAGTTCACAAAGAATCCTAGTGGGGTAAATAGAGTTGTGGGGTGTTTTACTCGGGAAGACAGTCAGTTTAGGAATAGGTATTGGCTAGTGCAGGAATTGTGTCAGCTGGGAACTTTGGAATTAGGAGTAAGAAGTAAGGAAGTTGGTCGATTTGAATATCTCCTTAACTCAGGGTTACAGGAACCAAAGAACTTCTGAAGCCAAGATAGAGAGGCAACTGCCAGAACCCGATTGGTTTAGAGCAAACTGATTGTGCTTAATATCTGTGAAAAAGAATCCCAAGTCGCTGCCGATAAAATGCAAGGCAAAGTGCAAGGCGCAGAACTGCTAAACAAATGCTCTGGAATATAGTTTAAGTAATTCATTCACAGGGATCCTCCTGCAATAACAAGAAAACGAGATCACTTCTGGCATTCAGTGTTTACCTTCAGTAGTCCGCGGGGGGGGGGGGGGGGGAGGGAATGGAAAAGAGTGAGTGAGAGAGAGTGAGAGAGTAAATACATTTTCGATGCAAAGAACAAGTTACTTTCTTACCTGGTAACATTCTTTCGATGGGATGTTCCGACAACGTATTCTACATCTATGACAGGTAATCACCACAGCTGTGCTGCTTCGGAAGATTTTAGGCGTCTGCGTCGATGACGGTCGATACGCTGTCCTCGAGGACCTCTGTCGAGCCGACATCACCGGATGTTATAAGTAGGACGCACGCCGCCCGTAGCCTCAGTTGTAGTTTTTTCCCAGAACGTGTGGCACCAATCTTCTGCCAGTATGACCACAGAAAGCCTTGCGGAAACAGAAGCTGCAATCGCATAAGAAATTCTGTAGCGGGGCAGGCTGGGAGGGTACGATGTGGAATACGTCGTCGGAACATCCCATCGAAAGAACGTTACCAGGTAAGAAAGTAACTTGTTCTTCGAAGGGATTGGTTCCTTCGACGTATTCCACATCTACGAGACTCCCAAAGCAGTACCAACGTAAGGAGGTGGGAAAAGAATTTAGAATTTTAAAATGCCCAATTAAATTGCAGAATAGTGGACTGCCTTGCCAAAGGCCAAATCTTGCCCATGGATAGAATCCAAGGAGTAGTGTTTGACAAAAGTATGGACAGAGGCCCAAGTGGCTGCTTCCCAAATATTACGAATGGGAACACCCCTCTGCAGGGCAGTAGAGGCAGCCACGCCCCTAGTAGAATGGGCCCGTAAGCCTACCGGAGGGTCCTTACCCGCCAAGCGGTAACATTCAGAAATTGTCAAGATAATCCATCTAGACAAAGTCTGTTTACTAACATCTTGTTCCAAACGCCTTCCAGCAAATCCTACAAAGAGCTGATCATCCACTCTGACCCCAGACATGCGCGAGATGTAGAAACTTAAAGCTCTCCTAGGATCCAACCTATGGAGCCTCTCATCTTCCTTACCAGCATGCGGAGGAGGATAGGACGCCAGAAGAATAACCTTCTGGCTTAAATGAAATTCCGACACCACTTTCGGAAGAAAAGAGGGACGAACCCCAAGGACAACCCTGTCCCTATGAAACACTGTGAAAGGTGGCTTGGCGGAGAGTGCCTGCAACTCGCTCATTCTGCGAGCGGAAGTAACCACAACTAAAAATACAGTTTCAAAGGTCAACAGTCTCAAAGGACAAGAATGTAAAGGCTCAAATGGAGCACCCATTAGGAATTTTAGAACCAGGTTCAAATTCCAACCGGGCACCTGGAAAGGTAACAGTGGGAACACATTAGTGAGCCCTTTCAGAAACTGAGAAATTAAAGGAATCTTAAAATAAGAACACTCTGCAGACGAGCGCTTAAATACGGACAGCGCCGCCAGGTAACCTTTAATGGTACCCACTTGCAGGCCAACGAAAGCAAAAAAGACAGAACCAGAGGAATGGCACATGAAAAAGGATCCACATTCTGAACCCTGCACCATTTGCAGAACTTTCTCCAATGGCAACGGTACAGGGACAGAGACTTTGTTGCAGGCCTTCTGGCCGAAAGCAACATCTCCATTACGTCTTCAGGAAGGTCCCAATCCTTATACCTCAATCTTTCAGTAGCCAAGCATGAAGGTTGAGAGACTTGACCTCTGGATGGTGAACCTGACCCCCCTCTCGTGAGAGCAGATCCTCTCGGTAGGGAAGACAGCGTGGAGGAAGATGGACATGTCGAGAAGGTCCGGGTACCACGTTCTCCGAGCCCATGCCTGAGCAATGAGGATCATTCGGGAACCGAACCTCTGCAGCACTTGCGGAATGACGGGGACTGGAGGAAACGCGTACAGCAGTGGGAAGGACCACTCCACTACTAATGCGTCCCCTAAGGCTCCTATTGGAGGAAATTCCCACAAGCAGAATCTTTCGCACTTCCGGATGACACTGGTGGTGAGGAGATCCACTTGTGGGGTCCCCCAAAGGGCGAAGATCTCCAGGAGAATCTCCTGAGCCAGCTCCCACTCGTGAGAGACCGTGCTCTGCCTGCTCAGAGCGTCCGCCGTCTCGTTTGTCTCCGGCCAGATGAACTGCTGAGATCGAAATTTCCTGCTGGATGGCCCAGAAACAGAGCTGCATCGCCTCTCTGCACAGAGGGAGAGACCCCCCCCCCTTTTTCTTGAGGTAGTGCATGGCCACTATATTGTCTGTCAGAAGCAGGACATTCTTCCCCAGCACAGACGGCAGAAAAGCCTTCAGAGCTAGCCTGATGGCCCTCAGCTCCAACAGATTGATATGGAGTCTGGACTCCGACGGACACCAACGACCGCTGACTGTCAACTCGTTGGCATGAGCTCCCCATCCCGGAGGTGACGATCGTGACGGACGCATCCCCCAAGAAGGCTGCTGAAATGTACCATCTTTGAAAGTGGAGTACCAAACCCCTGCCCTATCTTTCCAGATAGTCCCGAGATGAGCTGGTTTCCCTGAAACTTAAACACAGATTTGCTATGTAAGTAGCAATAACCCCAGCCCTAAATTGCATAATCCCTTCATTTTTGTAGCAGTGCTTCCAATATATCCTCATTGAAAACCCCCTAATTTGTCTGTGTAAATCCTTAGTATTTTTATAAGTAAATCAATTAATTCCCCCATTGAATTTCACAGGATTGGGATTGGTGGAGTTCAAAACCAACAATCTTTTTCCCAGTGTGTTTGTTAATTGTTATAGTCATTAAAGCGTTGCCGAAAAGAATCAATCCCCCTGTGAGCTGAAAAACGAATTTGTCCCTGTGTTTAAATGATGCCCTGCTAAGTGAATTTTCCTTTGCCAGTGTCATTCCTCTTTGCATCTGTCATCCTGAACCAACACTTATTTGCTTTGTGTGAGCTAACCGCTTTCCCAGAGCCTACCTGTCATTGTAGGTTCAGTGTAAACACATTTCCATTTGCCACTGTATTTTCCCTTTGCATTTGCTTTCTCCCAAAAAACTATTTTCCTACTCTGTTTCTATTTTCCCTGGTGTGCTGACTAGTATTCTCTAAAACTCTGCCTATCTCCTAAGTGTAAGCAGCACACATTTTCTTCTGTTCTGTCCCCTAGCAGTTGTGAGAAATAATCCAAACCCTGTTCTTCCATTTTGCTCCAATAATGGATTTTCCCTTTCTTTGCTGGCGTCCCATATTGTGGTGGTGGGCTTCACCCCAAAACCGATTCCCCTCCTCTATTCCTACTCCTAGCCACTGATTTCCATTCCAAAGGAATCAAGTCCAATTGATGTTTGTGGTTGAGTGTTGCAGGGGAGAGTGCTTAACTGTAGGTGCTATAACTTTGTGTGAAATTGTTATTTTCCTGTTTTGTCATTAAAACAAAAGCAAGTGTAACAGTCTTTTTCAAACAGGTTGCTCTAGAGATATTGCATTTGTGTTGCCTCAATTTTGGTGGCTGTTGTATCTTGATTATCCTCATTTACATTCAATAATACATTAATAAAATATCTTATTAAAACACACCAGCCTGGTTCCTAGTCCATTGTGAAACGGGGTGTTGGTGGAGGTTGGGTGCGAGACGGGTTAGAGACCTACTAAAAAAGAATCAGTTGTTAACTAACATAAAATAAAAAGCAGTTTATTGTGCGCAACATTCATTTTAGGGGAAGGCGTTCCTTGGCTGGCGTGTGCCATGTAATAAACAGTGATAGACTCCAAGACTCCATGGAAATGGGGACTAACAAAATTACCGGCACCTGACTTCCCCGCCATATATACATTCATGTCCTTCCTGGAGGAGCTTGTTCAAACCACGCAAGTCCATGATGGGTCTCAATCCCCAGTCTTTTTTCGGGATCAAAAAATATGGGGAATACCATCTCTTGTTCCTCTCCGCTACAGGCACCAGTTCTATGGCGCCTTTCTCCAGCTGGGATTCGATTTACTGCGCAAGGAGGGGATCCGGATTCTTCAAAGAGAGATTCCCTGGTGGATTGTTGTGAGGCCATGTTCACCATCAAAGGGCATGTTGAGAAGCCAGGCTTGATCAGGAGCAAACCCCGACTTACGCAACCGTGCAAATCTGCGCATCACGGTGCTCGCCGCCATGGACCGGCTGACAGTCTGCCACGGCCAGACCCGATTGAACGGATTTACACATGGCATCCTTGCCATCCTGTACAAGGGCAAGAAAGCCATCTCGTTCCTCCCCTTCGGGAATATGTTCAGCTGCTAACAAAACAATTCCACAGAGTGTGAGTGAAACGTGGTAAGGCTCACACGGAATTGGTAGCTTTCAAAGCCATACCCCCTGAAGAAAAGACTTTCTTCGCCCAACCGTCAAAACATTTGTCTTCCCTATCAATCAGGAGGGATGGTAGGGTATGACGCCTGTTTCGCTGAGGCCGTAGCCGCCTGCACCACCAAACTCTCCGGAGTAGGGTGCATGGACAAGTAGCCGGGGTCACTACTGGCTGGCTGATACTTTTTTTTCGGCAACGACTTACCCACTGCCGGGAGACTCTCCAGAGCAGTCCAGGCTGCTGCCACCCTTCTTTGCAAGGCCCTATGGAATGGCAGTACCGGGTCAGTTGGTGGACCTTGGTCCAAGTTATCTGTCATGTCATCCTGCAGAAAATCCACTGGTGGCGCAGACCAGCCCAAGTACTCAGTCACCCTCGACATGAGCCGCCGGTACGAAAACTCGGCATGCGTGCCAGGCTCAGGCCTACCGAACTCAACCTCCGGAGAGCTGTCCAGACCACTGGCGTTGTGCAAAGATTGACGCAGGTCTTCCAGCTGCTATGACCATCAGGAACCAAACCTTCATCAGACCCTTCCTCCACCTCAGAAATATAATCCAGAGGCTGGAACAAATCCCTGGAAGAGGGCACAGAAAAAGGCTCAAATACAGTCCTTACTGACTTCTTCAGGGCCTTCCTCGAAGTTTCCACTGATGCACGGGGTACCTCCGGTAAAGCCTCCACAAAAGGAGTCGCGGGTGTCAACGGATTCGGTGTTGACGTCAAGCGTGGCGCCGATGGCTTCGACACAGGCCTCGAGGGCGGAGCCCCGAGCGCTCCCTTAGACGGCCTCGGCGCTGATAACTTCCTCGGAGGCGGAGCCTCGAGAGAGTCCCTCGACGGGCATAGCGCGGATGGCGTCGACGTCTTCTTAGAAGACCTCACAGGATCCACCGGTCGAGGGCGTGGAGGACCGGGACCTGTAGCGGGCATGGCTAGAGCGATCCACCTTGTCCGATCGGGACCTCGAAGGCTCCCGATGATCGTGCCGACCGCCCGAGCCCGAAGCCGTGCGAGCAGTTGCCCTAGCACTTTCCTTGCCGGCTTCCTTCGAAGGCGCAGATGGAACGGAGCCCTGTGATTGGAAAATCACCATCATCTCCGTAGAAATGCATCCCATTACGCAGAAGAGGAATGCTTGTTGGGACAAGCAACCCGCCGACGGGCTGAGTCCTCGGATGAGGGCGGGGAAGGCGACCGGTGACGGCGCTTCCGCGAGTGCCTCGAAGTGGCAGAGGAATGGCGGGAACCACTCCGGGACCGAGACCCCCTGGATTTACGCCGACGTCTCAAAGAGTCGCCCCTCGAATCGTCGGTCAAAAGCCCAGCCGATTTTGACTTTCGGGGTTTGGGAACCCTACCTACAGAAAGCTTCTACTTCCGCTCCCGCAAGGCATTCGACGTTAACGACTGGCAATCGTCACAGTCTTCGGTGGCATGGTCCTCGCTGAGGCACCAGAGGCAGACGCCGTGCGTGTCCGTAAGTGACATCTTGGAACCTCAGTCCCGACACTTCTTGAAACCCGGCCGCGCGGTAGAAGACGAAGACATGATATCTTCACAAAACACCAAGAACGGAGAGAATCAGAAGGACCGATGCGCGCCGAGATCTCTGAAGTGAACACGTTCATGGAAAAAACGGAACTGAGGCTACGGGCGTCACGCGTCCTACTTATAACATCTGGTGACGTCTGCTCGACGGAGGCCCTCAAGGACAGCGTATCGACGTCATCGACGCAGTACACAGAACATTTTCCGAAGCAGCACAGCTGTGGGAATTACCGGTCATAGATGTGGAATACGTCGGAGGAACCAATTCCTTCGAAAAGACCATTTGGACACACACAAATAACCAGATGTCAATACATTATTCTTCAGAATATAACGAATAAAAAAATAAATGACACCTTCATATCACGATCACAGGTATACTGGGTTGCCACAAAAAATGAAGGTATTTGGGAGGAGGAAGAGATAGATTGAAATAGTGATTCATTGTGAAATTCATCTTGTTTTCTGTTTGTCTAGGTCTATAGATTCCACATATTCCCCTTTCCCTCCAGGGGGGGACCTTGAATTTAACCGGATTTCAAGAATCAGCAGGATACTAAGCCCTGTTGAGGGGCTAGGTGGGGGCGGGGGGAGCGAGGGGGGCTGGAAGGGTTCAACTGCTTCTGCTGTCACAGATCAGATACAAGTTTCGACACCTGCAAGAGCACATGTACGTACATTTATTCCACAGCCAGAGTAAGATATTGAATCACTTGTGCAAACCAGAATCAACGTAAAACAAAAATGCGGCTAGACTGTTTAGCATCAAGTTCAACCTCTGGCATCGCTCTAGACAACCCTGCAGACCATCATGCTTCGCCTGCCAAACTATTACAGAAAGGAGAAATTTCCAAAACATGCCTGGGGTTGCTTGTGGTTTTGTGCAGAAGGGATGTGTCCATGCAGCTGGACTGTACATCCTCATTGGGGGGGGGGGGGGGAGAGGAGGGGGTCAAGCCGGATTTGCATATGGCCTTTTCCTTTTTTGGAATTGTTTGGCAGGTTGAAGAACGATCATGTGGAGGGTTTCCCAGAAAAATTGCTAGAAATTGAGATTAATTCTAAACCTTCCAGTCATCACTTCTTGTTTTCACCAGTCACTCTGACCAACTTCTCAAAAACATCTGGGCCACTTTTAGGCATGCAGACATTGCATTGTGAAAAGTACTCTCCAGAACAGCTCCTAGCCAGGCATAAAACTTTACTTGCCTCCTAAATTATCTATATGCACACAGAACACCATTTCTTACTCGCCAAGAGGTAGTCTTTATGGCACGTGGCTAATGGATATTTTGAGGCCTGCTCTCAACCATCCCTTGAAGGGTTGGTTTCAATACTTATCTATGTGCACTGAATATCAGATAGTCATTGGGTTGCTCTTGGTTTACAAATCAGCCAGGAACAAAGTAAGAATGGTTCTACAAGTATGCACGTATACATTAGCTCGGAAGTATCCATCACCTGAAAAGAATTTGACAGTGACAGCATAGATCAGTGGCAACTTATACATTGACCAAGCACCCAGCATCAACACTTAATCAACTAGTTCAGTACATGAAAGTCCCCCAGCTGAAAGACTCACCCTATCAGTGCCACACGATATCTGATGTACTCAGTCGCATGCCCCATTCCCAAGGGGAACATTGCACGACTTTTGGGGTCCACTCGTGCCACACTTGGTGGAAGTTGTCGAGCCGAACTGCCAGACGGCATTAGAAGAGATAATGCAGATCTGAAAATGGATCCAGCAGAGTCTATGAGGTCAGAGTGAGACTCGTTGCTCCACTAAGGAAAGAAGTGAAAAACACATTACATGACTTAAGCTACGAATAACCAAAACCAGAAGCTGAGCATGTGCACCAGGAACCCCTCCATCCCGCCCCACATCAATTACAACAATCAGCTTTCTATAGAAGCCTTTAAAGCAGTGGCAGGCTCGAGTTGCAAGACGGGTCTGCAGTTTAATCTTTTTCCTCAGTGGGCTCTGCTTTATGTCTGAGACTTTATTCCATGTTGGCTGATTCACTCAACATAAATGCTAAGAATAAGAAAGAGCCTCATAGCACTTTTCCCCCCCAAACATGGAATACAGATGCCATCTTATTTCAAATTCCCTCACACAGGATTGTGGAATCCCGCAGGGATCTTCACTTACCCGCTTCTCTTTCATTTATATCCAAGGCCACTGATGGACATATTGAGGAAGCATTAAGTGAAATTTCATTTCTATGCAGATGACAGTCAAGTGTTCATCAAAATAGCAAAGGTGGAGTAGACATTTCAGACGGTCGAACAATTCTTGGAACAAGTTAAAGGGTTGATGTGCTACAATTGGCTCCTCATGAATGCCGGAAAAAAAAGAGGTAGCATTTTTCAGCCGAAAACACCAACTGGAGGGTAGTAGGCGTCCAGTGTCACCCTGTATCTTGGACTCCCACCTATCGTTTGCTTAAAAATATAAAACTTGGGATGTATCTGGCAGGAGGATTTGGGTAGTAAAGCCCAGGTAGGCGCTAAGGTGCAGGCAGTCTTTAGCACCTTGCGCCTCCCGAGACATGCTCTCCCGTTCATCCCAGCCAACGATCATACAGTGGTGGTCGGATCCTTGATGAATTTGCACCTTGATTATTGTTATGGTTTGTTAGCAGGCACCCCATCTACACTAATCTATAGGTTGCAGAAAGGCCAAAATGCGGCGGTCAGATCAATTTTTCGAGTAAGAAAATCTTCTCCGACCTCAAGGCTGCGTTGATCCCTACACTGGCCGTCAGTGAAGGATCGTATTGATTTAAAAAATTCTCAGTCTGGTTTTTCAATGTGTGAATATCCATTTGTTTGTATCAACCAACTCGACAGATGCGGTCCCGCAATAAACTGTGGCTGCAATTTCAGCCCTCAAATTGTGTAGAGTATATAGCCCAAAGTTATGGAACAGGCTTCCATTGGAAATTCGGGCTATTAAAAACCTCACCTTGTTTTGCAAAAGTTTTAAAGCCCATCTGTTCAAGTAAGCATGATAGGTTGGTGCTAATGTAGGAGCTCCGTTAAAAGTAATGTTTGGAACCTGGTAGGAATGCGCCAGTCAAATTCAAATGGTCCACTGAAGGCTTCCGCCTATTAAATCGGTACAGCCCATGTGCTGGTCATTTACCACTTAAGCCCCTGACATACACCATTAAAAAAGCAAGTAACGGAAATAAAACACCCACCAAAACACCCCAACCCAATTGCACATGCATTCCATAAAGTTCCAGCCAGTTGCAACCATGAATATCGGATGCAGTTCTACTCACGAAAGCAGAATTGACTGCATCCACAAAGCTTTCTTCATCCATCTCCTGTAGTTGCGAGGCTTGCTCCAAGGAAGTGGACCACACCAGGGAGCTGCACATATCAGAGAGCTGTCCAAAAGACAAGCAGGCGAGTGAGAGAAGACAAAGGTGATGCTCAATGACACTTTTAATGATCACATGCAGCTTCAAAGACCTAGCAAAGTATAATTTCTACAGACACATTGCAAACCAGTGCTCTTAATCATTGCAAAGCTTAACTTGCCACAATCCTTTTCCAGGAAATTAACTTGCAGAAATTCACATGTCTCAAATCCAGGGGAGCGCGCACACACAAGACTCATGGGATAATTTTATAGCAGACTGATAACATTGTTGGAGCAAAAGTACACAACTGAACAAGTTGTGCAATATAAATACTAGACAAAAGTACTTTATGTTCAACTCTCAGCATCTGAGGTGTAAGGAAGGCATGGTATCAACAGTAAGACAGACACAAGTGACCACAGTTCAAGGGCGTTTATTGAACTTCAACAAGGCTCTGCTAAAGAGTAGGTGGTCGCTCACTTTCCTCAGCGGGCTCTCTCATATGGAATAGCGTCCCCCTCCCTGGATCTTCTCAAATTCCGGAAGCTCCTTAAGACTTTCCTCTTTTCCTCTTCCTTCCCTTCTCTCCTCTGCTATTTCCACAGTTGCTGCAATCGGTGTCCTGGGCTCTTATGCATCCTCGGGGCCCCACCTCCCACACCAATTCTGCCAAGCTCCCGTCTATACACAGCACTTGCATCTGCACACCCTCCGCCCTGGAGGTTTGCACTTACACCTCCCGTGGCCCCAGTGTGTAGCGCTCAACATTCCTAGCACTTCATCTGTGGCTCACTCATGAGCTTGGATGTCCCAGCACGTACCTCCTCTTCACTCTTCCTTGCAGCACTTGCATGTTCTGAATTCTCACAAGGCATAGTAGATGTGTGTCCCTTCTACCTTTTCGCCCCTCTGCTCTTAAATATTGTGTTTTTAATGTTTTTCCCACCCTTACTCCCTCCTTGCCCTGTCGGTGCTTTGAAACAGTATTCTTATTGTATAAGCGCCTAACAAGCAAACAATAAACGCCCATCTAATCCTAAATCTACAGATGGGAGCAAGCTACGACCATCAAATAATAATAATGCAGTCCTAGTGGAGTCTTGTCAAAATAAAAGGGCCTATACTAAAAAACCTATTGCCAATTCTTACTGCTAAATACAAATGGTGTGAGATAGTGTTTGTGAAAAAGAAGTCTTAGTTACTTACCTGTAACTGTATTTCTCCAGCATTGGTATCTTTCAGAGATTCCGATGCTTGAATATTCCCAGTCGTCAGACTGGGAATCCTCAGTGATAAAAATTATTATTTTTATATACATCCCTTCTCCCCTAGAGAATGCATGTAGATACTCCATTGTGGCCTATGAACAACTCCATTGTGTAGTCCCTCCACCTCACTTTGGTCCTTTATGGCCCCAACCAATGAGGTGGCAGGGCTTATGCTCCGCCCCAGGCAGCCATCTTCAGATTTTGAACCGTAGGCACTACAGTATGCGCATGTGAATCTATGAAAGATACCAATGCTGGTAAGTAACTAAGATATATATATATATATATATATATATAAATAAAGGAAAAAAAAACTTTGTTAACAGGACGTTATGGTTCGAAGTAAAACCGAAAAACCCCTGAAATTCGCCAGTTATGGTAAGCTAAGCAACCATAACTCGCGCCACCACCGTGCACTTCTAAGACTAACACCAAGGACAACAAAGATGACATCACAAATGTCATCGATGACATCACATGTGTAGCTCCCTTTTTTCCCCCCTTTGCTGGCATATCTAAGCCAGGTGGATTTCATCACTGTCAGTCAGGAATTAAAAAAATAAAAAGTACTATATTCTTACAACACAGCCACGGTAGTGGCCGCGTAGTTATGGTTAAGTTGCTGTTTCCATAGGAAGAGCTATTTTTGGGCGGCTTATAACTTTGCTCCCCCTGGACGAATCCTCACCAAACTGTGCAAAAAAAGTATATGGGCCACTCTGAATATTATTGCAAGGTTTGAAGATGTTTGGTCCAGGGGGGCAAAAGTTATAGGGGGGTTCCCAAAACGTCTTTTTTTCCCATAGACTGAATGGGGGAAAAAACGCTGGACGGATTTTCACGAAATCTGCGGCAGGTACAGGGGATTGGTCCAGAAAGCGTGCTTTTGTAAATGTGGCGACCTTCCGTGCAGTACTTTTCTTTAAAATTATCAAAAAGTAGGTCAGAAAAAATTAGTGATATCTATGTCCTCTTCGCGGTCACACTTCCCTGTTCGGTCCACGGACAAGATACTGATTGGCTAAGGGGCTGGCGTCATGACCGTGGAGACACAACGTCTCTGCCCATTGGCTGCTGCGAGACGTGTTCTGCATCAGATTGTTTGGATGCGCCCGACATCTTAGATCCGCCGAAAGCAGAGCAACCACCAGCGTACATATGCTCTATTTATAAAAAACTCTTTTTCTGCGTCACAGACCGTTGGGAAAGGTTCAGACAGTAAGACATGGGTGATCAATACATTTGTTCTGGGGGTTGGTCTTTATGATGTACTTTCTATGAACAGCTTATACGCACAGAAAATGAGGGGTGCAATAACGATAGCACTTCAGTCTATGCAGTGGACAGGAAACTTCTAACTGTTGAAAGCACACGCGTAGTGGTAGCCAACATTGAAATTGACAACATGCCGTGATTGCATTACTTTTCCCAATGGCTATTATTATATTCATTAGTACGCCGCCATGGGTGTCACATGCTACAGTGGTTGTGGCCAGGGCCTAGGCGCTTGGATGCATGGCCGTTGGCCGAAGTCCTTACTTCCAAGACTGTAGGCCCTGGCCACAACCACCGCAGCATGTCACACCCATGGATACACCCGTAGTATTGCGTTTCGATTGGCAAGTTGTGGGGAGTGCGTGCAGTCTTGGGTGCATGGCCTAAGGCCATGCAACCAAAAGCAAAGTTATAAGTACTAGACGTGGAAGCCACTGCACACCCATCCCATGTAAGATCTATGGACATCCAGCTAGGAGTGAAGCCTCTGGCCAGAAGCACTGAAGGGTACCACACCTATAGAAAAAAACCCACTACCACACATCACTAAGGTGTTTGTGGAGAGACCCTGTACTCTTGGGTGCATGGCCAAAGGCCATGCACCCAATAACACAGTTTTAAACTCTTCATGATGCATTTCCTATGGCCACCTTGTACGCACAGAAAATGAGGGGTCCAATAAGGAGCAAGTTACTTACCTGTAACTGTTGTTCTCCAGCATGGGTCTGGCATGGATTCACATGCTCATGAATATTCCCCGTCGTCAGGCTGGGAATCCTCAGTAAAGAAAAAAAAATCAGTATCAGTTTCGTTTCTGATCTGTCTTTCTCAGTAGTAACCAATCACTGGTCTCTGGGTCATACTGCCCCCAGCCAATGACTGCCCTAAACCCCGCCTCTGGCAGCCCTCTTCAGATTTGGTAGCACGCAAAGTGGCAGTATGACCAAGTGAAGAGCCGTAGAGGGGCAGGAGGGAGGGTTCGCATGTGAATTCATGCCAGACTCCAGCATGGGGTCTGGCATGGATTCACATGCTCATGAATATAAGAAAACATAGCAGTACACATGCACAACCATGGGAGGTGGCAAGGCTCAACATTAAGAATTACATAAAACAACATTAAGCATCTCTTACCTCCTCACCAGGCTCACCTTAAGCTAACAGGTTGCGCAGCACTGCCTGGCCGACTCTGGACTCCTCCCTGGAATCCCGGTCGACGCAGTAGAATCTCGTGAAGGTGCGCGTCGACCTCCACGTAGCAGCCCTGTAGATGTCCAGCAGGGGCACACCATACAAGAACGCTGTGGTAGCAGCGATCGCTCTGGTCGAGTGGGCTCTCGGACGGCCGGGCAACAGTCGGTTTGCCAACCGATGACAATGCATGATGCAGCCGGAGAGCCATCTGGAAATGGAAGCCTTCGAGAGAGCCTTCCCTTGGTCCACAGGTCCAAAGTTCACAAACAGCTGTGATGTCTTCCAAAAACTCTTTGTTCGGTCCATGTAGAACTTCAGCCCCCTAGCCACATCCAGTGAGTGCAAAGTCCTCTCGGCCGGGGACAAAGGCGACGGGAAGAAAACAGGTAACACCAAGGACTCGTTGAGGTGGAAGTCCGACGGCACCTTGGGCATAAACGAGGGGTGCGTCCTCAGCACCACCCTTGTGTCGGGAAAAGTCAATTATGGAAGCTTGCAGGATAGGGCCTGGATCTCCCACTCACCATGCGGAGGTGATGGCCACAAGAAACGCAGTCTTCCACGATAGGAATTTCAGCGGCGCCGAATGCAGGGGCTCGAATGGCGCCCCCATGAGCCTGGTCAGCACCACGTTGAGTTCCCCTGCCGGGGCAGCGGCCTTCACCGGCGGGAACAATCGGAACAGTCCCTGCATAAATTCCTTCACCAGGCGATGGGACCACAAAGACGCCCGTCCTGTGGTTCTGGTGCATCAGGAGCTCGCAGCCAGATGTATCTTGATGGAGGCGTGAGCCAGTCCAGCCTTGGCCAGCGACAGTAGGTACAGCAGCACTTGAGGGGCCGTAATCCGTAGAGGGTTAATCTTCTGTGCACGGCACCAGACAGAGAACCTCTTCCACTTATGTCCGTAGCACTTGAGAGTTGAGGACGCCCTGGCTTTTGAAAGGACCTCTCTGCAGTCAGCCGGGATATCGTACCCTCCAAACTCTAGCGCTGCAGGAGCCAGGCGTGCAAGTTCAGCGACTCCGGGTCGTGATGTAGTATGGCGCCTCCTTCTCTGGAGAGAAGATCCGCGTCCATCGGCAGCTTGACTGGTGGGGACGTTGACAAGTCCAGAATGTCCGGGAACCAGATCTGCCTCGGCCATGCCGGTGCGACCAGGATCATCCTGCACCGGGACCTCTTGAGCTGGTTGACGAGTCGGAGCAGCAACGGCAACGGAGGGAATGCATAAAGGAACAGGCCTTCCCAGGGGAACGAGAAAGCATCGCCCATGCTCCTCGGCTGGGGAAACATGCTGGCGAACCTCTGGCACTTGGAGTTTGTCGCCGTCGCGAACAGGTCTATCTGGGGTTTTCCCCATAGTGGGAAGAGTCGATCCACTTGATCCTGATGTAGTTCCCACTCGTGACACGAGAGCAGCTCCCTGCTGAGTGAGTCAGCAATGGTGTTTTTTATCCCTGCCAGATGAAAGGGCACCAGAAACATCCCTTGGGAGCGACGTCCCAATGCCACAGACCCTGGGCTTCCTTGCAGAGGGCTGGGGATCTGGTTCCTCCCTGCTTCCGGATGTAGAACATCGTGGTGGTGTTGTCGGTGAAAATTCTCACCACCTTGCCCTTGAGGGACGGGAGAAAAGACCCGAGGGCCCAGAACACTGCACGGAGCTCCAGGATGTTGATGTGGAGCTTCTTCTCCTCCAGGATCCAAAGGCCTCTTGCGTGAAGATCTCCGGTGTGTGCTCCCCACCCTTCCAGGGAGGCATCCGTCGTCACCGTTATCTGGTGGGATGGGGTCTGAAAGTCTGTGCCTGCTGTCAGATGAGAGCGGGTGCCCCAGCACCGGATCGCTCGTGGGAAGGTCTCGTCGAGCGAAATTCCGTCCTTGAAGCTGCCCGTCACTTGGATCCAGCGGGAGTCGAGGAACTCTTGCAGAGGGCGCATCCCAAGCCTGCACAGGCGCACGAGATATATGGAGGACATCATCCCGAAGAGGGACTTGGACCTCACCCTGGCCACGTCTGTGGCCAGCAGGCGCTGCACCTTGTCCAGGATGGCCTTCGTCCTTTCTTCCGACAGTGAGGCCAGGGCACCACTGTGTCGAGCTTTGCTCCCAGAAACAGTGCGACTTGCAACGGGACCAGGTGAGATTCGGGAAAGTTGATGGAGAATCACAGGTCCGAGAGCAGCTGGACGGTCTTTGCTGTATGATCCACGGCAAGCTCCCTTGTCCCTGCTCGGATGAGCCAGTCGTCCAGGTAGGGGTAGACGTGGATTCTCTGCAGGCACAGCCGCGCCACCACCGGTGCGAGGCACTTGGTGAACACCCTGGGTGCCGACTTCAATCCGAACGGGAGGGCCTTGAACTGGTAGTGCCGTCCTTGGACCACGAACCTGAGGAACTTTCAGAATGGGGATGTGGAAATACGCATCCTCCAAATCCAACGACGACAGGAAATCGCCCTCCTCCAGTTGTCCCAGCATGTGCTGGAGGGTGACCATCTGGAACTTCTGTGCCTTGATGTACTTGTTCAGCCGTCACAGGTCCAGGATGGGGCGCCATCCTCCCGTCTTCTTTCTTACTAGGAAGTACCGAGTATACTCGGAGCCCCGGAGCCTCTTCGGGACGAGCTCGATGGCACCTTTTCTGAGCAACGCCCTCACCTCCAAAAGTAGTTGAGGGACGTGATTTTCCTTCCTGACCACGGGTGGAATGCGGGGGCACTTTTTTTTTAGAAATTCGAGGGCGTGCCCCTGGGCCAGGGCGTCCAGCACCCAACGGTCGGTGGAGATGCACTCCCACACGCTGACGAACTTCACCAGCCGGCCTCCCACCGGGGTGCTTCGGTGGGGGCCCGACCCCGCTGTCGGTTCATTCTTGCTTGGCGGACGCCTGGGCCTCCCTGACTTGCCTCGTCCTCTATAGGCTTCCTGCGACGAGGAGCGGGCCGCTTGGCGGTACGTAGAGGAGCCACCGCTGAATACCTTGGAGGCACCCTGCTTGACTCCGGCGCTCCACAAGGACGCCTCCGTTGCCGGAGAACGCCTAGAGCCCTAGCAGTCTCTGTCTGCCTTGATGGCTTGGAGGGACTCATCCACCGTTTCCCAAACAGGTTGTTCCCGTCGAACGGCATGTCCAGCACCTTGGCTTGTACATCCTGGCGGAAATCCGTCGCCCTGAGCCAACCTCATCGTCTAAGGCAAACGCTGCTGCCTAGCTGGCGGAAACCGGTGTCGGCAATGTCCGTTGCCACCGTAATGGCGTGGTCCGACGCCACTTCACCTTCTTGCAAGATCTCCAGGGCCTCGGCCCGCTTGTCATCCGGTAGGAAGTCCAACAGGGGGGGGGCGATCTTGTACCATAACTCCCTGTCGTAGCAGGCCACGATCGCGAGGGCGTTGGCCGCCTTAATCGTTGTTGCCGCCGACGAGATAACTCGTCGTCCCATTGCATCCAGCTTCTTCCCTTCGGCGTCCGGCGGGGAAGTGGATGTTGAGACCGATGCCCCCCGCTCTCTTCTTGGCCGCCACTGAGACGACCGGTCTGGGGTAGGTTGTGCCCTAAGGCACAAAAGGGCTGCGTCGGGGACCCGGTACTTCTTCTCGTACCGATCCTCCTTGGCAGGCGTCGTAGACGTGTTCTTGAGAAGGGTGAGACCCTCGTCCCAGAGGTCATTCAGCAGAGGCACGGCGAGGACTGACTTCCTCCTGGCCTCGCACCGTTGGTAAAGGAAACCTTACTTCTCTTCGGGGCAGAGCTAAAAAAGCTCAGGTGCCCTGGCGATCATTGCATGGAAAGATCCAATCTCATCGGACGGGGAGGCCCGGGCTGGTGTTGGGAGCTCCGTCCCGTCGTCACCGCCGTCGTCGTCGGTACCCGTCGTGGCCGTGTCTGCTCCCATGTCATCCCCAGGGACGGGGGCAGTGCGCAAAGGCCGAGAGGGCTGAGAAGGCGGGGCTGGGTGGATCCGTCTTCTCTTGTTCGGGGGGCTTACCGCCGGGACCGGCTCTGGTTCCTCCGTCGGACCTAGTACCGGGTCCTCCATCGGTGGTAAGGGCAATCTCGTCCTCTTCTCTGAACATAAGGATTGTATTGCCAACAAAATGGCTGCCGAGTTATCCTGCGGCTCCGGAAGCGACGGCTGACTAGGACCCTCGCCGGTGCCGCCGTCACTCTCGTCGTCACCCTCGTCGGGATCCCTCCCTCCCGTGGGGACGGGCCTCTTCGATGCCCTCCTCCAGGCCCTCTAGGACTTCTGCCAGCTCCTCCTCGTATGTTGTGTCCACAATGGCATCCGCCCCCCCCCCCCTCTTTTTTCGCCGGGGTCTTCACGGGGGTCTTTTCGATGGGTCTGAAAGAGGCTTCCTTCTGCGGAGGCAGGGAGACTCTGGGCCCCGAGGTCGCCTCCACTGGTGGTGTAGCCTCCACAGGCTGCGCCAGGGCCGCTGCAACTCCCTCGATAGAGGCCTTGGCCGGGTGAATCAAGGCCTTCACTGCCTTAGGCGCGCTTGAGGCCTTCACCTTGGGGGGAGGGTCACTGCCTCGCTCCCCCTCGGCCGAATCCTTCGAGATCGACCGTGGCCTCTCCAGAGGCTTACCCGGGTTCTCGGATTTCCTCTTCCCCGAACCAGAGCGTTGGCTCATGGTTGATGGTGCAGGGGAAGGCTCGCCCTGCCTGGCAGCTGAAGAGCCCGACCGTTCGGCGCTTCCGCGGACTCACAGTGCTTTGCCTTCTGTTGGGCCCCCGTCTCCGGGGCGCCCTCACAGGACTTAGAAGACCGCTCAGACTTCTTCTTCTTCTTCTTCTTCTCCTCACCTGACGGACTCCTTCCTTCCAGCCAGTTGGAGAGAGGAAGGTGTCGGTGCCTGATGGTCCGTTCCGACATGTTCCTGCAAAATGCAGTCTTTCTCCACGTGCGTTTTGTTCTCGTGAACGCAGTAGAGACATTTTGAATGCTCGTCCTCCTTGAGCACATTCTGTAACTGGCATCCAGGGCAAACCCTGAACAGCTTTCCGGGCGTCGAGCTTCCTTTCTCCTGGGCCATGCCCAGGTAGGCCGCAGAAACATCTGGAATCCCCCAAGAAGCATAACTCGACGAAATCTTCACCCTTGAGGGGCGTAGAAAAATATCCAACACGGATACCCACTAATCGGATATAGAGACGGTGGAGCTTGAGGCTCTATTTGACTGAGAAATGAGAAATTCTCTTTGAAAAAAAGCGCGAAAATGCAGCAAAAGCTCGAGAGCTAAACACGAGGACTCCCAACACTTAAGCGTGCGGTAAAATCTGAAGATGGCTGCCAGAGGCGGGGCTTAGGGAGAGGGCAGTCATTGGCTGGGGGCAGTATGACCCAGAGACCAGTGATTGGTTACTACTGAAAAAGACAGATCAGAAACGAAACTGATACTGATTTTTTCTTTACCGAGGATTCCCAGCCTGACGACTGGGAATATTCATGAGCATGTGAATCCATGCCAGACCCCATGCTGGAGAGGGGCAGTATTTCAGTCCGTCCAGTGCACTGGGAACTTGTAACTGTTGTAAGGACTCGTGTGGTGTTAGGGAACATTGAAATTGACACCATGCCGTAATTGCAATACTTTTTCTTATCGTTATTGTATTCATCAGTGCGCCGCCATGGGTGGCATATGCTACGGTGGTTGTGGCCAGGGCTTAGAGCCGAAGGCCTTCCTTCCAAAACTCTAGGCCCTGGCCACCAACATTTCAGCATGCCACACCCATGGATACCCCCTTACTAATGCATATCGAATGCCTGGTTGTGGGGAGTGTGTGTACTCTTGGATGCAAGGCTGAAGGCCATGCGCCCCAACAACAAAGCTATAACCTCTTCGCTTACAAGCCCACATGGGTTTCATGTAGTGCGGTGGTTGTGGACAAGATGTGTACTTTTGGGTGCATGGTTGCAGGCTGTATGCCATACACCCAAGCATGCACCCAACAGGAAACTTGTAAGCACTGGAGTTGTAAGCCACTTCACAACCATATATTGAAATGTATGGCCAAACACCTAAAATTTTAGGCCCTGCGCACAAACAGTGCAGCATTTCAGAGATACAGAGACTGGCTCAACGGACTTGCTACCCGAGAAAGACTTGAACCACCAGACAAATCGTACAAACAGGAAAGAAGGGTGGCGACAGGGCGCCCTTATCTAAAGGGGAGGGCAAGGGGTGTGAAACACAGGACACCTGAAAGTATGCCTAAAGTGAGATGGCGAACACACACAAGTAAGAAAAAATATTTGCTGTGGGCGGGAAGGGCGGAACAGCGTTAGGGCTGTATAAAGATAACGGTTAAAAGAAATGCGGGATGCATTGGGAAAGGGGGGCAGGGTGGGGGGGGGGGACCGGATAAGGGCCCTGCTGGTCTATTTATACGGACCACATAATTGAACGATTAAAAGTGCACAAGAAGCACGAATTGGGAATGTTGGGGGGGTTTAGGTTAAGTTATTTAAAAGAAACATGGGGTAGAGACATGACAAGACACATCTTTGGGAAAGGGGAATATAGAGCGGACACGAATTAGAGACGGGCACAAAATTAAACATGGCTGATACGAACACAATAGACATTGTAACCTTAAAAAACCCAGGGCCTGAACTCACCAATGAAAATACGCTCCATACTGAAACGGCAGAGGGACCTGAAGGCATCAGTGGCATTCTTACAAGAGACCCAGCCACGGAGGAGAAAAGAATGTCACAGCGAGCATTCCCCAAGCAATACTTTGCAACGAGTGGCACCAAAACTAAGGGGGTGGCAATCCTACTGGGAGCGACACTGCTATTCAAGAAACATTTCTGTTACACTGACCCAGAGGGGAGATTTCTAGTCCTCAAAGGCACACTGGGAACCCAGATATTTACCCTTGTTGCGCTGTATAGCCCAAATGACAAGCTGGACTCCTTCCTGAATACAGTGCTTCAGAAAATAGGCAACTGGTGTGAGGGCCAGGAAATAGTTTGAATTCAATTGTGTTCTGGATCCCAACCTGGACAAGACGCTCCCCCCCACCCCCCTCTAACAATGACCAAAGGAATCAACAAGCCCTGAGGAAATTCTTCCGTGACCTTGATAATTGAAACCTGGAGATTCTTCCATAACAATGACAGGGGATTCACACATTATTCAGTGGTGCATAAGCTACCCTAATACCCCAAATAATAGCCATAAACATTTGTTAGGCAAAGTTTGCATGCAGTACCCCTCTGGGACCACTACACACAACTAGGACTGCAGGTGCAAGCAAAACCGTATACGTCTGTACCACACAGTTTTTGGTAGCGAGCTGCACAGCCAGGCGTATTTCAAGAGGGAATGTGAGCTTGTAATGAGGTTACACAGAGGTCTACAATTACAAGTATTCAAATAGACACTTACACTCCAGGTTTCTTGGTAAAACACTTATTAATTTATTATACAATCAGTTAGAAAACATTCACTAAAAGGAGGCCATCAATATCGCACAAAAATATCCTACAATACTTCACACTAACCAGTTCTGAAACATTTAAACTACTTTGAAGGATGACCAAAATGGCATTCAGAGCATAATTTAACAAAACGAATAGTAGAGTTACTTTTAAACAGTGCAAATAGTTTGAGTTCACCAGAGGAGTTGTTCCAATGCAATAGATAGGCCAAAGTAGAAAAGTTTTTGACACGGTTCTCACAAGAAAGAGTTGTATGTCGGGTCACAAGCTGACTAGGCCTGCAGGGTGGCAAAGTTTCACGCACTTTCGCAGTGAGATGCAAGTTCTCTTGGTCGGGTTTTCACAGTACCTTATTTTGAAGAAAAAGATGCAGCTGAAGACTTCTGTTCCAGGCAGTTCATGCAGCTCTCGCTCTTCCTGAGCCTCAGTCGTGGAGACAAGAGGGAGGACGTCGGGGGACTCCTGCACTGCATGGGGACTGGTCACAAAGCTGGCAAACTGGCAATTCTTTGATTCCGGTAGCAGTCTTCAAGCACACAAACTGGTCTCCTTCTCCCTGGCTATTCGGTTTCCTGCAGCACTCTGAGGAAAATACAACCAGCTCCGAGAATGGTGTCCAGGTGGCTTACGAGTTGATTGGTCTCACCAACTCAAAGGAAGAAGTCGTCCTTGAAGGGCTCCTCTGTCAAGATGAACTTGGCGATTCAGACCTGCAGCAGGGCTTCACCAGGCAAACCAACAGGCCAGGAGTTGCAGCAGCTGCCCTCTTCCAGCTCGTCTTCGGTTCTTTCGTTCCAGTGGTCGACTGACTTCCAAGCCAATAGACTCGCCTTTTAAACAGTTGTCTC
This sequence comes from Ambystoma mexicanum, assembly GCF_040938575.1. Lineage (NCBI taxonomy): Eukaryota > Metazoa > Chordata > Amphibia > Caudata > Ambystomatidae > Ambystoma > Ambystoma mexicanum. The sequence goes on from NC_090940.1 coordinate 440,729,297, forward strand.
CCATTCATTCCAGCCTAACTGCCACTCACCCAGCAGGGTGGCTGTCCTCGCCGGACATTCAGCCAGCCAATCACGCCAGAGCGCATTTGGGTCTCCTAGGAGACTAAGCACAGGGAGCTTTGGGCACCTCCCTCACTTCCTGCCCACCCCAGACACTCGGGCGCCCGAGGCGGTCTTCAGTCCTGAAGCCTTCCAAAGGCGTAGGAACAAAAGGACCAAACCTGGTTTGGCGCGCAGAGACAAACTCTAGAAGGACCTTTCCAAGAAGAAATGGCAAAAAAAGAAGACTGGTACCCAGTTTAAACAAAGGAGGCTCAGGCGCCATCTTGAAAAACATGGCTCCCGCGATTTAATGCTACCGGTGTTTACGGTCGGGAAAAATCATGATAGTTCGTTGTAAAACCACTGCCACCAGCGATTTCGAGAGGAAAGGGTAGCATTAGACTGCTACATGAGGTTCTAGACATAGGGGATACTAGGTAACCCCTCCAGCACTTTATTGTAAGATAGGGTGTGCTGGGTCTAGGAATTTAAAAAGACTAGTAAAGTTAATTTAACTTTACTTTCTCTGGGAAACAGTAGTTTATCCCAGAGAAGGTATCTAAACCTTGGGACAGCCTAAAAGGCTTCCCTGTGTCACTGCACTGAGGGTGTTGTGTGACGCGCATGAAAAGATGATGCCTATGGAGTTGTCTAAAACTCCATAATCAAAGAACACAAGAGTAAAACGCACATCAAAATACGAGAGTGTGGCGGGAAAAGGCTCTCACTCTCGCCAGGTAAATAAATTAAGTCCTCAAAATCCAGCAAAGTTGCTGGGGGTCTCTAAGGGGAAGGGAATTAGCACATTTATGAGAATTCTCCCTAGCATTGGAATAAAATACCTCTCGGACCATGCCCCGGGGATAGTTCAAATCGAAGCGCAACCTGATAGTAAATCGGGCAAAAAGCAATGGAGACTCAATGAGTTCTTCCTAAAAGACATGTCACTTAGAACCCACATGGAACCAACAGTAACCAACTATTTTACCGAGAACGATAACGGGGAGGTAGACTGGAGGGTGGTATGGGATGCTGGAAAGGCAGTGATGAGGGGGAATTCACCTCACAAGTAGCCGCATACGCTAAGGACAGAGAGGCCACCCGAATCGAACTGGAAAAGGAAATACAAAAGGCCGAAACACAACATAAGACTAAGCAATCGCGGAGCTCATTACGAGACCTGCGAAAACTGAAGGTCCAAATGGAAGCACACATAGCAGAACGCTCAGCACAATCCCTGTTGAATACTAAACAAGTTTACTAAATGCAGGGAGGCAAGGCTAACTGATTACTGGCAGGGAAACTACGGAAGAATAAAACCTGTAACCATATCACACAGTTACAAGATGAAGGAGTTAACCTACAGGTGAGTGAGGAAGATAAAATGAGGATCATGGAAAGGTTTCACACAAATCTGTTAAAACGGGAGAAGTTATATCCAATATTCCAAACTACATATATCAGACATGTACATCTGCCGCAGTTGACCGAGGAAGTAAAGGAAGCCCTGGAGCGGCCTATCACAATGGAGGTCAAAGAAGCCATAGCTACGTTAGCCTCCAATAAAACACCAGGGCCAGATGGGTTCAGTAATGACTACTATAAGACCATCAGAATGCAACTACTATGCACCTACATAATAGAATCAGAGAGGAAGGGATGGTAACCGAGGACATGGGCAGATCCATCACTGTGCTAATCCCCAAGTCAGGGAAAGATGAAACTGAATGTGCCAATTACCACCCAATTTCCTTATTAAATAGTGATGCAGAGTACTACCAAGGATCATACACAAAGATCAGGCGGGATTTATTCTGGGCAGACACACACAAGATACAGGCTGTGGATCTGATGGAGCTAGTCACAAGGGCAGAACAGAAATTCTCTATAGCAGCACTAGATGCGAGACAAGCATTTAATCGCCTGGATTGGGGGTTCATAAAACGGGTACAGGGGAAATTTGGTTGTGGACCGGCATTTAGACGCATGGTATTGGCTAATTTCCAACTGTCATCCACAAAATTCAAGGTGAATGGGAAACTCGCAGAACAGATAGAAATTCAGAGGGGGCCCGCCAGGGCTGTCCACTGTCGCCCCTATTTTTTGCCAGGCAATGAAACCATTCGCAGCTACAATTAGACAGGATCCCTAAATTCTGGGGATAGTATCCAAAGGAGGGATGCATAAACTGGCCCTTTATTCAGTATGCAGATATCTTGCGCTCCTGCCGGGAGTGATGAGTAGATTACAGGAATTTGATGAGGTCTTGGGGTTCAAGATTAATTTTAAGAAATCCAAAGCCCTCAATATAACAGATAATCAGAATGAAATCCACACACTAAGCAGTGACCACCCGCTGTCCTGGGAAGAGCAAGAATTAGAGTACTTGGGGATAAGACTAACAAGAAATTATGAGGCATTATATTGGGCAAACATTCCTCCTCTCTGGAAAGCGCTTAGAGAGGACCTGCACAGATGGAACGCACAAGAACTCATGGTTCGCTAGAACAGCCATGGTTAAAATTAAAATCATACCTAGACTATTATATGCCATTAGCTCCCTTCCTATAAACATACCAGCCAAAATGATCAAATGATAAAAACCCTACACGATGAGATCATTACCTTCATCTGGCATAAAACGAAACCCCAGATTCAGAGATGTGTTCTTCTCCGACCATTATGGACTGGAGGATTGGGAGCCCCCCCGATTTGAAAATGTAAATTTTAGCAGCCCAGATCGCCCAGGGGCTAGTTCATTCGTTTTTATTAAGTTGGTAATGATTGCAGAGTTACTTGTTGGACTCACGGTTTGTTTGTTTTAATAAAACAAAAGAACTCTATGCACCATAAGAATACACTATAGAAGAAGCTCTCGAAACCGGATTCCTTTAAACCTGATGTTATAGTAACTAATATTGAAGCAAACCTATGTAATCCTATAGTAAATGTTGATGCATTGATTATATAAATAACAATCTTTAAAAAAAACATCTATTGAGTTTAGATTGGGGGGGGGGGAATATATTGTGGTTGGTCCATGTAAAAAAGTTTTGTAGAGTTTTGATGAAATTGGGCTTAGGGAGGAAGCACAAAATATTACCTGGGCTGCTTTGCCTAGGCTAAAGAGAAAATCTCATGTTGCAGCTATGAGCAAAATGGAAGAGGATGTCAACAAATTGAAACTAGGCCTAGATTGCCCAGGGTGTAAACCAGACTTTGGCCAAGAGGATTACCTAGATTACATAAATCCATCCTATGCCAGAGCTTGACATGTCAGCTTTCAATTTGGGACATTGCAGATTGCAACATTTACACAGTTTTGGGTTACTGGTAGGCCGGGTATGTGCTCTTTATGTGGCTTAGATGAAACCATTGTACACTTTTTGTTGGAATGTGTTATATTGACATCTTTAAGAGCCGATACCAGAGACCTTTGCTAAGGAAGGAGAGTATCCGCACAATTCCGGAAGCCCTAAAATGTTGTAAAAGTTGCGCTGATTGTAATACTGTGAACCGTGTAGCCCAATATGTTCATTGGGCATGGCTGCGCAGATGGAAAAGGTGTTCTAGCTCTGAATGAATAATTGATGTAGCTTCAAGGATACACAGCTTGTAGTTAAAATGCACAGTATACTCTCCCAGTTTAATTCTTGTGGGGGTCAGTAATTCTTAGTCTTGTATGTTTAGCTTCATGGTTATGTATGTCTTTTTTTTTTACATGTAGTCTTTAATTTGTATATTTAGGAGATTGTGTGTTGCACTTTATAGCTTTTTAATTGCTGAATAAAGTTTTGGAATTCAAAATAATTTCAGGAGGTTTGCACAAAATTCAGAGGACCGTTTAAATGTGCCAAAAATGTGGGCATACAATTGAGCCATTCAAGAGTGTATGTTCGAGAGGAACATTGCTTTTGATATTACTTGTTAATATCGGCCAGATCAATGGTAACTATTAAATCATCTTCAGCTGGATAACAAGCACAGTAACCAGTGTCAAATTTGATACTACCTAGCAGTTCAGCATTAAAACAGGTCTTGGTACATTAACCAACAGAGCTGGCTGTCAGTGGGATTTCAAAACTGCTTGTCGCACGCAGTTCTCTGCAGCCATTGTATTGTTATCGCTGCAGCATTCACAATAACTTACCTAGTTATCTTATCAGGTAAGAGTGGGAAGCGGTCATGCAACTGCCCCAGCTCTACCTACCTTTCACAAGCACATGCATTTGTCAAATTGAGTATTCCCAACAGATTAATGTTTTTAAAAGGTTTTAGGGGGCTAGGGGTAGAACCACTGGCACTGCCAGTTGCATGTGATTGCGGGGGGTAGGGTGGAAGGATTGTGCATACAACAAAAACGTTTGTTTAGCTCGGCTGGGCTGTTTCTAGTGTTTGAAAATAACAAAGTTACTCACTGTAGTGACCATCTTACTCCTAGTCCATAGTCCCCTTTCCTCCATACTTTTGGGACATTCCGTCCAGTGGGACAGACCGGAGCACTTTTGTAAAAAAGCATCAAATTGAAAAATGTGTCCTTTTCTTTTTACGCGGGGTACCGCACGCGGCCGTAATCCCACCCTCCTTAGCTCCGACCCGTGCATCGCCTTTCAGTCCTTTTCTATCGCCAGGTCTGAAACCTTTAAGCAATAGTAGAGGATACTTATTAGGAGGGGACCGTGGGCGGGCGAGGAAAAGGGACTATTACTAGGAGTAAGTTAGTCACTACTGTGAGTAACTTTGTTATACTCCTACGTCCCGTCCCCTTTCCTCCATACTTTGGGAGATTACCAAGCACTCCTCTCAGGAAAACGGGTGGATGGAATTCCCTTACTGAAAGAGGTTCTTAAGAACAGCCTTACCGAAATGAGCATCGGCTCTGGAGCTCAGGTCTAAGCAGTAATGCTTACAAATAGCTGATGGGGAAGCCCACGTAGCTGCTCTGGCAACAGATTTCTGGAAGGCAACGGCAGTCGCCTTGCTCCGCACAATATGGGCATGAATTCCTTTTGGAGGCTGAAGGCCCTGAACGGTATACACCTCTGATATACAGGAAGCAATCCATTGGGACATAGTTGCTTCCGAGGCTGGCTTTCCTTTCGAATCTCCGACTGTCATAAAAAGCTGGGAAGAGTTCCTAAGTTTGGATGTTCTATCCAAATAAAACTTAAGAGCTCGTCTGACATCCAAATTGTGCAATACCCTCTCGGACGGGTAAAGAAATAGACTGGTTCCGATGAAAATCGGATACCACCTTTGGAAGGAAAGAAGGATTCGTCCGGAGGACAACCTTATCCTTATGAAAGTTGAGGAATGGATGTTGTACAGACAAGGCCTGAAGCTCGCTTACACGCCTTGCCGAAGTCACCACAATTAGAAAAGGCATTTTTCTACAAAAGGAACTTCAAGTCCACCGTAGCCATGGGCTCAAAAGGTTTATGACATAAGGCAGTGAGGACCACATTGAACCACTTTGGATGCGGGTTGCGCAAAGGTGGGTAAAGATGGAATAGACCTGCAAAGTGTCTTAACGACAGGTTGTCAGTGAAAAAGAGCAAGTGTCCGTGGATAGGTAAGCGGCGATAGCCGACAAATAAGTCCTACAGGAGCAGAGATGTATGCCTGAAGTTGCCAGATGAGAAACGAAATAACTGTGTCGATGGTAGCATCCCTGGGGTCCAGCTGCTTAGCTAAACACCAGTAACAGAACTGGAGCCACTTGCTCCTATACAGAGACCTTGTGGAAGGTTTTCTAGCTGCCTGGATAATATGCATATTATCTGCAGACAAGGTGAAACTTTAAGGATTTGAACTCAGGCACCAGGCCGCCAAGCTGAAAGATTGTGGGGAGGGGTGCCACATCTGCTGATCGCTCTGGTGAAGCAGGTCGAGAATCAGCAGAAGCCTGATCGGCGAGCACACTGAGATGCTGAAGCTCGGAAAACCAGAATCTGGCTGGCCACCAAGGGCCTAAGAACAGGAGACAAAGGAAGATTCAACACAAACCTTAGGGTCGACAATCAGCACAGCTGGGAAGGAAAACTACTAAGGCGGCCGATAATATGCCTCTGAGACCGCAACAGCACTAAACACGGTTTAAGCGAGAACGCTGGTCAAAGACCCCCGAAGCCACGCAATTTTCCCCACATTAGCCGCCGTCACGGAGACACAGACAGGGGAACGCTGACACAAGCCAACCAGCCCCAAAGTAAAGCATGACCCCGTAGCTGTTTCCTCTCAGTTATAACCAGCAATAATCACCATACAGACTGTATAACACCTCTGAAACCAACAGCAAAGCGCCTCTGGCGACTGAACACACCGGAGTATCACCATCAGCGGCGTGCATCACCACCTTGGACCATCCCATAAGAAATATCCGAGGCAATTATGGGGAAAACGGATAAATCCCCAAAAAAAAGTGAACTTTGAATCCATTTCCTCGAATAAACCCATATCCAGCAGCAGACCAGAGTCAGCAACACCTGACATGGCACAAGCGGAGGAGCAGACCCCACATTTCGACATTGGGGAGATCCTAATGGACTTAAAAGCCGGAATCAGTGGCCTGGGGAGCAAACTAGACACCATCGTCTAAGGTAGACCAACTCCAACAGCGTCTTGACAAACACGCAGACAGGCTGGACAACGTCAAGCAGCGCATATCTGACCTGGACGATGGTACAGCAGCTTTGACCTCTAGAGTCTCCCCGCTTGAAACCCAGATGAAGGCAGTGTGTGCCTAAAATGAAGATTTGGAAAGACGCTCCCGCAGGAACAATATTATAATCATCGGGGTCAGAGAACAACTTGAGGTAAAAATGGAGGAACATGTCGAACAGATGTGCAAAGACCTATTCGGAAAATAAATCCTGTCCCAGCTATTCCTCATAGAAAGTGTGCACAGGATTCCTAACACTAGACCAGCCCCAGGCACAAACACTCGGCCTATCATAGCAAAGCTATTAAACTACAAAGACCGCGATGCAATACTCAAGGCAGCCAGAGACAGAGGGAAACTCCAATACGATGGCGACCCGATCCAATTCTTCCCAGACTTCTCCCCAACAGTCCATGCGCAGAGGCAATCATACACAACGGTCAAGCGGAGACTGCAAGATAACCAGATACTCTATTCTATGCTATTCCCGGCAAAACTTTGAATCCAACACAAGGGGAAAGCTCAATTCTTCAATACCCCGGAGGAAGCCAGTGATACTTAGACCGGGCCGGTTGCACACCTGGTGCGAACAATCCAAGACCTCGACGCGAAGATCATATGCGTAGAGACCCACTGTAACCTCCGACACCAGCAACAAATATCTGCAAGACAACCGAATGAACCTGCCTCTGAGTACAGACGTCGACAGCCTCTGTTCTGCATATTTTCAGCAGTCGCAGCCAACCAACCGGGCTCAGCCCTGCAACCTCCCTTCACCGTACACCCTCACCATGATGGCCATAATCACCAACAGCCTCTCTTCCACGCCAAGTATCGTCCGAATCCGGCGATCTTGCAGTCCCAGACGGTTATCATCTAACCACTCCCAATGGGTCCACTTAAAATAGCCACCTGGAACATTCAGGGGTGCCAACCAACCAGCTAAACTCAGAAGGGTCCTTCAATACCTAAGAAGACAAAATCAATATCGCCATGCTACAAGAAACCCACCTTTTGCCAACTGCCGAACAACACTGAGCCCGATCATGGAGCCGTCAGATATTTCTCTTCATATTCATCCTTTGCAAGAGGGGTTGCGATACTAATCGATAGGAAGGTTAACTTCAGTTTAATTGAATCCAAGAAAGACAGAGGGAAGGGCTCTTCTGCTGAGAGGGTTACTTGCGGGGAAGGAAATATTGTTCGTAAACTCTTATGGCCCCAACACGGACGGACCAAATCATTTTAACTGGGTCATGTCTCAGCTTCGAACCCTCACTTCAGCAACAATCCTTTGGGGCGCAGACCTCAACTTTCCGCTGGACCCCAGAATTGACAAATCCCACAACACAACCAGCAAACCCTCCAAAGCGAGCCAACAGGTGACTGAGATATGCCAAGCATTTGAACTGTCCAATATCTGGAGGCACATATTGCGATACACGTTCCACTCAGCAGTCCACACCACCAGTTCTCACATCGATTATATCATGACCGACTCAGAGTCCATACAGCTGGGGACCCTGTCGAATCCTACCTCGTTCCTTCTCTGACCACTCCATGGTGACATTGGAGTTCGCACTGCCTAACACTAAGGAGACGGCCCACAACTGGAGATTCAAAGCAGGCTCACTCTCAGACTCTGTTTTTGCATCCGAACTTCAGCAAGAGATCACCACTTTTGTAGAAATTAAACAGGACTCGGTGAGCTCCCCTGGCACTCTGTGGGACACACTGAAATGCTATGTGCGCGGCTTATTTATAGCAAAAGAAAATGGCATTCTGAAACTAAAACGTCGGGAATTGACAAACAGCAAACAACAGCTGAAGGATCTCGAAAGTAAATACACTACGTCCCAAGATCCGCAGACCCAAGACAACCTGAAGGAGGAACTACAGAAATTCCACGAATCAGCTGAATGCAAACTGAAGTTTCTAGGTCACAGACACCAGATCCGACAATACGGCGAGGGTCAAAAACCCGGAGCACTCCTAGCCCACCTGTTAAGAATCGACCAAACACCAGCCCTGGTGCATCATGTCCGAAACGCATAAGGAAATCTAATATATATTGAAGAGGAAATAGTAAACACATTCCGTGATTTTTACCAAGTTCTGAATAGCTCCAAAAATAACACCGAACTGTACTGGGTAGAGCAAGAACTCTGCGAACCATTAAACACACCCATCTCAACTGAAGAAATAGCAGAAGCAATTAAATCGCTCCCAAACACCAAAGCTCCGGGGCCCGATCGCCTTACAGGAGAATTCTATAAAAGCACACATCACTATCATATAGCTCCACTACTCCTTCGAGTATACCAAGAAGCCCTAGAACAGGGGATCCTTCCTCCCACACTTCGAGATGCCAATGTATTCCTGATACACAAACCAGGCAACCCCCAAGAAGACTGTGCCTCCTACAGGCCAATTTCTCTAATTAATCTAGACAATAAGAGTCTGGCCAATATTTTAGCAACACGACTTCTCCCTCCATTGCCCGCATTAGTGCTAGGAGACCAGGCCGGCTTTATCCCCAGGCGTAGCACCACCTACGGCATCCGACGGCCATTTGGTGTCATCGCAGCACTTGATCCAACACAACAAGCAATCGCCGTCCTACTAGACGCTGAGAAGGCCTTTGATTCCATGGAGTGGCCTTATCTTTTTGCGACACTTACACTAATGGGCCTGGGGAAATTCTTCCTCAAAATGATTTCACTCCTTTACAAGGATCCCCGATCATACATTACCCTAGGTAAAAAGACATCTGCCTATATCAGGTTAAAATGCGGTACTAGATAGGGTTGCCCCCTGTCGGCCCTTATCTTTGCCCTAGTCATGGAACCCCTAGCTTCCAGACTAAGATCGCACCAAATAGATAGAGGCCTCACTTTAGGCCCACATAGATTAGTAGTTTCCCTCTATGCCGATGACGTCATGCTATTTGTCAACGATCCCCAGACAAACCTCAACCCGATAATGCGAGAAGTGATCAAGTTCAGCAACATCTCAGGCTTCAAAACCAACCACTCCAAATCGGTGATATTCCCACCGACACTGAATACTCGCAAGTTCACAGATGATCACGGACTAAAAGGTGAATGCTCCAAAGTCCGATATCTCAGCAGCTTGAGGTCACTAAACCACAACGAAATAGTTAAAGACAACTATGGCAAAACAGACTCCTTTCGAGAACGCAATCAGAGATGGAAATCTCTTCCACTAACACTATGAGGACAGATCTCACTGACCAAAATGGTGATTCTTCCCAGACTTCTGTATCTATTCATAAACATACCCCTTCTACTGCCACGCTCATTTTTTCAAATAATTAAAAGCATTATCCTTGAACTAATCTGGGCCAGGAAGCCGGCAAGGGTTGCTTACACAACACTGATATTACCAATATCGCAAGGTAGCTTAGCACTCCCAGAAATCGAAAAATACTACTTGGCCGCACAGGCACAATTTTTAAGCCACTGGTACGCCACACACTTTATACACCCACATGTGCAGGTCGAACGGGCCCTAGCCTCACCAAACCTTTTAAGAGCCGTTATTCTAAGTAATCTGCCAGTACCACACAACACGATGAACACCGTCCTTTCCACCTACGCCGTTTGGAAGAAAATCGCTCACAAATATGAAATCCACACAAGATATTCCCCCCTGCTACCAATTAAGTTTATTCCCGGTATACCCTTGACAAGTGAAAAGGTATTTCATATCTGGCTCAACAAAATCGATATCCAATCTATAGGTGACCTGTTCCCTGGGGGAATGTTCATAACCCCTCAGATGGCCAAAGAGAGGAGGCAACACTTCACTCGATATATTCATCTACTTCAGAATACGTCACGCCCTACAGGCCTAGGTCCCATTGTTTACCAAGGAACCAACGACATGGGCTCTGCTACACAATATGATCCAAGTGAGGGGAGAGGGAGGACAAGTGTCCATAATATACAAATCACTGCTGATAGATACAATGACCACTGACACACGAGCGCAGCGACGATGGGAGATAGCCCTCCAAACATCAATACCAGAAGACGACTGGTCCTACATTCTTCGCCAAACGCAGAAAGTCGCCTTGAATACCCGCCTCAAACAAATCCACTTCAACTTCATATATCAAATCTACTACACCCCTGCCAAAAAACAACGCCACCACCCCGAAGCATCAGCTCAGTGTGAAAGATGTAGAGCCCCTGCCGCAGACTTTATCCATCTCGGCTGGAACTGTCCCAGGATTGCCCGGTTCTGGTCATCAATCCTACAGATAATGGCGGGCGTAGTGGGAGATGAACTCACTCCACAGCCGACCATCGCACTTCTGAGTCTGACCAAATACTTATAACCTCCGTCGAGGAGACTGGCGGCCCTTCTCCTGGTGCTGGCACGCAGAAGGATTGCATTGACATGGGGTCGCTGCACCCTCCCCACATTAGCAGCATGGAAGACAGACATTACCTACTACCAAGACATGGACACTAAATTCATTAGAACCTTACACCTACACGCGCGGCCTCCCGATATTTGGGGCCCATACATCGCCTACCTGCTTTCGAACGCAGACAAAACACTGACTCTCAACCACAACCCTCCCATTCACAACGGGGCAATTCATCCACACCTGCATCAAGCAACGAAATTGGCTGAAACACAGAACAATTTGCTAAAAGTGAACAGACGTCACTTACTACAGGACAGGGGGGAATTTTGCAAGTCTTGAACGTATCTTTGTTAACTGCACCCAATTGGTGCAGTCGGTTTTTGTTTGTTTTTGAATAATCGAAAAATAAAGTTTCAAAAAAAAAGTTCACTGCAGTCTTAGCCGCTGAAAGTCCCCCGTTGTCTTCGGCGTAGCACAGGAAGCACCGTCGAAGTTACTATCAGGGGATAATCGACAAAGTTGATAGACAAAGATAACAATGTCTCTTATAAAAGAGCTCCGCAATAGGGCGACCATTTATCTGGGCAGAAAAAAAACAATCTGAGGGACCTCAGCGTGTGAGGGATTTTGGGTACACTACATCTCACGATAGGGATAGTGTTACAGAGATGCGTATGCCGACATCCCCTTTCGGTCCCCGAAAGACAAGATGCAATACTCCGGGGTTACCACTGGATGTCAGACCATATGCACAGCATGTGATTCTAAGCAGATTAACAAGCATCAGAAGATAGGTTATTTATGACGCGCTTAATACCCATAGGTTCTAAGATCAACTGCATGCAAGTTTGATCTTAAACCAATGTTGAGAAGCAACTACATAAGTATGGGGTCTGATGCAGTATCATATTGCAAGTCACCTAAAGACTTAAGTTATGTATGCAGTAGCAAAATATATTCATAGAGCAAAGTTACTGAGGGAGAAGAGATTTAGCCTAGGAAATGCGGATGCCTGATAGCAATTCGTGTTTTTCCTGGTTTTTTTTACATTTTCTCATCTGTTGTATATATTTAATATGATGATTTGTCTCACCAACCTTTTAGCGATGCAGGCTATGTAAATCATTTTTTTTTACTTTCCATGCAATCCCAGTAGAGCCCTGTCTGGCTACTAATCTTACTAATCTTAGAAAACCCTTGTTGGTGCTTCAACCCCTTGGAGCGGTGGGCCCAACCATTCGACATCTTCTTGGTGCCCTGTAGTTTGGAGTCTTCGTGAGCGTTCCTGGGCCATCCAGTTATCTGACCAACTCCAATTGGGGCTACCGTGGTACAAGCGTTGTCGTTCTGCATTTTGACTCGGAACTTCAGGGGTCTTCAGCTTGACCTGCAAGCAGTCCCAGCATTCAAGGGTCCCAAGATAGGTTTTCTTCAACCATGGCATGTGTCGCCATGCATAGTTGAGTCACTGAAACAGCCCCACCCTCCTCCCCCCAATCTAGTCGAGGATCCTCAAGAGCCCCGCATGGTGCCAGCTGCATTGTTCCACAAGAAGTGGTTCAACTCCGCTCCTGGACCCGACCAGAACTAGTCATGCACCCGCAGCTTCTGGGCTTCTTCGACCAGAACCAACGATGTGAGGGGTGGGGGAGGTGGAAACCTACCTCAGAACTTTTTTTTTTCCTTCCCTACTAATCAGCATGAGTTTTCTCAGAGTCACAAGAGGGAACCTAGTGGTCTAGGAGCCAGCTATAGGCAGGTCAGGATAGGGTTCAGATACAAGAAAGTCAGAGTTCCAGAGGATATCTTTAACAAATATTAGCTTTTAGTTAAAATTGTTCAGGTACTTCACAGAAGGCTCCCTACATGTGTTCCAGCATTAGGCCTGGGGGAATGGTACAAGCAAACTGACAAATACTCGAATCACCCACTCAGCCTCACATGATTCACACAAGACTTAAAGGGTAGCATTACCCCAAGCCCACACAGTACATCAGCAGAAAAGAAGAGCTTCTGAGTGGATGGCCTCTAGGATGTAGCAGCACAGGACACGGTCACTGGATTCTTGGTCTGGTAGATTAAAGAAACGGACACTGGATAGGAACTGGCAGCAGAAGTTGCAAGAGGAGGCTTTCAGCAAAGGATTCTTCTTGGATTCTCGCAGCTCTGTGGATTTGGCGCCTTTTTACAGGAGCCAGATGAAGAACGAATATCGCCGGTCAGATTCTCTTCACTCTCTCGGTCCTGCACTCTGTTGAGGGGACTTCAGGGATTCGAATCGTGTCTCTGGAGGTTCAGCAGGAGTCCACCAAAGTTTCAGCAGGATTTGGACTTCAGAAGACCATGCATTGCAACTCAGGCTCAAGGTCTCCTGGTATTAGCGGCTTGCCACGCAGCATGGTCACAGCACGTCGAGGGATGGCTCGTTTTGTAGGTCTTCTCAAGACTAGTGGATCTCACTAGCCTCCGAGTAGGGGGTGTCGCATTCGGGACCCTCAGGTCGCTTGGAAGGAAGGGTTCCATCAGGCTTCAGTTACACAGCAGGCTCTCCAGTAGCTGGAAATCTTTACAGCAGTCTTTCCTTCATCTTCCTCTTCAGATTTGGTTCCAGTGGTAGACTGGTCAGCAGCATCCAGGTTCGGAATATTTATCAGGAACTACAGTACAACTTCTGCAAATTGTCCCTGCAGTTTACAGAAAGGGGCTGTCAATCAGGACAGCCAGTCCCCTGGTGGTAACTGGTTCCTTTCAGGAAAGGAAAAAGGCAAAGGGCTGCAGAGTTTAAAATGGCAGAAGACCTCAGAAACAAGTAAATGAGAAATGGCGGAAAAAGATGGCAGCCCTCTTGTACATTCCTGATGCCGATTTGACTACCTGCGAGTAATAATGACTCAAGGTCATAGAAGTAGTTTCACTGTCACCAGCAATTCGAGTTACCTTGTAATTGTAACAAAAATGTTACCAGGTTAAGCAAGGGGATACATTGCATCTCCCCAGCACTCCACATAAGGTGGGATGGGGTGGGGTGGCTCACTGTATACAATGTAAAGGGCATAGGAATCCCACTTCTTGTGAACAGTTCACCAAAGAGGTAATAAGAGAAATTAAAAAGGGAAGCCCAAAGGGGCAACCCAGCATAAGTCCAAAAGTTATAAGGAACAATAAATCCAAGCACACACTATTGAGAGACATGACAAGGTCACCCATAAAAAGAGTGAGACTAGAGGAGGGGGGGGGAAAGATTAGCCCTCACCTAGGAATAAGGGAAAAATAATCAAAGTATAGCAAAAAGTCCTGGGGTTGACACAGGTCAGGAAGATTTATAACTGAAATTAAAATCTTAAAATAGCCTTGACCGCTCTCCACATGCTAACAGATTGGATTGGCTACAGTTCCCAGAGTTTCCCGGTTCACTGTAACTAGGGTGGCCTTCTAAACATCTGTCCACCAGGCCAGAGTTTAGAAATCCGGTCTAACACTTACTGATAAATTTTAATTGCAGGGGTCTAAAAACCTTTGCTCTTGGGTGGTGCTGTTGCGCGACTAAAGGCTTAGTCGCACTGCGAGGTCACTCTTCCTCCAGGCCTGGTCTCACGGCTGGAAAAGAGCACTCCGAGCACCGATCCAGGAAAAGCTCACCAGGCAGAGCACAATAGCCAGTGAGCCACACAGTAAAGTTTTAAGACCCGCCCCCCCCCCCGGCATACAAGAGATTCGACCTGGAGACTCCATGCTGCTGCGGGCTGCCAACAAGATGGCGCCTGTGGCTGCATAGCCGCAACCACATAACATCGCGGCAGACCGAAATGGCAGAAGCCGCCGCAGGGAAAGCAACCACTGGAGGACTGGCGGGGTGAGCAGTGGGGAGAGTGGCGACCAGCGCCTGTGGGGTGGGGAAAGTGCGGAAAGGGGGAGGCCAGTGGGGGAGCCGCCAGCCTCACTGGCCCAGTCATGGGATCCCCCCCCCGCCCCCATCTCCCCCTCTCCGCTGCTGAAGCAGAGCCCGTAGTGCCGGTGCTCGCCTCAATGACAATAGAGAGGCTGCTCAGGAGCAGGGACCTGTGGCCACACACATCACCCCCTGCACACCACCTCTCCCCCCTGCACACCTCCTCTCTCCCCCTCCCTGCACACCTCCTCCCCCCAGAGATCAGACAGGCTATGAGGAGCACCTGAAGTGTGGATTAGGGAGAACAGAAACACTGAGTCCCGCAGACCAAAGTGCGGCAGAGGTGTGCTGGCAGACACTGGCAATGTTTATTGCAAGGGGTGTGGTGGGAGAAGAAATAAGCAAATCAGATAAGGACATCACACCACAAGGATAATAGACTAAAGCAGCTGAAAGAGCACTGGGAGTGTTTAACAATAAAAGAGGAGGCGACCGTGACCCCCCTCCCCCTCCTCCCTTGGGGAAAGCCTAGAACTGATACCGTGGGCTCAGGCGAGACACTAGAGAGACCCAACCCAGGGAAACACTGCAAGCAACCTATAGAACACAGCAACACCACCCCCAGCGGGACGGCAGCAGTGATGGCCATGACTATAGCTTTATACTATAGCGAAGGATAAGGCTAAGAAGGCTGCTTTACCTTTGCTGGTAGGTCCATACGCCAGAAAAAGCTGCGTTGAAAACAACGTAGATCCTTTGGTCAATGAAGACTTTATTAAGTTGAATTGTTTTCTGAACAAGAAAGATGTTTATTGAAGATTTGTTACAGATTCTATGTGGAGAAACTGGAGTCCTCCAATCAGCTTCAACAAGCAGTTAGAATCTAATCTGAAGGGAGGAAGAGGAGGCTCGATGCCTATTAGCTAGGCAACGAAAAAATAAAGGAGGCTCTCTGACCTGCTGGAAGGGCTTCAGGTGGTCATGTCAATGGACTCAGAGAAAGGGTTTGACTGTTGGGTGGGAGTTCCTCTGGACGATCATGGTCAAGATGGGAGTGGGACCCAGGTTACTTGGGATGGGTGCGGCTACTTTACACACGACTACTGGCCTGGGTAATGGCACGCACATTTCCACTACAGATCGGCACCCGGCAGGGTTGCCCATTATCACCCCTGCCATTCCTCCTGGCGATCGAGCCACTGGCGCAATGTATAAGGTCAGATCCACTAATTCACTGGTTTAAATGGCCCGGCGAATGCGAAGATAAAATATCCCTCTACGCAGACGTACTTCACATGTACTTGGGGGAACCAGAAAGATCAGGCCCGAGGATAATGGCGACCCTGTGGGATACTGAGTGCCACTGCGGTTTTAAAATTAACTGGACCAAACTCAGTGGTTATCCCAGTCATAGCGGGCTGCCCGTTCTAAGTGGAAGAGGAAGGGAAGGGTTCAAGTACCTGGGGATACAGATATACCGAGATGGAGGGATATTCTTGGAGGGCAACCTCGACCCAGGGATAACCAGATTACGAGAAGATGCGCATTGGGCTACTCTACCAGTAACAGCGCTGGGGAGGATTAACCTGCTCAAGATGCTAGCACTTCCCCGGTTGTTATATATATTTAAAAACACTACCCACAAACAATTTGACGTGATTAAAACTCTGATAAGAGGAGTCATATGGGGCAGCAAGAACCCTTGTATAGCTCTGAACACTGACGAGGTCAGTGTGGGAGGGAGGCCTCATGCTCCTGATGTAAGGAAGTATTACTATGCGGCTCACCTGATTGTAGCTCACGCATGGCTGTTCCGGGGGAGAGCCCTCTCGCATACAGACTTGAGTTGGCAACCATGCGTAGAGCTGGCCCAATACAGGTACTATAAGGGAACCCAGGGAGGAAGCACCGCCCGTCAGCAGGACAGAGACTGGTACACATTAGAGAAGAAACCTGAAAGCTATAGGCTGTAGAGGGAAGAATCACTGGGTGGAAACCACTGTGGGTTAACCCTGGGTTTAAGGGGATAAATAACCTGGTGCAACAACCGCGTTGGATTGTTACAAAAGGTAGGGGATGCGATTGAGAATAACGGGATAATGCTGTTCTAGACCATACAGGGAAGATACAGACCGGTGCCGGGCGAAATCTACACTTGTCTTTGGCAAAACACACGGAATAGCGGCACAGTTTAGGGATGATCTTGACCTCCGAGAGAAAAGTCCCCTGGAAATTAATCTACAGAAAAACTGCAAAGAAAGGGATGTCTATGTTATGCCAGGCTATCAATTTTACGGCACCCTCACTGACACAATTAAAGGAGAAATGGGAAAGGGATCTCGGGACCCTGGAAGCAATGGTAGCTAAAAGGGAGGTTAACGTCTCCTCACGAATGAGGTTAACACAGTATAAGATATTCCCAGGGTGTCTCGAGGGATAGGCTAGATGGAATGGGACGAGCTGAGAACCAGTGCGAGGGAGATACGGGAGCCTTCTACTAACAGCTTTGGGAGTACAGATTGGTTTTGAAATTGTGGGACACTGTCCTCAAACTGTCCAGCGTGCTAAGCAAACCAATCCCTAAAGATCCCAAAATGCGACTACTGCATACCAATGGAGAATTTGATGGTAATAGATGGGAAAGTTCTCAGATTTCCATAGCACCGATGGCGGTTAAGAGAGACCTAGCGGTAATGTGGGGGATCTAAGGAAATGGCCAAGATTGGGAAACGGGCATGGAGCATTGTCGCAGCATAGAAAAATAACATCGAAACAGAGGGTTGCCGGGGAAATATCTGAAAATATACCACAAATGTACCACCAGGGGGCGTTCAAGCATCGGATGCCTGATCCAACGTCTCCCTTCATCAGGCTGAATCCTTCCTTCTGAGAGCAGTTTTATCAACAATTTCAACTTCAACTTACCTCCTCTCACCTTGTTGATATCTCGCGCCTCATCTGGTCACCGTTCTCCCTGGACAACTCTTCATCTGGCTCTCTTGCACCCCGAGCTCTCCTCCCGCCTCTAGGACGTCCAATATGGCGGTCTAATCTCGTCCTGTCGGTTCACTACGCACTCTGCAAGCTCCCGACACCCGCTTGCCTTCTATTGCCTCTGTCGGCGGAAGGATCCTGCCGTCTGCGACCAGCTGCTCCTGTGCCCGTCTCTCCACTGGCTGACTGCTGCGTCTGCAGTGGGCTTTCACCTCTACCCGCCGAGGCCTTCGCCTCCTTCACCGCCTCTGTTGCTGCCCGACTGCTGTGCCTACGGTAGGCCTTCGCCTCTACACTCCGAGGCCTTCACCTTATCCACTGCCTCTACCAGCAGCTCCCGGCGTCCATCTCCATCACGGCCCACAGCTCTCTGCGGACTCCAGTTCCTCACGGGCGGCAGTCTTTTGTTGTGCCCTGCACCGCTCGGCTGGCCACAGCGCTGTCTGCCTCCTTCCTTCCAGGCCTGCACCACCTCGGATGGCTGAACCTTGCAACCAGCTCCTTCACGGTCCGCGGCGTTCTCCACTGTCTGCGGTCTGCTGTGCCCTTGTGACGTCCCGCCGGCCGCTGCACCTGCCTCCGTCATCAGAGGCCTGCACCTCCTGTGCCCCTCACATCTCCAGCGGACTTGTGCCCCCGGAGGCCAGCTCCATCTTGGGCTGCAGCATCCCTCTCACCTACAGCAGACGTGTGCCCCCGGCGACCAGCTCCATCTTGGGCTGCAGTGCCCCTCACATCTCCATCCGACGTGTACCCCCCCGCCCCCTCAGCGGTCTGCTCCATCTCAGGCTGCAGCGTCCCAGCTCCATCTGGGGCTACAGTGCCCCTCACATTTACAACGGACGTGGGCCCCCCGCGACCAGCTCCATCTCCATCTCCATCTCAGGCTGAGGTGCCCCCCGCTGCTTCCAGTACAGCCTCCTGCGACCTGCTCCTCCTGTGTTATTGTCATCTTTGGCGATCTGCAGCCCCCGGCATCCAGCTCCACCTACAGTGGGCCGCGGCGCCTCCACCCCTTAACCCGCAGCCCCAGCCGTTCTCAAACCTGCATATTCTGTTGTGGTCTGCTTTTGTCTCCTCTGCCTACTGTGGGCTGCGGGCTGCTGTGCCCCTCACCGCTGCAAGTTTGGACTCCCATTACCTGATTCAGTGCTCCGCTGTGATCTCCACTACCTACTGCTGACCGCCACTGCATAGTGTTGACTTCCATGCCCTGATTCTCCTTGCCCCCCAGGCTACTGCTCACGGCAGTCTGCTCCTCCTTCTACATCCTGCTGCCCCTCTGCTTCCTGGCCTGCTCCATCTGCTGCAGACTGCTGTGCTCTCCTCCTACGACTTGGCCAGCTTCTCCTATCAAGGACTGCAGCACCTCCACCTCTCTACCCTACTCTAGCTGCTCCCTGGCCTTCTCCTTCTGCAGTGGTCTGCCGCAGCAACCTTTCTCCATCAGCCTCTCCATCTGATGTGCTTCATATTCTCCGGACTGCCTTGCCCCCGCCGCTGACTAGTGTGGACCCTACAGCTCCTCTGTCTGCTCCTCCTCTCGGACTACTATACCTCAGAACCCTCTGGACTGCTGTTGCTCCTTCCGCCAAATACTCCTGGTCCCACTTCTCCCCTTGATGGCTGCACTCCTACCACTGGCTGTCGAGGACCACTGCCCTCTGGCCCACCATCTGCTCCGGTTTACATCGACCAACACCACCCTCATCCTGTGGCTCTCCTGACCTTTTGGTCCACCCTATATGTGTTACTAGCTGCAGCTATTTCTGACACTACCTCAACTGCCTGCTACTTCGCCCCTCCCCCGCTGCCATCTCCTTCGGAACACCACTACAGCTCCTGTGCCTCACTCTAACTCACTGATCTTACTCACCAGCTGCTTCTAATTACTGCCATTCTATTGATCTGACCCTTCTAGTTCCCTTCCCTGATCCCTCCTGCTACAGGCTTAGCCCTCCCTCAATTGAACCACATCAGAGTGCCCCTGCCACCAGCCCATAGTTTCTACTTGCAGTACTTGTTTGTTTGTTTGTTTATTTTATTTGTATGGCGCTCCAAACCCAGAGGTAGAAGGGCGCTTAAGAAGTTGGTTACATAGTTGAGAAGTATCTGTGTGTTGCATACTTCGTACAAGTTTATAATATGTACATATATATACAGAGGTCAATAAATAGAGCATGTGTAGTGGGTACAATATACAATTTTCAGAGTAAGTACAGTGTCTAAGCTAGTAATCGCGCAGGTCTAGAGTTAGTGGTGTTGTTCTTTGTTTAGCAGCCAGCTAATGACCTGCTTCCTAAAGATCTGGAAGGATTCGAGGGTTTTGATGTTGAGCGGTAGGGAGTTCCAGAGTTGGGGGGCAAGCACTGTAAAGCTTGCCCCTCCAGCTCTTTTTAGGTGGAACCTGGGTACTAGTAGACAAAGTGTTGGAGGATCTGGTGAGTCTGGTGGCAGGTTTCAGGGTGAGTTTATTAGCTAGATAGGGTGGTGCTAGGTGGTTGAGGGCTTTGTACGTGAGGCAGATGACTTTTAGATCAATTTTTTGGCGTATGGAGAGCCATTTGCAGGCTTTCCTAGTGGCAGAGATCTGCTCTTGTCTTGGAATGTTGAGGGCTGCGCGCAAGGCGTTATTTTGAGTTACCTGCAATTTATTGAGTACGGATTGATTAGCGCCAAGGAACAGGCTGTTGCAGTAATCCAGTTTGGATTGTATTAGTGCCCTGGCAAGGGTGAGGCAGCTGTTGGGTGATAGGAAGGGTCTGCTGGCCCTAATGAGCTTGCCGGTATAGGCAGCAGCTGAGGCTGTCATATTGGTATGTTTGCTAAGGTTAGTGTTGGCATCTAGATAGAAGCCAAGGGTCTTTACGCTTTTGGCTATGGGAATGGAATGACCATCGATGGTTATGTTGTTATAGCTAGGGTCAAGTTTGGTTAGGGTGTTGGGGGAGCCGACGATTAGGAGCTCTGTCTTCTCATCATTCAGGCAGAGACCATGGGAGGCCATCCATGCCTGAATGATGGAGAATATTTTGTTGATCCGGGCAGAGTCTTCTTGGTAATTACCAGAGATAGTGAGGAGTATCTGGGTGTCATCTGCGTAGTTAGTGTAGGTGACACCCAGATGGTCCAGTTGGTCGAATAGAGGCTTTGTAAATATGTTGTACAAAGTGGGGGATACACATGAACCTTGTGGGACCCCGCATGTGATGGGGATGGGGTCTGCAGCAGCAGTGGTGGAGAAGACTCGTATGGTTCTGTTTGCCAGGAAGGATTGTATCCATGTGATGGCAGGTGAGGAGAAGTGGGCTGCGGTGGCAAGGTGGTTACAGAGGACCTCATGGCTGACCAGGTCAAAGGCCGCTGAGAGGTCTAGGAGGAGTAGGATTGCGGCATTGCCTTTGTCTTTTATTTCATCAATCTGGCTTTTGAGATCAACAAGGGCGGTTTCAGTTCCGTGTTGAGGTCTGAAGCCAGATTGACGTATTCCTAGTAGTTGGTTGGATTCTAGGTATTCCTGAATTTGGATGTAGGCGACTCTGTCCAGGATTTTCAGTAGGAAGGGGACTGTGGTGATGGGCCTATAGTTTGTGGGTGTGGCCGGATCGAGGGATTGTTTTTTCAGGAGAGGGAGAACCCATGATTGTTTTAGGTTGCTGGGGATGGAGCTGTTGCTGAAGGATAAGTTGATGAGTTTGGTGATGAAGGGGGAGAGCTCTCTGGCTGCATCTTTTATGATTTGAGCCGGGCAGCTGTCTCCTTTACAGTTAGAGGGTTTCAAGGAGGTGATGATTTTTTGAACTTCCGGGATGGTGACTTTTTTGAACGAGAAGCCTGCGCTGGTGTTGTTAGGTGTGGGTAGGCTAAGGTTGGTGACATTGTTGTTGAATAGTTGTAGCCGTTTGTTTTCGATTTTAGTTTGGAGTCCTAAGATTTTGTTGTTAAGGGCGTTCTGGATGTTGGTGCACCAGGATTTGTCTTTTAGGCAGGTTTCTGGGGGCGAAATAGGGTTTTCTAGTTCCTTCAAAATTTTGAATAATTCTTTAGTGGAGGATCCTGCCTGAGTGATCCTGGTGTTGTATGAATCTTTTTTGGTCCTGATTATCTCGCTTTTGTAAAGTGAGGATAGGTTAGTGAGGTTGGATTTGTTTTCCTCAGTGGGGTTAGTCTTCCAGGTGTGGTGAGCTTTAGCTTTCTCTTTCCTAAGTAGTTTGAGCTCAGGGGTGTACCACGAGTTCAGATGAGCTTTGGGTTTGGCTTTGCGTATTTTCAAGGGGGCAACGGTGTCCATTGCTTTGGCCATGGAATCATTGAAGGGGTCGATCAGCAGGTTTAAGTCAGCGTTAGCTGGGAGAGCATTGAGGGTAGGTAAGACCAATGGTAGTAAGGCTTCCGCAGTGATGTTGCGTTTGTTCCTGGTGGGGCATGCTGGAGCCATGGGGTGCTTATTGGGCAGTACCCGATTGGTGTTAACCTCAAGGGGGATCATGTGGTGATCGGTCCATGCCAGAGGTTGGGGGTCTTTGCAGGTTGTGTTGCAGTTGTGGGTTGCTACCCAATCAAGGGTTCTGCCTTTTTGGTGGGTAGGGAGCACAATGCGTTGAGTGAGACCGTGATCAGTTAGGATATTGGCTAGGGAAGCAGCAGGTGCGTCGTTTGGGTCTTGGTAGCCGAGGTTGAAATCTCCAAGGATCGTGAATTGTGCTGTTGGTTTGGAAGTTTTGGTGATGAGGGATGTGATGTCTTCTTCGAAGGTCCCGGGGGGACCTGGGGGTCTATATAAGAGGTGGATGGTTATCGTGGTTGTGGGGGAGGTTTGTAGTTTGGTTGTGAGTAGCTCGCAGGATGTGCATGCGACTGTGTCGGTTGGTCTGAGGCCTAAGGCGGATTTGGATATGATTGCTACGCCTCCACCTCTGGCGTTTGGTCTGTCCGCTCTAAGGATAGTGTATTTGTCTGGGATGGCTAGCGCTAAATAGGGTCCGGACGCTTCATGGAGCCAGGTTTCTGTTAGGGCTAAGAAGTCAAGGTCATTGGTAAGGATGATATCTGCAATTTCTGTGGGGTGGGCTGCCAGGGATCTGACGTTGAGTAGGGCACCTTTTAGTGGGGGAGGAGTGGGCTTGCTAGGTGCAGTATGCTTTGTATTCGTTTTGGTGTAAGGTCTGGAGTTAGGTTTAGAATTTGTGGTGGGGAGCCTGGAGCCTAATCTGTCGTTGCGGGTTGTGATGTTGGGAGTGAGGGAGAGGGTGGTTGGCCCGGGTGGCTTAAGGCGGGTGGGAGGTTTTGAGGTCAATTTGGTTTGGTTAAAGTTGTCAATGGGACTGTGGTGGCTGTTGGTGGGTAGGTCATGGATGGCGATGGATTTGGAAGTGAGAGGGTGGTGGTGAGTGGAGGGGAAGGGGGGTATGGAGGGTAGGAATGGAGTAGGGCAGGGGATGGGGTGGTGTCTGGGGCACCCTAGTTTGGCTAGGCCGTCTTGGAGGGCTATGTAGCTATTGTTGCTACAAGGTACATTGTCCTGTGTTAAGCAGAAAGGGAGCATGGTTAGGGCAAGCCAGAAGGTCATGGTCTGTGGGACGTCGTGGAGTCTAGTGGTGCTGGTGGGGACTAGGTGACTAAGCAGTGACCGTGAGGCACAGCACAGTTTAGATGCCGTCAGCTATTGACCATAAGGCACAACACAGTCTAGATGTGGTCAGCTATTGACCATAAGGCACAACACAGTCTAGATGTGGTCAGCTATTGACCAAAGGCACAACACTTTCAGTGAGGTCTGTTAACGACCATAAGGCACAACACAGTCTCAGTGAGGTCTGTTAACGACCATAAGGCACAACACAGTCTAGATGTGGTCAGCTATTGACCATAAGGCACAGCACAGTCTAGATGTGGTCAGCTATTGACCATAAGGCACAACACAGTCTCAGTGAGGTCTGTTAACGACCATAAGGCACAACACAGTCTAGATGTGGTCAGCTATTGACCATAAGGCACAGCACAGTCTAGATGTGGTCAGCTATTGACTATAAGGCACAACACAGTCTCAGTGAGGTCTGTTAACGACCATAAGGCACAACACAGTCTAGATGTGGTCAGCTATTGACCATAAGGCACAGCACAGTCTAGATGTGGTCAGCTATTGACCATAAGGCACAACACCGTCTAGATGTGGTCAGCTATTGACCATAAGGCACAACACAGTCTCAGTGAGGTCTGTTAACGACCATAAGGCACAACACAGTCTAGATGTGGTCAGCTATTGACCATAAGGCACAGCACAGTCTAGATGTGGTCAGCTATTGACCATAAGGCACAGCACAGTCTAGATGTGGTCAGCTATTGACCATAAGGCACAGCACAGTCTAGATGTGGTCAGCTATTGACCATAAGGCACAACACAGACAGTGAGGTCGGTAGGTATTCATGAGCCAAGTAGGTATAGGGCTCTATAGGTGGACCAGCAAAAGACACGAAATTGTCAAAGGTGTGAGGAGTTTGTGTCACCATTCGAAACTGATGACTGAATGTTGAGGTAGAGGTAATGTACTTACATAACCTCGTGGGCGCAGTTTGCAGGGGGTCTGTGTGATGTGGCGTGCAGTTGCAGATAGGCTCTTCTCTCCTCTCCCTCCCACCTCTCTCCGTCCCAACTTTCTCCCTTTAGCTATTCTTGACCCATTGTCCAATTCTTCTCATTCTCCCTGTTATGCTTTCGTCCCTTTCTCAATACCGCCCCATTCCCCCCCTCTTCCCTACCTCTTTCCCCCTCAAATTACTCTTCTTTCTCCTAATGGCGATCTCCTCTCTCAATCTTCCCCTCTCGTCCCACACCCACTCAATTTCTCTCCACAACACCTCTCCCCAACGCCGTAACCTTATCTATCCTCCTCTAACTAACACTACCAATGCCTTCAACGTCGCCCTCTGGAACACCAGGTCAATCTGTAATAAAACCACTGCTGTTCTTGACCTTTTCCTACGCCTTAACCTCCTCCTAGGCCTTAACCTCCAATTTCTCTGCATTACTGAAACCTGGATTCCTCCCCATAACACCTCTGTACCTGCTTCCCTCACCTCTTCCTCCTTTGCACATGTCCCTCGTTCTTCTGGCCGCAGAGGTGGTCTTGGCCTTGGCCTTCTCTTTCAGCCACACTTCACTTTCTCCCCCTCCCCTACTTCTCTACCTTCCTTCCCTTCCTTTGAATTCATGTTCAAAATCTTTCATTCTCCTCATGCTATCTCATTCCTGATCATCTACCGCCCCCCTGGCCCACTCTGCTCCTTTTACGAGGACATTGACCATCTCCTCAGCCTCATTTCCCCCAGTCCCACTCCTTTACTTGTTCTTGGTGACTTTAATCTCCACCTCTCTTCGAACCCTCCTTCCTCTCTTCTCCATTCTTGACTCCTACCTCCTCTCTCCCCTCCCTTCCCCTCCTACTCACCAATCTGACTCTACCATTGACCTCATCTTTACTTCCTCTCTCATAGCCTCCCCTATATCCTCCCTTCCCACCTACTTATCTGATCACTCTACTTTCTTTTTCCCTCTCCCCTACTCCTCCGCCCCCCCCCTCCTTCCTCCACCTCGTTCTTCAGGCGTGACCTACGTGGCTTTAAACCCTCTCTATTTCTTACATCCCTCTCCTCTTCTCTCCATGCCCCCCCTCCCCCATCTCCCATTTCTCCTCTCTCTGTATCTGATGCCTCCTCCATCTTATCCTCTTCTCTCTCTTCTACTCTCGATCTTCTTTACCCACTCTCCTCATTTTGCCCCTCTCACCGTCCTGCTCAAACTTGGCTTTCTTCTCATCTCTCCTCCATGCCCCACCTCCTCAGGCGCCTTGAACGTCAATGGCTCAAACACCCAACCTCCTCTAACCAATCTGCATATTTCTCCTATCACACCCTCTACGACTCATGCCTCAACTCCGCTAAACGCACCTACTGCTCTGATCTTCTCCAGTTTCAATCCTCCCACCCTTGCCGCATTTTTCAAACTTTAAGCAGTCTTCTCTCCTACTCCAGATCCCTCCATCGCCTCTTCCCTCTCTGCTACTGATCTTGCCTCCTTTTCTAGCAAAGTCCTCAACCTTCGTCAAACTATTCTCTCCCCCCTCCTACTCTCCTCCTTCTCTTCCCCCTACCTTTTCTATGTCCTCCTCCTCTCCCGTCACTAATTCTGATGTTACCCTCCTCCTTACCAACACTCCTCCTACTGCTTCTCCTGCTGACCCCATTCCTACCCCCCTCATCCCGAAAATCTACCCCCTCCTTATACCTGACCGTACCTCCTTCTTCAACATCTGCCTCTCAACTTCCACTTTTCCTACCCCTTTCAAGCACGTGACCATCATCCCGATTCTCAAAAAACCCTCTGCTAATCCCCCATCTTGCTTCCAACTATCGCCCCATCTCTCTCCTACCCTTCCTCTCCAAACTTCTTGAACACATTGTCTATTCTTAACTTTCTTCCTTCATCTCTAACCACTCTCTCCTTCCGGATTCCCAATCCGGCTTCCACCCACTGCACTCCACTGAAACTGCACTCACCTCTGTTCTGAACTCTCTCCTCTCTGCACGTTACTCAAAACACTCCATTCTTATTCTCCTTGATCTCTCCGCCGCTTTTGATACTGTCGACAATCCTCTTCGTCTCAATTCCCTCTCCTCATTTGGCTTCAAGGACTCTGTTCTTAACTGGCTTTCTTCTTAGCTCTCTAACCGCTCTTTTTCTGTCTCCTGGGGTGGCTCCTCCTCTCCCACATTTCCTCTTAACCACAGAGTTCCCCCAAGGTTCTGTCCTTGGCCCCTTTTTCTCTCTCTACACCTCCTTCTTAGCTCCTATCATCTCCTCGTTTGGCATCTCGCACCATTTCTATGCAGATGATAACCAGCTTTTCCTCTCCTTCTCTTTCTCCCAAGACATTAGTGATAAACTATCTTCCTGCCTTTCCGCTATCAAATCCTGGATGTCCTCTCACTTCCTTACTCTTAATGTTGAAAAAAACTGAACTCCTCTTCTTCCCTGCCAACACTCTGCCTCCACCCTCCCCTCCTGCCTTCATTCTCTTTCCCCCCTCCCAGCTCTCCTCTCTACATGCCCGTAATCTTGGTCTCCATATTGACTCTCTCCATCTAACCACATTTCTCGTACTGCCAAGTCTTGTCACTTTCACCTCTACAACATACGTAAAATCCGACCCCTCCTTACCTTTCACGCTACTAAACTGTTAATTACCTCCCTTCTCTTCTCCAGACTCTTCTACTGTTCCTCCCTCCTCTTTGGACTCCCCTCTTCTCACCTCACCCCACTGAAATCCATCTACCACTCAGCCATCTGCTCCCTCTGCCTTCTCTCACCTCTTGATTCTATCTAATCTTCTCTCACCTCTTTAGGCTGGCTCTCTTTTCACTCCCAGCTCAAATTCAAGTTCCTCTGTCTTGTTTTCAAATCCCTCTATGGTCTTGCCCCCCCCCACCTCTCCTCCCTTCTCACTTTCTATACCCCTTCTCACTCTCTCCGCTCTGCTAATCTCTTCCTACTCTCTCTTCCTACTCTCCTCCTCCTCCTCCTCGTGCCCCCTCCTGCTTCCGATCTTTCCAACTCCTTGCTTCCCTTCCACTGGAACCTCCTCCCCCTTCACATCCATTCTTCCCCTTCCTTCCCTTCCTTTCGCTCTTCTCTCAAATATTATCTTTTCCACTCACCTCCCCAACACCCTTCGTTTCTTCTTGCTCTTCTCCCTCATTCCTCACCTCCTACCACTACTCTCCCTATCCCGCACTACCTCCTTCCCCCCCCACTCCCTGCTCTCTTCTAGTCCTAGTCTTCTCTCTCCTCTTCCTCTCACTCATACATTCCCTCTTACTCCTGCTCTTACCTCCACTAACATCTCCCTTTCCCTCACTCTCCTCTGCCCCTCCCTAATCCCTCACCTCTGCAATATTGTAAATTGTTCTTTACACTGTTTTCAAGTTATGATTCAATTTCCATATTATGCTTGTATTTTGCGTGTTCTCATGTAAAGCACTTTGGATTAAAGGGCTATTAAATTCAATAAAATACAAAATATGTGGGAAGTGGGAGGGAATCACAGGATGACATGGCGAGCACAGCCCTCTGAATTGGGGCGGACACGAACTGCTGGGAATAGAAACCTGCAGAGAGGATGGAGGCTGGTTGGGTTGGTTACAAGAAAGGATGATAAAATGGGTCCACAATGTGTATGTTGGTGCTGCATTATTTTGATTTGTTATTATTTTGTCTTGTTTATTCACAAAAATGTGAACAGAGGTATGAGAAACCTTTAGCTCTTCATAGGTTTTAGACTACAACACTAATCAGCCCTAAACACCATAGTCTATGTTTAGCGATCATGAGTAGCCTAAAATATTTGGAGTGCTACAGATTAGACCCATGGTTTAATGGATTCTCATAAAAGTTCTTAAATGGAGTGATCAACCTAGTCAAGCAACATTCATTTTTATCACTATGACGCATTACAACTGTGACATCACATGATAAAATGGCCTAACTATTTGCTTCTATGCTCATACACCTTTCCCGGTGCAAGTGCTTTATTCATTTTATAGAGTCTACTGTACAGCTTTCAGCAGACCACATGGTCCCTGTACACCAGTTTCTATTGCTCCTTTTTTTTGGGAGTTTGTAGCAAGGTGTCAGACTAACCCAATCGTATGGAGAATCCAGGCTGAGCGTGAGACTAAAATGCATACTATGAATTTGCAGAAATAAAGATGGACAGCTTTGGCGCGGTGGGAGTGAGGTGACAATACCATGAGGAATCACTGAATATGTGCATTCAGCTAAAACTGGACAAAACAGGATAAAAAAGGCACTTTTCTCTTACCGGGAGGAGAGCGACTGGTCCTGAAGGAAGGAACCTTTGCCAAGAAACATTGTTTTCTGTGGCCTGTAGGAAAATAATTGATCATCATCAGCGGTTAAACAAGGGAAACAAACACAAAACATGTATGCAAAGTCCAATCCAACTCTTACCTCCGACAAATGGAGAGTGGCAACAACAGCAGCCTGGTCATAGCGCCACTGGACATTTTGTATCCCGGCCGAGCCTCGCACGAGTGAGTTCTGTCCGTCTGCACCTATCTACAAGGAGATTAAGAATGCAGTCACTAGGAGCAGTAGGGAAAGAAGAACACCAGAGATTAACAAAATACAGGAAAGGAAACCAATGCAGAAGTATTGATTAGAAGCAAAGAAGAGTGTCATTTGTTAGGACAGGTTTTCTGAAGCTAACTAAGGGCTTAGTAAAACCATACAACTGAGACAGTACAAGACTCCACTCTTATTATATAAGGCTGGACCTCCTGAGTATATGGTAGCGTAGACAGAGCAGCCAAGCTTATTTTAGGAGGGAGAGAGGTCTGTAGGAAGGTACAAAGAACTTGTAGTATACCAAGGGTTCAAAAGAAACACTGACAACCAGAAGTATTATAAAAAATAAAGGTTTATTATAAATACAAGTTAGGCCAAGATACATCTTGGGTGTAAGTACTTGGTCATAGAATTGTAAACACAATATAAGAACACAACCCAATGCTTGAAGGTACACAGACCAAAGCACAAACCTTGTTTAGAAAACAAACATTATTTCTAGGCAAGTCAAACCTTATCAGAACACATGTAGTATAGCACACACCTATTCATGGGGAGTAAAATCATAAATTACTTTCTTTTAATACTTTATTTTAATAACAGGCAGACAAGTTGTAGACATTACATGGCTCTCCTGTCAAGTCAAAGTAAATTACAATATTCGGTATGCATTGCACAAGCACATTACAATAATTTTTCTACAAGATGAACCCGAGCAGTCTCCCCACACAAATATAACTGTCCAACACATACTTCTATGAATGCAGTTCACCCTCCCACTGTGTACGGGTAAGGTCATCTCGAAATAGCCTCCATACATCTTTCGGCCTGCATGTTATTGTTGCCACATAACCCTCCTCCCTCTAGTTGACATAAGTCAGTTCTTTGAGCCACTCCAGACATGACAGAGCAGCGTTGGATTTCCATCGCTTCAAGATACAATTTTTAGAGACGATACAGTCCATATTAAACAATCTGCGTTTCTGTATAATTACCTTGCCAATGTCACCTAACGGATACTGACCAAGTCGTGCACTACATCTGCTATCTCCTGCTAGAACCGCATGGTCATCGGCAATTCCAAAACACATGCAGTGAATGGGCCCCCTTCGTGCCACACTTCACACATTCATAAGCTACGCCAGGGAAGAACTGCAAGAGTCGAGCTGGCGTAAAATACAACTGATTTAGTACCATGAATTATCCAGGTCTCGTTCCCATTTTTAATTTCGCTGTGTTGCAGAGTGACTGGCTGACCTGTACCATTTTGTATAACCTGGAAACTAGCCTCTTAGGATCTTCGCCTGACACTAGCATGTAAATGCATTCATGGGATTCCGGTTCCTGAGGGAACGACTGCCATCTGCCGTCATCCATATCGCAAAATGTTATTGGGGCCGTTACCTAGCTTTGCTGAAAATTCCTCTAGGGTTACAAACCTCCCACCCAGGTACAAGTCTCCCAGGACCATTTCCTTATCTACATCCCATGACATCTGCACATATGGATCATCTGTCGGTGAGCCCAGGGCAATTCCATAGAGGTGCTGCGCCACTATATGGAGCCGTTAACTCCAGTCACTTAAACAGTCGCGACCACACATTTACAACTGTGAAGCCCGGATCGAAAGTGGAGGTGTCTACATGATAACTGCCCTAAGATCCATTGGCGCTGTGCCATATCACTCCTGTGCTCTGTGCACTAGGCCAGAGTCTGGAGAGTACCAGTGTCTAGCATGCTGAGCCTGTGCGACTATGTAGTAGAGCTCAAAATCAGGGGCAGCTAGCCCCCCCACGCTCATAAGGTTCTGCCAGTCCCTCCCAGCACATCCGAGGTGCCCCTCTCCCACATGCAAAATCGACCGCCAATGCCAACTTTGAGTCCACAGAATTACTTTCGGTCAAACTGCCGATAATGCCCAACCAAACTGCCACCCTTCACCTCATTTACAAGCCTCCTCCTTTGCAGACAAGACCTCCACCTTACTTCTTGATAAATCTAAAACTAACTCGCAAATCATTCTCATAGGAGACCTCAATCTGAAACATGGTGGCCCTAATGACCCCACCACCATCGATCTTGCCAATACCTTAACCGACTTCGGTTTCACCCATTACATTCAAGAACCTACCACCAAAGGTAGGACACTTGATTGGCTAGCTGGCACTAACTGCAACATTAACGCACTCTCCAATACACCTTGCGTATGGTCCGACCACCATATTATCTCCTTTAATATTGAAGCAGCCCCACGCTCTCTTCCAATGATGACGCCAGCCCTCCCTACGAGAAATAAAAGAGACATAACCAGAGAGAAACTACTCCCTCTGCAAAGTTACCCACTCATGCTCGGATCCTACAATCCTAGTGGACACATACAATCAGGCTATGCTCTTAGCACTAAACTCAATAACTCCTATTAAACTTAGGAAGCACAAACCACATGCACATCTTAACTCTTGGTTTACTCCTCAGTTAAGAGTGCTTCGCAAAGCTAAACGCTGCCCGGAAAATCACTGGAAAAGTCATTTGTCGGATGCTCACAAGGATGGTCTCATCCTAGCCTCCTTGAACTATAAAGATGCCATCTTCCATGCTAAGAAGGAGTCTTTCAACAATCACATCATGCAAGCAGACTCAAATACTAAAGAGCTATTCATCTAAAGATCCTAAAAGGAACTTGAATCTCCCACCACCCCTCCTGACACCTGTATTTAAGACAGTAAATGGTGTGCAAACATCCAGTCAGCACTACTGAACAAAATTTCATCACTTCAATCTAAAATTGAGAAACAAAACTGCTTGAAGTCTGACAATCGTCCCACTACCTCAGTAATGGCTGCCCCCTTGGCCACACCCCACCTCAAGCCTTTTGCCTTCTCGCCCCTTGCCATCCCCGAGGTGGAAGACCTCATCAATAAAATCAAACCATCTAATAGTCAAGGCGATTCCTGTCCGGCTACTATTATCAAGGATTCCGCTCACAACTTGGCCCCGTTCATCACGGCCTTTATTAACTCTTCCTTTAAAACAGGCATTGTTCCTGACAATCTTAAGGACGCGTGGGTGATCCCACTGCTTAAAAAACCATCCTTAGACCCAAGCATACCTACAAACTATAGACCCATCACCACCGTCCCTTTGACCATGCTGCATACCTGCAGATTCAAGACTATTTGGAAGCCAGCAATCTCCTAGGTCTGAGGCAATCTGGCTTCTGTCCCAGGAATGGGACTGAAACGGCTCCGATAGATCTGAAAACACAAATCGAAGTCTTGAAAGACAACGGGAAATTAGCCTTGCTATTACTCCTTGATCTCTCTGCGGCCTTTGAATTGGTCAATCACCAAATCCTATGCCAACACCTCCGCTCTGCTGCCCACTTCTCAGACTCAGGCACGGCATGGATCAACGCCTCTGAGTAATAGATCCATGAGAGTCTTCTCCCCTCTGCAGCTGCTGACCCTGCTCCAATTCATTGTGGTGTCCCACAAGGTTCTTGCGTGTCACGTACACTATACAATGTGTTTACTAAACCGCTCTTTGATGTGCTTGATTATCTGGGTGTTTTACACAAATTATGCTGACGACACCCAGACACGCGTCCCCATCACTGGCGACTACACAGTTGACACCAAGGCGCTGAATGACGTGCATTTGGTCATCCAGACCTGGATGGCCCAACACGAACTTTGCCTTAATGATGACAAGACTGAGCTCCTTATCCTGGGCTCCACTCAACGTCTTAATAAATTAGAGCACCGCTATCAGTCTTTCATCATTGATGGCAACGTTATCAAGGTATCCAAGGACACCAAAATGTTAGGTATTTATCTAGACGCCTCCCTGTCCCTGTCACGACAAACCAACGCAGTCAGATCTGCTTCGGCATATACCTGCAAACTCATTGCAGCCTGCAGACCTTTTCTGACTACACCTAATAGCATCACCGTTGCCAGAACTCTCATCATGTCTAAAATTGACTACTGCAGTGCCCTCTATTTGGGGATTCATGGTGTTTCTTTGACTGTTAATGTGTTTTATGGGCTATGGGGTCCTTTACTCCATGGGGTCTCATGTGTTTTGACTATGTGTGTTACACAGCACCCTCCGTGCAGTAACACAGGGGTGTCATAGTGACACCCCACCATAGACTCCATGCCCTGGGACTGACTACTGTCTCCCAGGGCATGTAAAGTCACCATTGGCTTTACTAGTCCCAAATTATTAACAGAAACCAGTACAAACCATCATATTGTGGACATACTGGTCGGGGCAATTCGATTGCCCTTGGGTCTGTTAGTCGAGGGGGCACGTCTCCGTCCCCCCTGATCGAGTTTTGGCTGGTGACAGTGGATACTACTTTTTATATTCGACCGCGAATATTTCCCTATGGGATTTTCCCATTGGTCGAGGCTACCAACTTTAATTATTTAATTCTCATAGCCTCGAACATACCGGCGGTTTATTTAATTAATATTAATTCGCTGGTTGGTATTTTTTTGCCAGGACTCGATTCTAAAATGGCGTTTGTGTTCTCTTCTGTGACTCCAACCCAAGTCGAGCCCTTTGTTCCACTTTTTGGCGGGCTTCTCCACAGAAGCCTCCAAAAGTGGTGCCACTCTGTCTGGGTACCACAGGGGGTGTGGGAGGAGGTTTAGGCACCCTGGACTGAGTTACCTTGGTAACTCAAGTCGCACTCTTGTGTGATTGGCCCAAGTGGTGAGCTGG
This sequence comes from Ambystoma mexicanum, assembly GCF_040938575.1. Classification (NCBI taxonomy): domain Eukaryota; kingdom Metazoa; phylum Chordata; class Amphibia; order Caudata; family Ambystomatidae; genus Ambystoma; species Ambystoma mexicanum. The sequence goes on from NC_090940.1 coordinate 440,763,156, forward strand.
CCGGCTCACCACTTAGCATGTTTGATTGACAGCTAGGCTGAGTGAATGGGGTATGCTGCATAAAAGCAGGGCTTTGGGGACTGGAACTTCAGAAGTCGCCACAGGACACGAGAATCCGGCGAGGGAGAAGCTGAGCCGACCTACCACGACGACACCACCGGTGGAGCCCTGCGGAACCGACTCACCCCTTCCCGACGACAGAGAAGATCTCCCGGCTGGAGAGGCTTCTTCCCCCGACTGGTGGGCAAAACCAGTTTACCTTCTTCTCTTCGCACCCCAGACCGGTCTGTGGTCGAATTGCCCGTGCCAAGCACCCCGGCAGCCGGATAGCCACTTACCACTGGACCGCAAACCAACTGACCGCTCCTTGTACCCGAGAAACTCTGCGGCTGGTTTCTTCCCTGGCAGTGCAACAGACTCCTGTCTTCCTCCCCAACGAAGCACCGACTTGCATCCGCTGCCAGGAACAACTGCCCCCGCTGGAGTATTCTCACCACTTTAAGGTACCGTGTCCGCCAGGCCTCCCTTTCTAAAGATTGCTACAAGGTAATAATAACCCCTTAACCTTCTGGACTGGGCTTGCTGCCTTGACCCTCTAACTGGTCCCTTTCTTTGGTCCAACTCCTTTTTGAACCATTACAAGACTTTTGTGCACTGCAACCGTGTGACCTTGGACACATTTCGTTTGATCCTCTTAAAGCGGATCCGGCCTACTGACTGAATTCACGGTGTTACTTTGCCTTCCTCTCTTGTTGTGTTCGTGAAAAAGGGTTGGGATATGTTCAATTTGTTCTCTGCTTTTCTCTCCTTTTTTAAAAAACAAATTATTAGAGTGCCATCTACGTTAAGCGCTCACCGCTGACTGAAAATAAGTGGGGCTTTACTTAAGACTTGTCTAATATTCTTTTAAAGGGAGTGTATATCTTTAAGTGCCTGTGTTTTTGAATTGCTTACTATTAGTGCCTGTGTGTTTTTTCTAGATGTGGTTTTAAATAAATAATTATATATCTCTTTTACACCAAGCCCTGGTCAGTGTTTACTTATTCTATTGTGTTCTCTTGACCTATTGTGAATACTCGGTATACTGCCTAACTCTTCTTGAGGGAAGTTTGACTGCTCAGCCACAGCTACCAAGTGAATCTGTGTGGTACAGACTGCTACCAAGTGGGTTTACTACCAAACACCTATAGTCCTAAATCTTTTGCAGTGGTCCCAGAGGGAACTGCATAGGTTTCTGCCTAACATGCTGTGCTAGTCCCTCACAGTTCAGACTCCTCTTGTGACTCAATAACTCCCAGAATATCCATGGCCTAATGGCACCAGGGCCGGCAAGCTCCACCTTTTAGATAAGACAGAAGGTTAGACCAGTCAGATGGAGCCAGTGCCTCATCTGGACATAGGAAAACCTCTGCTTCTCCCCTATATCGAAGTATTTCTTGCACTGCTCAAATTGTTTGACCTTTTCGCCGAACATGTCTCGTATCATACGGCATCCCCTTGGTACCAGGGATCAAAAGCCAATGCTCGTCTGTGTCCTGGGGTGAACTGCGGGTTGCCAAGCAGGGGAGTATACGGGGAGGGATCAGTGGTGATGTACGCTCTTTACTGCCTGGTCCCATTCGTCTCCTATTGTCGAGGTTAGTGCGCTACGGTACATTTGGTTGGTTCCGTCAGACCTCGCTATCCACAGCATCCCCTCTAGGTTCCCCCGCCCCCACCACCGCCCTATCCATCAGCCTCCAAACCTTCCCCCTATCGTCCCTTTGCCAATCCCTGATGATCTAGATTTGTGCCGCTAGGTAATATGCCCTGAAATACGGCTCTCCCATGCCCCCCCTCCCCTCCCGGGCTGTCTGCATTCTCATCAGCTTTGCTGCTACTCTCGGGTGCTCCTGGTTCCAGACAAATGTGTTGGTTATATTCTGGATGGCTCTAAAAAAAGGAAGCTGGGATGGATGTGTAGTAATATAGCAGCTGTGGTAAGATCGCCATCTTTAGGGTGTTAATGCGTCCCAGCCAAGATATCATTAGGGGACCCCAGTCGATCATTTTGGTTTTGAGCTTCTCCAAGAAAGGGGGGGGGGGATAGTTTGCCATGTACAGTTTGCCTACCGATTTAGTCAATTGTATCCCTAAGTACTTTATAGATTTGTCGACCCATCTATATTTCTAGGCCCTTCTGAGATCTTGCTCTGCACTCTGACAGAGTGAGGGAGAGAACGTCAGATTTGTGCGTGTTAATTTTTAGCCCAGCCACCTGGCCGAAACGGTCCAGTTCCCTGCCCACAGCCCGAAGAGGTGATGGGATGGGTCAATGACAACAGCATGTCATCTGCAAAGGCGGCCACCTTGTGGACGCAGCCTCCAAATGGTATTCCCTTTATATCTTCGGCCGTCTTTCTTGCTGCCAGGAATGATTCCAGGTGAAGAGCATATAGAAGGGGGGACATTGCGCAGCCCTGTTTTGTGCCCCTTCCTACCGGAATCGGTGCTGAGATGAGTCCGTTAATTGCTAGTCGAATGAGCGGGTTTTGATAGTTGGCCTTGACCCGGTCAATGTAGCTGGGTCCGAAGCCCATCTTGACCATGGTGGCGAAAAGAAAGCCCCCCTCCACCCGTGGAGAGCCGGTATTTTTCTTTTCTGGGTCTTTTCGATAAGATGGGCTATTCTTCTTACATTGTCTGATGTTTGTCTGCCTCTAATAAATCCTGACTGGTCTGGCTGTATTATTTTGGGAAGAATCGCGTCGAGCTGAGTAGCTAGAATTTGAGTATGTATTTTGGCGTCAATGTTTATTAAGGCTTTGGGCCGGTAGGACCCACATTCGGTCGACTCTTTGCCCTTCTTATGTATTAGTATCACCTTTGCCTCCTCCAAGAACCTTGGTGGTTCCGATATGGTTAAATAGTTTAGTAAGGTAGGGGATTAGGACTTCTCTGTGTACTTTGTAAAATTCGTCTACAAACCCGTCTGGCCCCGGGGATTTGTTAGGAGGTAGTAAGTACATTTTTTAAAAAATGTTTTTTTAACTTTTATTTATTCAGTGGAAGTACACTTTTGAAAGTGAAATCTACAGTGCATTTTTGGCCCAAGATGGAAAGGAGGATAACATAGTAACTGTCATGATGCCTACCTCCAAGGAGCCAGGTCCGACCCAGCAACCCCAGAGGCAGGCATCATTTCCCCCAGGGGAGTGCCAGCGGGCCCAAGCTGGGGCCCTTTGGACGCAGTCCTGGCGCCTTAGGCGCCAGGCTCATGTTGGACCGCAGTCCTGGCGCCTTAGGCGCCAGGCTCATAAAGCTAGACATGTGTTCAAGTGTTTTAATGTGCACTTACCTGATGCAGACCATGCTGCCACATCCAGGCCCTCTTGAGGCCTGAATGGAACTACTTTACCTGTGGGACTACTTTCCACCCGGGTGTGGTCGGGGAAGGATACATACCTGATCGGAGGAAGGATACACACTTGGAACTTCTTCCAAAGCTATTTAAACCACACCCGATCAGCAACTCACGCCTCGCGTTGTTCTGCTCCTCGCAGCTGGACGCTCACCGTGTCAGCTCCTGCATCTGGACTTCAGCCACGCCTGTCAGCATCCTGGGTCACCTGCAAAGGGAGACAAGAGACCTTACCAGCTAAATCTGCACCACGGAGACATCACACCGACGATCCTGAAAAGGAAGACATCATTTTTAAAAGCATTTCGTTACGATCGCTGCAGCGCTGCATTTCACTCACCTTTCCTGGGTGCCTCCATCTTCAGCAGCGATCATCCGGATACACAGCCACTTCCCAGAGCCTAGAGAAAAAGACAAGAATAAGAGGTGAAGGAAGGGAATAAGACTTACCTGTTGGGTCATTCCCATTTAATTTCGGGTCTTGCCGCTTCCAGGCATTTTCCGGACCCCGGCCCCTATGGGGAAAAAAGACAAAGACATTGAATGAGCGTATGCAAAGACAGTTCCCGAGCGCTCATCCAGAACTAACCTGCCATTTACTGGAACTGCACGTTTCACTTCGGGTCGGCGCCATATCTCCGGCATTCCGAACCCTGGCCCCTAAGGGGAAAAAAGACATAAGCATTAGCGCTTGGTGCAATAAGACAATGAACATTATTATTAAGCTTGGACTTTTGAACTTGCAACAGAACTTTTACAGAGCCTTACCTGAATAGTCAAGCTTACCTGAACTCCCATCAATCCTCAATCCAGTGAAGTAACTGGGTTTCAACGCGCCCCTGCATCTGAAGCAGGATGGAGAGCTCATCCTTCCTGACCCTAAGGTGAGACTTCACGGGGAATCGTGGAAGAGTATCGTGGAGGGTTGAAAGAGAGTGGGAGGCTTGAGCATAACTCAGTCAGTAGGTAATACTCCCTTTTCACGCACAGGGGAATATTCCTGCGAGCCGGAGAAGCCAGAGTAGAGGGCCCTTCCTGTCCATCTTCAGAGTCCTGCGCTTCACCATTGAAGAAGCATCAGCACTCGAAGCCAGACCTGCGCCTCCGTGGGAATCAGGTGAGCGTTACAGTAACTGTCTGCAGGAGAGTATGCAAAAGGTAAGAGCCATGTTGTGCGGGTGGGGGAATTCATAGAAGTCCAAGACTAATAGGGATTGGGTCTCTGCAGTCACCTGAAGAAAATGCAAGGTGCATACTAGTAGGCAGACCAATAGGGAGATTTTTACACAGCCTGCTGGTGAGGGGGTGTGAAATCATCTATCCTAGGGGTAAGATAGGGTTCCAACCAAAAAAACAGAACTAAATCACTCTATAGGGTGGCAGTGGCTTTATCCAAGGGAGGAACAAATACTAGTGGATAGATAGTGAGTGCCAATAGATCTCGTCAGAGATGGCTTCAAAAAACCATTAAGATTATTAGAATACTAAACAAATGGTTTTGGAAGGCTGGGACGATGGAAACTAAGGGGATCCCTATGACTCCCAACCTCCATGTGGACGCCCCTGCGGTCTTGGGAGGATAGCTCAGAGGCAACATGCTTGGCTTGGAAGGTAGACGACAGAGCAACACAGGTTCAATCCCCGGGTCCGCACATAGAAACCTCTGGGTATTAAGTGTGTTATAAATAACCTATTATAACATTGTATCATATCATAACAGCCTCACCCAGGTGTCCCTAAACAGCAGATTGTCCACAGTGTATTCTAAAGCACTAGAACCCCTTCTGTCTAGATCTTTTCTAACACTTAAGGGACACCTTAAGGCTGTAGCCTTCCCAATCTAGTTCCCTCTGGGAATTTCTAAATTATCCTTTTGGTAGCAGATCGCTTTACTGTTGCCTTCACTAGTGTCTCCCTCTTAGTCTCTCTCTGTATCCATCTACTTCCTCTATGATCTTCCTAGTCTCACTCAATCCCTCTTCTCCAATCACTTCTCTTCCATCACAGACTCAACCTCCTCCCTTTCTTGCCCTCTACCACTCTCCTTCAATGACCCCCCTAGTAGTAATTCTCCCAATCTTATACTCTACGCCTGGCTTTCCCACTACCTTCCTCCTTCTCTTATCCCTCCCCGCTACTCTTAATTCTACCATTACATTTCACTTTCCCACCACTCTCCAGCCTCACATTCTTCTCAATCAGTTACACTCACAGTGTCTCCTTTTCCTTCTCTGGCCCGCTTTAGCCAAACACCTTCCAATCTTCTCTGTGCTGGATGGGCTTTTATAACTCAGTCTACCCCCATCTAACAGGCCTCCTGGCTCCTATTGGTCTCCCTGGTCACATTCTCCCCACAGCCAATCTCTGGCTAAGCCATCTTTCTGGGGGTTGGGATCCCCCTCTCCCCCCCCACCCCCAGTCATCCCGCGCAAGGCTTTAAGAACGGTTTAGCCCAGTCCCCTTTGCAAGGGTGGCAGCCTTGTGCTCAGGCTGCTAGTTTTCCTTGGGGCATTCATGCACTGGTGAGTTTAGAGTCCGCCTGGTTTTGGGGAGGATATCAGTCTCCCCTGCCATCCCTTCTCACTGTGTTCCTTTTCTGTTACACCATTGCCCTGGGGTTAGCCGTTGGGAGTCTTATTTATGTTGGACAGAAAAATAAATCCCAGTCCATTGCATGGGTCTCAATTCTATTCCTTTGGTTCCAGTGTAGCGGTGTCTTGGTTGCACCTAGGTGTAGTTTGGGAGGTGTGGTTCTGAAAAAGAAAATCCCTGGCCAGAAGAGTGGCTAACAGGCTTTGTGGAAGGAAAAGCAGCACCAGCAGTAATTAAAGAAAGCACAACTTCCCCCACCCTGCCTCTGGGGCAGCCTGGCTCTGGCATATAACCTGGTAGTCTCCTGCACAGGGTGGGCAGATGACCCCCACACCCCCCCCCCCCCCCCCCATGCCCGCCCAGCAAATAAACTCCCATCCCCTACTAACCAGGGTCAAGATGTTGTCTCGGTCACATTATCCACCAACAAAGTACACTACACAGGTTCACTGAAAAATATCCACTTGCCCTCAGAATTACATATTAAGCAACTATCACTTCAAATACGTTCTTTGGGTTAATCACAACAAAGTAAAACAGTGCATTTAAAAACGGTAAAAGGACCGTAGGACAAACGCTCCCCACTCCTATAGATCATGCATTTCCTATGCCTGGTGGAAAACTACATATTAGAACACTAAGGAGTTGGGAGAAAATTGATTCCTAAACAGACAGGCAAGCACACATCCAGGAATCATACTGCGAGCAGTCAGGGCAGTTACTGGTCCTGTACAAAGCAGGGGGACGGAACATGGAAGCAAGAGGGAGTGGCCCACTGTAGAGTCCCCACAATCAAGACTGCGCCCCCGAGTAGGGGGGAGGCTGTGGGGGGTTAGGGTGGTTGCAAATCCCCACTAGTCCCCGGACCCAGAGGACCCCCGGTGATTCCAAAGAATACATCAGGACCTGGGAACAAGTACTCATTGTGCCAGTCGCTACATATTGGGAGTGAAGGACCCGGTACGTACAGGGCCATAAGGAACCAATACACAGGGACTTGAACCCTGGACCAGCGACATCCCAGATGGATCAATAGAAGAATAGGCATGCACAGGAGGATCACCGACCAGGCAGCAGTAATGAGTGAAGGCACCAGAAAGACAGGCACACCAACCAAGGGGATGCGGACAGCTCGAGCAGAAAAAGGAGTCAGTCAGCAAAGAACATTGCACGATGGGAACAAAGGATGGAGGCGATTCAGGACAGCCAAAGAGGTGAATATAGAGCCAGAGTAGTACAGGTGCACCACTCATTCAGACATCCAGGCAGGAGAGACTCCCCCGCCCCCCTCAAAGCACTTGACCCAGGATCAACTCCCTGAGAGGCAGCATGACAATAGCCAGGAAATGGTCCCAAGACAGTCAGTCCAGCCACCAGGAAGGGCCAGTGGGGGAAATCCAGAGATGGGATTCCTGCAGCCTTAAAAGAAACGGGGATAAATTAGGCAGGATCCAGCCAATGCAGCAGCTTATTTTCAGAGCAATCCTCCAGCAATACAGGTAAGAAACAGACATAACTCCCTACCTTAAAATGTCCTCTTTCTGATTAAACTATTCCACTCAGTGGTGGTTAGTCTTAAAAAGCAATTACTACTCCTTTCCACCCACACAGGACAGGTATGATGCATGTCCCCAGGGAAAGAAACAGGCTAACCCAGTGTAAACCACTTTAGGAGTGCATGGTTGAGCTCAGTGTGAGCCAACGTCAGCATAATGGCCATTTTAGGCCTGCCTCATGGTCCACACAGGCAGACGGATGGGCCCAAAACAAAATATGGCCACTACCAGGACTGGCAAAAATACACAGCTTTACTATTGGCTACTAAAGTGGGTAGACATGACTGCACTCCTGGTGAAGTCAAACCTGAATTATAGATGCCAACAGCGCAATCCCCGACATATTTAGAGAGTGGTACAATATCACGGGGACCACATTTGGGTGCTTAAAAAACACCACTTGCCATAGCAATATGGTCTACAAGCACATCACACAAAGGGGTGCAGCAGCATAGAAGTCCCTCTGGCCACAAATTAGAAGAAAAAAAAATAATCAAAGTCAGCAAAAATGCTGAGATTCCTTAAAAAAAGGACAGGAGAACACCAAAAACGACTACATGGTAACCCCAAAAGGTGGAAGTGGAGAACTACCAGGTATGGGAAGGGAGACTGGATGGGAGTATAGGAAAGGAATGAAAGGTAGCAGGCATTAAGGGAATTGAGATAAAATAGTGTGGAAACGCTGTAGTTATATCATGTCATTTACAGTGCAGAGGAGCAGAATCCAACATGATTCAGCTTGATGTTCCCATGTGCAACAGCAGCAGTATCTGCTCAAAACAATGACATTTGGCAATGGGAATTAATTCCATGGTGAAAAGAGTTGCTGCAGGCAGGAGAATGTTCTGCCTGCTTTTGGGTGGCCATGTGTTGAGAGATTTGTATTTTGAGTAGTCCTCAGATGCTGCCCATGTAAACATTGTTAGAGGCACACAAAGCATACACAGTAAACACGGATATGCAACTGATAAATTGCTTGGAGTTAAAAGTCCTGGAGTTATTATATCCAAATGGTCTGGCTTTAGTCTGTTCCACCAGCTAGCATTTCTTTGTGTACACTTCTCATAGCAGATTCTCCAACCACATTTTTTCCTCCTCCTTTTCCTTCTATGTCGATCAGTGTCCAAAATGGGATGTGTTGGGCTGTGTGTGCGTCTGGGCCGCGCCACTTTGGTTCCTGCGGTTCAGTGGTCCAAGTAATGGGGGTCCGTCTGTGCACCCATGCATAATATTGCATTTAGCGCAAGTATAGAAATCACGTTGTGGTTGGGGCAGCCATGAAGCTTATATTTTATATATATATATATCTATATACACATACACACACACATTACTCACCGTAATCGTAAATTCACATGCTGTGCATAGGCGGACATCTAGTAGAAGCTGTGGAGTATTAAAGTTTGTTTTTTGAAACTCGAAAAGGGGTGTCTAACTAGGGCGTGCCTGTAATACTATCCCTAGTGTGACGTCCACAGTACCCATGATCCCTTACGCATTTAGGAGCCTTAGATTGTATTTTTTCTGACATGTGGTTGCATGAGGAGTAGAGCGAGTACAGAGTATCCAAGCAGATAAGATAGATAAGACTACAAGCATCCACGCACCTTCTCTCAGAGGGGAGGAAGGGCGGGCGCATGTGAATCTAAGCAGATACAAGCATCAGAAATATGATTATGGTGAGTAATGTATCCCTTCTGAGGCTAGTAGGAATCTGCTTAGATCACATGCTGTGCATAGATTAGCGAGCAGTGTTGGAAGAAGGAGGTGGGATGCGAGTAGGATCATGAGCGAACAAGGGTCTTAGAACCGCTTATCTCACTTGAGTATCTGTCTTGGAATGGGTGTCAATGCAGTAGTGCTGAGTAGAGGCGTGAATAGAGCTTCATGCAGCGGCTTTGCAAATGGTGTCAAGGGGTACATTTGCAATGAAATCCAGAGTGGCCCCAGTACCTCTAATAGAGTGGGCCCTCGGTGTAAAAGGCAGTGTTTTATCTGAAAGGGAGTAGCAGAGTTGGATACATCTGACTATCCATTTAGAGATGGCACCTTTAGAAACGCAATCTCCTTCTCTGCCTGGAGCTATGGAGACGAACAGTTGATCTGTCTTTCTTAGCGGTCTGGTCTTGTCTACGTAGTAGAGGACCGCTCTCCTCACATCTAGTGTGGAGTTTCACCTCAGAGGAGCTTTTGGGTTCTTGGAAGGCCGGTAGCTCAATGGACTGGTTAACATGGAATTTTGAAATTAATTTAGATGAAAACCTAGGGTGAGTGCGTAAAACCAGTTTATCCTTATGTACAGTAAAGAAAGGATCCTGCAGTGAAAGAGTTTGAATTTCACTGACCCTTCTTATGGATGTAATGGTTACTAAGAAGGCAGTTTTACAAGTCAGGTGTTTGAGACTAGCTTTATGCATGGGTTCAAAGGGAGGTCCCATGAGTTTAGCAAGCACCACATTAAGGTCCCAACCTGGTGGTGGGTTAGAAATTGGAGGGTGGAGTTTCTTTACCCCTTCCATAAATGCCTTGACAACTGGCACTTTCCACCATGACACCTTGTTATGGGAGGTGGTGTAGGCTGACAGCGCAGCCAGGTGTACGTTAAGTGAATTAAACACTAACCCTGCACCCAGTAGGTGGAGTATATAGGTGACAACATTGGAAGGAGTACAGTCAATTGGGTTGATTTGTTTATTCTGGCACCAAATAACAAATCTCTTCCACTTGTTATAGTAACAGTGCCTTGTGGCAGGCCTTCTTGACTCTTTCAAGATATCCATACATCTCTGGGGTAAATTGAGATGCCTGAACCCTGACTTCAGGAGCCATGCTGCCAAGTTCATCGAGTTGGGTTGAGGATGCACTGTCTGTCCTTCGTGCTGGGAGAGTAGGTTGTACCAATAGGGGAGCTTGATGGGGGGTGGAAACCATGGTTGTCTCTCCCACATAGGAGCAACCAGGATGAGCGTCATCAATTCCCTGTGCATCTTGTTGACCACCTTCCTCATCAGAGGGGTTGTTGGAAAAGCGTACGCAAACATCCCTGACCAATTCATCCATAAAGCGTTCCCCTTCGAGCCTGGCTGGGAGAACCTGGATGCGAAGTCTGGGTATTGGCTGTTTTCGCCTGTGGCGAATAGGTCTATAGTGGGGAAACCCCACTGAGAGAAGAGATCTTCTACGACTTCTTTGTGTAATCGCCACTCGTGTTCCTCTGGGAGGGGATCTCTGCTCAGAGCGTCTGCTAGTGAATTGAGATCCCCTGGAACATGTTGGTATGACAGGTAAATCTCCCGTCTGAGTACCAAATTTCCAAATTTTCTGGGCAAGCTTGGACAGATTTGGCGAACGAGTGCCCCTTGTTTGTTTAAGTAAAACATTGCCGTTGTGCTGTCTGTAAGGATCTGCACTGACAGGTTGGATAGGAGGGGTTTGAATGCCCGAAGCACTCTGAAGACTGCCAGACGTTCTAGCAGATTGATGTTGTTTTGAGCCACTGTGTGAGAGCAGAGACCCTGAGCGGTGTGGTGAAGGTAGTGAGCTCCCCACCCTGCCAGGAAGGCATCTGTTGTGACGACGGCCTGTATCTCTGGATCGTAGAAGGGTTTCCCCTTTATAAGATTCTCTCTTGTCCACCAGCGAAGACTCTGTACTAGGGTTGGCGAAACGACCACTAGATGGTCCCACTGACAATTTGCCTGAGACCACAGTTTTGCCAACCATTCCTGCCTGGGTCGCATCCGCAGGCACACATGGGAACCTGGTAAATCCAAGATGTCATCATGCCTAGCAAACGCATCGCTTTGCGCACCCTTATTTGGCGACTGGCCTGATATTAAGGAATTTGCAGCAACAGATTTCGAATTCTTTCCTCTGATGGAAAGGCCATCACCTCTTGGGTGTCTAGGATAGCTCCTAGGAACTGTTTTGAGGTGCTTGGCACTAGGCTTGATTTGTTCTCGTTGATCGAGAAGCCCAATTGGAAGAGGTTGTCGATGAGCCAGTCGTCCAGGTAAGGGTACACTGGGATTGCCTCCCTGCGTAGGTGCGCCGCCACCACCGCCAGTACCTTGGTGAATACCCTTGGAGCCGAGGCTATTCCGAAGGGCAGCACCTTGAACTGGTAGTGCTGGCTGTTTATCTTGAAATGCAAGAATCTTCTGTGCTCTGGGAACATTGAAATATGAAAATAAGCATCTTTCATATCCAATGTTGCCATGTAATCCCCTTTTTTAGTAGGGGGATTACCTCTTTGAGTGTAGTCATGCAGAATTTTTGTGGCTTGACATACTTGTATGCAGGGCGCAAATCTAATACTGGGCGCATCGTTAGATTTTTTTTGGCACAAGAAAGTAGGTTGAATAAATACCTCTGTTTACCTGGTTGCCCGGGATGAGTTCTATGGCGTCCTTTGCAAGAAGAATGGCGATCTCCTTGAGGAGGATTTTCTGGTGCTACAAGGAGTGTACTTTGTCTTGGAGGATGGTCGCGGGGGCATTCTAGTAGTTCTATACAGTATCCTGCGGACACTGCGGACAGCACCCAATTGTCCGTAGTGATCCCTTCCCATGCGTGGGTGAAGGTGGAAATGCACCCCCCCCCCCTACTGGGGATGCATGGGAGGGGACCCGGAGCGGAATGTCATTGTTTACTGGATGGCGTACAACCTCTGCCGGGGCTGCCTCTACCCCTAGTGCGCGCCCTGTGCTGACCTCTGGTGAAACCCTGTGTTGTCTGGGACTGATTGTTGCCCCATGAGGTTCCCCGATTTTGATAGTAGTTGGAACCCCTCTGGGAGCCTTGACCGCGAAAGCGATGAAAATTATTATTTCCCCTCTGACCTGAGGGTTTATTTGTCAGTTGGGCGAGAGATTTTAAGGTCTCGTATTCGTCCTTAGCCATCTTTAGTGCCTCTTCCACTGCTTTGCTGAACAGAATGTTCGGCTATACTGACATGTCTATGAGCGTGGCTTGGGTCTCGGGTTTGAACCCTGACTGTCTTAGCTAAGAATGGCATTTTATTACTTTGCCTTCGGCTATCAATCTTCCAGCATTGTCTGCTGCATCAGAATTTGTCTTAAGGATGCATCCAGACACGGACCTTCCGTCTGCTGAAAGTTGGGCTAACTGGCCCTTTAGTGGTTCAGGTGCAGAGGCTACTAGAGCAGCTACTTGTTCCCATTGATGGCAGTTATAGCTTGCTAAAAGAGTGGCACTGTTAGCAATGCATGCCTGGTAGGCTGACGTGGAGGTAACTTTCCTACCGAGAGCGTATAATCTTTTTCTCTCCTCAATGGTGAGGTGCTTCGGAAGAAGCAAGTGGTGTACCTGCCCTCTTTCTGGTAGTTGTTACTACGAGGGAGTCGGGTTTTAATTGCCCCCTAATGTAAATGGGATCAGAAGGTGTTGCGCGGAATAATTTTTCCACTCGTGGATTGACTGCATGAGTAAGATTAGGAGTTACCAGCGAGGGATCGATTCTGTGCTGGATCGATTTTAATATGGGGATAGCCTGGGTAATGGCTCTTCTGTCACCTAAGATTTCCTCTGTGAAATCTTTATCTTCTTGGGCACCTTGTGTGTCTATTTGGAAATGAGCTGCTGCTTTCGCCAGTACGTCATTGAGGAGTAGCTGATTATCAATCTGTGACTGGTTCACCGGAGAGTCCTTCGGAATAGGAGAGTCGAGATTGTAGGCTTCCGCCTCATCTGCCTCCTCCTCATCGTCCCGATAGTAAGAAACCCCTGTCTGGTCTTCCAGCATATGTGTTTCTGTCTCCTCGCCATAAGTCTCTGGATGGTAAGGTTCAATTAGCAAAGGGTCTGAAAACGAATCCTGCGCCGGAGCCTCAGAGCGGAGCCTTTTAGTAGGGGTTGAGAGGGCTTGGACCCCGAAGGGGCAGAGGTAGCTGGAGTGCTGGCATAGCTTTGGAAATAATTAGGGTCTTTCTCATAGACGTCTGCCATAAATGACATTCTTCTCATTACCCTAACAATGTCCGCAGAATTCCATTCTCTTGATCTAGGAATGACTACAGGATCTTCACCCTCTTCCTCCATGCCCATATCCTGAGCAGTGGGAGGAACAATCTTTACCTTGGTGAAAGTGTCAGGGGCGTTGGATTTTTCTAAAGTTTTAGGGGCTTTTTGTTTTTCCTTTTGAACATGGTGTAATTTGGAAAGAGGGACAAGGCAGAGGTGTCCGCTCTCCCCGACCTTATTTGTTCTAACATTGGAACCACTGGCCAACAGGTTGAGGGAGGACGGTAGAATTGAGGGAATTCGGTTGGGCTGGAAGCTGTATAAGGTAGGGTTACAGGCGGATGACATGCTCCTCCACCTGGTAAACCCATTGACATTGGTCCCGGCAGCGGTGGAACTGAGTATGGGCACCTAGATGAGTCTAATGTCTATATGCGCACACCTATATGTAACTAAAAATAGCTAACTATTAGAGTAGACTAGAGTAAGTAACAACTTAGGGTGCAGGGGAGGAATTCAGACCCTGACACGAGGTCAGACCAGCAAAACCAGAAAAATAGTGTCTAAACCTTGAGCCAATCCAGTCAATCACCTCTAGGTGGCCGTCTCACCATTTCCAGAAAGTTAAATTGTTTTTGGGCAATCAAGTGTCTTAACGCTCCAAAGTGCACCCTCAGCCAGGCAAGAAAATACAACTTAAAGATGTTGCCACCTGTAGAACGACAGGAGCAATTTACAGTATAAAATGGGAGTGCATCCACACAATTGGAGGAATTATGGTCCCTCGTAATTAGAGCCCTGTTGCCCAGTTACTATTATTTTTTTGATCTATATAGAACATTTTTATCTTGATTTACTCTTTTATCCTTGAGGACAATAATGATTGTTGCGTGAGATGTGTAACGCAGCGGCCACATTATGTAACCCATCACTATATGAATTCCATCACATTAGTGATGATAGGTCTATAGACATTGTGAATATCTCTACTGAGATAGACTACTGAATTGGACACGTGACCTGTGTCTAAAGGACTTGAGCCCCGAGATAAGTCTCGGATTGTAGCAATAACAATAGGTTCTCTGTATATGGCTCCCGATGAGTGAAAGTGAGGCACTAGCCCCAATGGTGCATCACAATATGGCATATGCATAACCTCACGTGGTAACTCGCGCAACATTGTACCAGACTTGCAGCGACTGCAGCAAGAATAGTGGGAGAAGTGGTATTTACCTACTATTATATAGCGTCTGGTGAGAAACACTTAGTGAAAACTAATTTGGGTCTACTGGACGGGAACCTGAGAATTGTATTGGTTTATAACCATGACAACTGGGCACTTACATATTGCTCTCAATGAAAGACAGTAACACACTACCTTAAGGACAGATTCACCAGAACACACCCCACAAGACAAACCAGACTTGCTTACACCAACCGCCTACAAGTACCACGCTTTAAACTGACCACCATAGGCGGAGCTAGCTTCCCAGTCAAAGCTGCTCAATTGTGGAACGAATTACCCATTACTGCGAGGCTAGAACATTCCTTTTCCAAATTCAGGCAAATTGTAATTAACTGGCTAACGACAGCAACTGCTAATTGAACCCATGATAATGCTCACGCCTGTTTGCTACACAGTATCTGCATCATACGATTGTAAACCTGTATTGTAAACTTGCACCTGTAACTGGTAATTTCTGTAACTGGTAATGTCTGTAACTTGTAACTGTAACCTGTAACCTATGCTCTAAGCTGTACATATTCTTACTTTTGCGCCCTTATACTCCAGGGTCCGGTGCGCACAATAAATTCTAAACAAACAAACAAACACTAGCGTTCAACGGTGCGCGTCACCGTAACACTGTATATGTAGAGTCTCACGTGACCCCTCACTTGACACGCTACTTTGTTGCTAACGATTGTAGCAAGAATATGGAGTGAAGCTGCGACTCACAGCGTCGGGAAAGAAAATGCTACTCACATTAGAAACTACAAGCGCATTCACTATAACGAAAGGGTGGGCACTTACGTCCTATGCAACAATACCTTGTAATGAGCAGTCTCACAGACGAAAAGGTTATTTGATACACTTCATTATTTAATTGCAGATGCAAGATACTGTGAACTGGTCTCTGAATGAGACTTCTTATGGGGTTGATTTCTTTCTTACCTCATCTTGGAAACGTTCCTAGTCTACCCTGGAAACCTCCATATGTATCGTGATTATACACCCATATGAATAGGTGAGTGCGATATATGCACTGCAGAATAAGTGTCCTGTGTTGAATACTCCATTCTAAAAAGACTGAATTTTGGTGTTTATAGATTTAGGAGTTCCCAAGCTGATTAAACTAACAATAGGTATTGGGCAGAACATTGGAAGAAGGACTTTGTGGCATGTCCTTCGACGAGCAACTCTCACCTTAGCTATCTCACAACATCGACACGCTATCACTAGACGAATAGCAGATAGGATACCCAATTCTGCTGGACTAGAATACAGGTACGAATTACGTTATGGCGAATAATCCCCTAGTGAGGTGGCTTTCTATACAGTAGTGACTCTACAGCATACAATTAGTTTGTACTACAGTGGATATTTTGGTGTACTTACAAAAGGACCAAGTTTGTTCACCATTATAGAACCTGCATTGGAGTTAATATTTAGGTATACAGGTATTCAAAATAGTTAACAAGGTTAGATGCATTTATCCTCCAATATATGAATAGATGAACCCTGTAAACCCAGTCTATAGGCTATGAGGGAAGGATGATTACGGAACTGAGGGGGCATGTATACCTTTGACACAGACTGATGTACATCTGAAAATTGGCAAGATAATAGATACCTGAATGGTCTTTTTATATGTATTTTTTCAGATTTGCTTCTGAAGAAGGGGTTTACACCCCGAAACGCGGTGAGCTTCAAAAATTTCACAACCAAGACTTCCTCCGCTTGTTGTAGGAAAAATCTTTTGGGAAACTGTAAATTTGTATTATATTTTGAATTTATTAATGTAAAAACTCAATATTTGTGATAAAGTGATTTACTGCCTTTTCAGTTTGTAGGGTGCGCAGGGGACGCAAGTGTCTCAAGGTGTAGACACTATTTTTGTGCTTTGAGTATGGGCACCTGGCATTAATTTTAATTTCCTAAAATTAATAAGGGCAAGTCTGCAATGTTTCCTCTGGATAGAGGTAAGGACAACGATTTGGGATGATTTAACCCACTGGGCATGGAGGTTAGCGTGGGGTCTCTGAGGCATCTCATTATAATGTCATAAGAAAGCTTGAGGCTTTGTATGAAGCCAACTTCCCCCCTCTAATGACAGCCCTGGAGAAAGACTTGGGGAAAATGGAAGGGACCGACCATCCCCAGGATGGGACCTCTGACTGCGCTCAAGATGGTAGTTCTCCCAAAGATTCTGTATTTATTCCAGATGCTGCCCATTTAAATTCCTGACCAATACTTCAGAGTGACAAAGGAGACTCTGTTATGGTTCTTGTGGCAGGGAAAGAAACAGTCTCTAGTAATGTCTGGAGTCTTCCTAAGGAAAGTGGGGGTGTTGGGCTCCCGGATATATATATTTATACTACAAGGCCACCCAGTTAAGAGTGCTGATTCCACACCTTAGGGGACAGAGGGACCTACAATGGGTGGGACTTGATAACCATTACTTAAGGCCCGCTACGGTGGGAGAGTGGCTATGGGTGCCCAGGGCGAAGTTACTGGGAAGGATACGTGAGCACGCTATTCTGTGCACTATCTGGCGACCAGTAAAGGGATGTCCGTGGTAACATTGTGGCCCGCACCCTTGGGTAATCTGCGGGTGCCGGGAGTTCGGGACGGATTCCCGGATCCCTCCAGGTTCCGGGCATGGTAAGAGACGGGTCTGGAAAGGATTGGGCAAATGTGGAAGGGTGTGGGATTTGTTACAGTTGTGGAATTAGCTGAGGCCCTGGGGATAGGTACACTCTCCCTATTTTCCCCATTTGTAGCTTAAGGGGGTCTCGACTAAGGAGGCATGAAAAAGAAAGCTACAGAGGCAGCTCACCCACTTTGAAAAACTACTGGATACACTTACGGAGTACAAGGGAGCGATTGGGATGATGTACAGGGCCTTGGGTGGAAACGAGAAGGGGGTCGTGGATGGGTTAAGGATGAAATGGGAAAGTGACATTTGGATGGAACTAGACCCCAAACTTTGGCTAAGGATGCGTCGAATGGGGGGGGGGGCCCTTCATGACCTATTTCCTGCCAATATAAATTGCCCGCTATAAAACGGTTACACAGATGGAAATGCGACCCGGTTAGGCTGTCAAGAATATCAAGATGTGAGTTTGCTGTGCTGGCATGAAGGCAGAATGTGAGCCGATTACTGGCACATGTGGTGGGGATGCCGGGAGGTCCAGTCCTATTGGGATGAAGTTTTTAGGTGATCAGAGATCTGAATGGGGTACATGGAGTGAAGGCTCAAATGCTGGTCCTTTTCGGGAATGAAGAAAGTGAGGGAGAATATGTCCAGGTGCCGCGTATGGTACACAGCTTTTTCCTGGCAGGAAGGGCATGCTTGGCCACACGTTGGAAGCGAGTTCAGCTGCCAGGGAAGAGGGAATGGATTAACGTAGCCTGAAATATATGTGATGGAGCGGATAACAGCGGATCGATGGAGGCTGAATGGTCAGACTTTTGTTCGGCATACATACAAGAAGGCGTTTGATTAGGGATTGGAGGGGAAGTTGATCCTGCCCCTCCCGAGGGATGGAAATGGGAGGAAACCATACCGAAATTGGAACTGATGCATGACTATTTTCAAAAGAATTGTGAGAGCGGCATAATATGGGGCAAAGGGTGGAGGATAGGTCGGATCATGTAAAGGAAGGAGGGGAGGGGGAGGAGGAGGAGGAGGAGGGGAGTGGTTTGTGTGGGAATAGTGTTTGGTTAAAAGCAGTTAGTGGGATTGTTAAGGTGACACTGTTGGGATGTTGGTAATGTGGTGATCTGCAATGTGGCTGTGTAGCTTGGTTTCTGTTATGCTTAAGAAAATGGCAATAAAGCAGAATAAAAAAAAAGTGTTATCATGGGTATTTATATTCATCAAGTTAAACACACCACACTCTATGGTCAATAGGTGAGGAAGTCAGCTGGTGTACGACCATGAAGCTAGCTTTTCACATAAAGAGGAAGGAAACAAGAACAGTATGTTTTTTTATTTACAGCCTGAGGAAGCTCTGCCTCCCTCCCCCCACGTGGTAGTAAAGACAAGGCTGTATATGAGATGACTGATGAAACTAGTCTGTTTTCTAGTCAGTGCCTTCCCATTTCATAAGAGTGTAGTCTATGTACTTCACCCGAGGGTGATGCTGTACGTGAAATTTGCTGTTGCTTCTTTGCATGCATGGTTCCTGTGTCGCCCATAAATAGGCGCAACAGAAGTGAAGTCAGTCCACATTACATTCAAAAGCAAGCAACTACAATGTTCCCTATAAAAAAAAGTAAAAGTGTTCGAGTGAATTTGAACATAGAAAATAGTATCTGGCTACATTTGACAACGAAAGCTGAACTCATCATCTTGATTGCTTCATGGTGCCGAGCTGTGTCAGTCATCGGATAGTAACCACGTGAATGAGGAAGCATTACCCAAAGATGAACTGGTTACCACTGTTGATTTTACACTTTCATTAATTCATTTTCTAGGTCTTTCACATGGGTTCCAGTATTGCTCCCATTGTTTAAATGTGGTCTTTGATTTTGTACAAGGCAAAAGGACTCAAGGTTTCTGTAGTTACTAAAATCAGTGCTCTGCAATTTAGAGTGTTAAATAAAACATGGCAGCTAACAAAATGTCTACAAAAGATAATAAACCAATTCTTGAGTCAATCTCCTGCAGGACCACGATAGGGTTCAAAAGGATTAGAAACTGGGATTCAAAAAGAGAAAAAAATAAATTAAAAATCAGGCCATGAATAGTGGTCAATGATGAAGTTCTACCATCATTCCAAGTAAGTTGGGACTTTTTTTAGTCATCTTTAAATGACTTGTTTTCTCCGAAGGTTTCACGGTGGCTAATAAAATATGCCTGTAAACAAGTTCCACCTACCCGACAGCCTTCCACGGAGGAACAAGAGTGACCCACCTCCCACCAATTTCAAGAAAATGCTAAAAAAAACACCACCAGTGCAGATAAAGTGGAGGGCTCCAACAAGGGGATGTGGCCCGAATCTTGGGCATGGCCTAAATTGTGAGGGGTGTGGTTTAAAAGGAGTGCCGCATGACCCAAACAAACTGCAACAGCCTGAAAATATGTACTTTTGCTCATTCAAAATGGCCTCATGTTTGTCCAGTCTGCATATTTTAAATTCATTTCTCTGGCGGTTTTTATAAGAGCCACTCAAAAATAATTCCATCAGCGAGCAAATCACTCCAATTCTCGAAATTAAATCACCCATGAGAAAGGAGAAGACAATTTGCAGCAATTTGGTTTCCTGGTGATTTGCATACAAACGGAGCATGTGAGAAAAGCAGGACCACAGAATTTTCTATTTGAAATGTGTCTGCGAGAGGGATTTCAGCATGAAACCATTCGGAGCATGTAATGCACACTGGGCGCTCTGCTCATTTTATTTGTCACAACACCGTTTATGGGTGTGAAGCTTGGGCTGTTCGCATCATTCAGATATTGTAAAATCACCCAGTCCCCCCTTTAAGAATGAAGCGCGCTTTCAGACTAAGGGTGCACATCCAGAAGAATTTGAATGGGTTGTTTGTGGGGGGCAGAAGAAGCCCCGGCAGCACCCTGGCTCAGGAGCAGACCCAGAATACTTAATTCTAACTCACGTGAAGTATAAGGTATACAATATATCTGCTGTATATGGTTAGGGAGGGGTCTAATGGAACCTTTTGTTGCTACTTAGTTGTTGTTAATGTGCAGGTATTTCTTCCCCCAACCTATACACAGCATTTCTGATCAAAATGCTAAGCAAATAAATCACCTTTCACCAAAAAAAGTACACAATACAAAAACAATGAAAGCAAAAGGTACATCACCATACATAACTAGAGCAGAGGATAGCAGGAGAGTAGAGGCCTGCAGCCTTTAGCGCTCCAGAAGTTTTGGACTGCAACTCACAGCCAGGGTAGGCAATGGTGAAGGATCATGGGAGTTGTACTCCAAAGCATCTGGAGATCCAGAGGTTGAAGACCCATGCTGATTAGAGGCAATACTCAGAGGCATGGAAGAAGAAAGACTATTGAGAGGGAACAATAATGTGAGAGAAAAAGAACTAGTGAAGACTAAACAGAGGGAGACAATCGCAGAAAAGTTGGTCAGAGCAGTAGACAGAGAAAGGCAGATGTGGTGATCCATAAAAAGGCAGGGAGACCACAGTGCACAGGAAGAGGGTGGAATCAGAGCTATACGAAGGCAGAAGGCAGGAGACAGCAGCAGAATGGACCAGGAGGAAGGACTGCCTTGGGCAGGAACAAATGTGATACAGCAAGATACAGGTGCCAAAGCAAGGAGGGAGACCATCCTGTGCAGGAAAAGTAGGAGTTAAACCCGCATGAAGAGGGGCAGATTCTCTTTCAGACAAAGTGAGGGGAGCAGAGCAAAAGAAGCAGATCGAACATTTTGCCTGTGTTGTCTGGGCAGGAAAATGGTGAAAAACACATGGTGGCTTTTAATTTTTCTCAACCCCTCAACTTTTTTAACAAAAATATATGTTTAACATTTTCAAATAAACACCTTTACAGCCCTCGCTCCCCCGTTCCTCCCCAGGCAGAGTCAACATTACAATATATAATTGTTCAGATCGGCAACAAATATTCTTGCTTACATGATACTCAATATCCTTAGGTTATGCTGACACCATTATTGAACAAAGTCACCATTCAGTCCAGTACCCCCGCCCATACTTGTTGAAATTTGCCCTGTTCCCCCTGAAGATTAGAGGTCATCCACTCCAATGCGACAAACCCCCATAGTTTTATGAACCAGTCTCTTACGCCTGGTGATTTTTTCAGGTTTCCAAGCACTTGCAATGACCAACCATGCAGCCATTACCATTAACATAAAAGCTTTGTTTTGGCACTTAGTGGGTAGGCAGTTCTCTGGATCGAACAAACCACACATCCATTCCTTAGGGATCCATAACACTACAGGGGAAACCAACAGTTTCACCCGATTTGTAACTTCTTCAAAACTGGTCAATCGCACTATATATGTCGCCAATCACCATTCACACAGCATCCTCGCCAACAACTATTCATGGTGGCCGCAAACATTTCTTTTAATTCTTTCAGGGGTATAATGCCATTGGAACATAATCCTATACCATACTCCCTTATCTGAAAGTAATTTAAGGCTATTTCTCCATAGATGTTCCCAGTAATTTCTCTGGAGGTCCATATCTAAAGTCTTTCCCCATTTACGCGTGTATCCCCAAGCCTGTCCCTTCTCCTCTTCCATCAGTATCGAGTATAACTGACACCATTTGCCTATTCCCTGTATGAGTGGTGATAAACTTCTCAAATATCCTAAGTTCTCTCCCCGCTGCCACACACCCCCCGGATCAAGCTAGCCAATGGCTCAGTTGATAATACTACAACCTATCTTTTTCCAAGAGACCAACTAGCCGTTTACATTCCTCAAATGTATAAATGTCCCTTCCCTGCATCCCCCTCCATTTATTTTAATGTAAATAAATAAAAACACACCACAGTTCCCATGACCTGATAGATTCTGGATTTCCCTACAAGCCATTGGATGCTACTATACATGAATATAGTTTGCTACTGTTTTTCTTTCCTGGCAATGCCTGAGGTAGCTAGCTATTTTACAGTCTATTCAATTATGGTTTGTACCATATACCTCACACGACTTTCCTTTTCATTAGTTCCAAGGTATTATTACCGGTCGAGTAAAGATAATTTTCTGTTGCAGTTTTGTCTAAATTCAAAATG
Organism: Ambystoma mexicanum; assembly: GCF_040938575.1. Taxonomy (NCBI): domain Eukaryota; kingdom Metazoa; phylum Chordata; class Amphibia; order Caudata; family Ambystomatidae; genus Ambystoma; species Ambystoma mexicanum. Next base: position 440,785,651 of record NC_090940.1, read on the forward strand.
CTTAAAATACAGTTCTTTCAGAAAATTAAAAGTGAGAGGGAGCAGGGGTGGTATTTACAAGAGAATTACCAAACTTGCCAATTGAAACAAATTCTTACCAGCAGCTTTGTTTGCAACAGGCGGCCATCAGATAACTCGATCTGGACCCAAGGGCTCGACTCACTGGAATGGTAGGGGACGGGCCACGTATACCCAACAGCTCGGCACCTGTAGGCCACCTCAACACGGCCTGCATGGGATCGAAATCATGTGAGATTAGCCTGACACTAGAACAATTTGACCAAAGAGACAGACTAAAACATAGGTCTCAATGGGAGCCTGGCATAGAGGTCACTAGGAAGGGGTTTGGAAGGAGCACAGATTAAATCTTAGGTCACACAGAGTACTTCAGAGCAGGTAGCAGGCCAAAGAGACCAACTGTCAAGAGCCCAATTAATACCCCAGTACATGGCGAGTGTCCAGGAAGAGTGGAATCAACTATTTGTGATGTTGGTCCCACTGAAATCAACGAGTCATCTGGTTTCTTGATAGTGTAAAATTAGCCCAAGAGGTGTTCGTAACACTACCTAAAAAAAAAAGAAAAGTGGAGTTGGGAGGCTGCTTATGTGGTGCGAGGGTACAGCCAGAGGTTTTACGGAGTTGCTCCAATCCCAGGTAGTTTTATTAAAATATGGGACCCTAGTAGAAGACTGAACCAGCCAACATCAAAATGGTATGTGCAAAGTATGTGATTTACAGACTGTAGCAAAGGTACAGACTCCACTAGTGGTTTTGGATTCATTGTCCCTGCGCCAGGTCCATTAATCCCCTACGTCTAGTCTTCCTTCCTTCATCTCCCCCCCCCCCCATCGTCTCTTGCCCCCCCCGCACCCACTTGCTTATTTTAACTGCTATTCCTCCTCACCCCCTCAAATTCAGTCTTCTCTCCCAGTTACATGCTTTGGTTTGCAAATTGTCAGTGTGCCCATATCGCTGCAATTCCTGTTCTTCTTGCTCTCACTCCCATTCAGCCTTCTGTACTGGTTTACCCCTCAGTCCTACCTCAACACCTCCCTTAAACAATAGGTGTCCCTTCCTCCATCTCATTCTAGATCACCTTTGTCTTGTGTTTTGGCTCTCCTCTTCCTTCACATACTAGCTCATTCCACTTCCATTCTAACACCCTCTTTTCTTCCTATTTTCTGTGTTCGCTCTCCACCCTTTCGGTGCATCTCATACTATGGTTATGCAACAACCTCATGCGTTCATCTCCTCTTTCTCCCCGTTCTATTCTCTCATCTGCAGCCCCACACACTTTTCTCCATTGCAATCTTCCTATCTACCTCCTGGGTATCTCGCCTACTGCTCTCCCTCCCAGCTTCTCATCACCCTCCCGTTTACTCTTTCAGAGAATCTCCTTTGCTCGGTTTCTTTTAGTCTTTCTAGTCAAGACTACATACGTTACGTGGAGAGGTGGGACAGAGGTTACAGTTCCTGCCTCCCCATAAGCAGTGCACAGCACTCAAAGAAATGCACCTTGCTCCCAGGTACATTACAAAAGGCTGCTCTTGCCTCAGCCGGTGCAATTAATGTTCTTGGGCTGTGGGACTAGAGTATCTGTCCCCCTCCCCTGGCATGGAGCGAATCCCAAAGTGCACTGTGCAATAATTGAAGCCCACCCCTGGTAGCTGTAATCTAATGAGGCCCATCAGTCAACAAACTTCCCCAGTACTGACTCGCCAACAACCTGATGCTCCCTGATCCCACCCCTAGATGTTTACCTGCCAGCAAGTCCAGCTGGCGACTGAGAGCTGCCACGATAACATCATTTTCCACAATGTAACCCATGTCTTCCAGGTCATCTGTTTCAAAAGTGATCAGGGCATCGGAGCACGCATCCCACACCTAGGTGCAAGAAAGGATAGTACAGAGGCACAAGGCAGACATGAAAGATTAAAGTTCAGAGAATGTGAGAGCATGTCACAGATAAAGAATTACAATACCGCCAGTGGCGATGTAAAAGGGAACACTTGAGTGAAGCGCCAGACAGGTGTGAATGTTACGGCACATGGTAAAGGAACCAGCGTGGAGAGCGGGTGGCAGAGAAAGGAAAAGATTAACGTGAATTAGCAATAATAGCAGGCAGGAAAAAGGGAGGGAGTGCCAAATGAGCCACAATGTGGAAGGCAAAAGATGCTGCAGAATGTATGGCATGAATGCATGGAAGACAGAACAAGGAAAGTCTAGAAGAAAGCGCAGGTGTGGGCAGACCAGCAAGAACATCAGAATATAGACAGAGTGAGCAGGGAAAGGCGAGAATGTAGTGCAGATAAGTAGTGGAGGAGATATTTTTAGGAAAGGATATAACGGGACACAGCGTCACCCTCGGATAGACAAAAAGGTTCCTAGCTTATTAGTAGAATAGTAATTATGGAGGGCGGCATAAACTAAGGTGCAGTAGACAAATACAATAAAACCCACACCTCCATGTACAGCGGTTTACACAATGCTTCTTAGGAGAGAGTTGGTGCATCTTTTTCATGGATTGGTTTTGCAATAAACTCGATACATGTTCATTTCACTAATTAATTGAACACCACATGTTTTTTTACCTCCGATTTAAATTCTCACAAGAATATCATATTTGTATGCTTACTCTGAACCCTCCAGATAAGGTGCGTATCGGCCTTTTTTTTTTTTTAACGCACAGAAATCTTGTCAATATGGACCTTTTAATTCTTCCTTGCATACCACTTACACAGGATATTTAGGGAAGCACCCCATAAATCATGGACCTCACTGGTGACAGCATGGCTAGCAGCAGCTTGCAAATCAACACAGTCCCTTGAAAGAAACAACTGGGATGAGTCCTGGTCCGTTTAATTTTTTTTGACACTCTCCTCTGTTAATGATTCTATCAAGATAATACTTTAATGTAAAAGGGAATTTGTGTTTTTTTTCGCTTTGTTCAACTGCCTGCATTTTGTAGGTTACAGTCTTATTAAAGTGTCTTGAATCATGAACAGGCTCTTCGCTTTGCCTTAGGGCACAGGTATTGTGTAAAATGAAAATGTCTTAAACAAGGGCTGCATTTCTTTTTAATTGGCTTTAGTAGAGGCAGCACATTTGCAGCAGCATGGCCATTTCATACTTTTTCATCACAGAAGCACACCAATTGCATAGCTAGGCATGTGGTGTGAACTTGAACTCCCTTTCTGACCACCCACTGTAAGCCGATATAATGGATACAGGAGAAGCAATGCTGTATATATTTTCAACAGGACTGCTATATATTTAGGCAAAGTAGCCTAATTTATCAACGCAGCTGCTATACCGTACGCATGTCATGGCACAATGCCAAATATTCACAGCAGGGCTGATGCATCATGGCCACATTTCTTAGCAGGACTGCTATGTTTTGGGACAGTACCTGAATTTCTTAACAGAGCTCCTGTTAAGAAAACATGTGTTACCATGTTCTGCAGCGAGCTAAAGTACAGAGCAAGAACAGTGTCTGAGCTCTTCCCACCAACCTCCGACAGTGTGGGAAGATGGCATTGCTGTCATATACTTCAATCCCTTCGACACTGTTGTTCTTTTCAAAACTTCCGCTTCTCCCATGTCCTATTACTGAGTCCGACTGCCAAAAATTGAGCACATTTCAAAGCCTCATTATGAATCTCCTGACTAATGTAGGATAGTGCAAACATGCTTAGCGCTTTTGACAAGTCATTTATGTCAGGCAAGCCTCACATGGAACTGCAAGTGCCCGATAGCTATGTCCCTTTCAGTGTCAACATCCTGTTGGGAAAGGCATCTCAGTGGGTCTATTATCCTGCTGCAGAGATTGTGTAACCTGTTAGTTCAAATCCTGTTAATAGGTGAGTTAATGAGTCTGCATCAGAGGTATGCATTTAAGATGCAGGTAACATTCAATTGTAACATATTTGACTTAACTTTCGACTTATCAAAAGGACTACTAAATGTTCAGTGATTCAGAACACACATTTCATCCAGGATGCTCTACTTGTAATGGCTCGTAATACACAACTCATCAGGGCTGCTATACCTGTGAGTGCTCAGAACACAACTCAGGGCTGCTGTGCTTGCAATGGCTCAGAACACACCTCATTGGGGCGGCTATACCTGTGATGGCTGAGATGAAGCACATCCCATGAGGACTGCTATACTTGTAATGGCTCAGAACGGACACATCTCATCTGGGCTACTATACTTTAACGGCTCAGAATACACACCTCATTGAGGCTGCAATACCTGTAATGGCTCAATACACACATCTCATATGGGCTCTTGTACTTGCAATGGCATACAGTGTTGGTAAAGCATCTGCATTCAAGCAGGTGCTGCATCTGGTCAGACAGACCTACAACTAATTCCCAGCATAATGGCCAAAAGAAGGTTTGAACACATTTAAAAAAAGAACACCCAATGGTAAAGCTGCACTAGATTTTTAAACAGAAAAGGCATTTTTAGCTCTTTGTCTTTTAACATAGCACCAATAAATATCCAAACAGGAGAGGAAGAGCAACTCTGAACCTAAGCAACACAGAAGAACAAAGGTGTGCCTGGGAGAGGGGCGAAGGGACAGAGAACAAACTGGACAATCCAAAACAGGAATTCTAGCAACAGGAAGAGAGCAATGAGCTACATGAAATTGCAACAAAGAAAGTGAGAAGGGAAACAGAGTAAATAATAGGACAAGCACAATAGGAGTGAGGGATAGAAGCAGAGCAAAAGAGACATTTGGAGACAGTAAAATAAAACACAGATCTACAGCATGTGGGTAGATATGGAAATAGAAAAGCAAGACTAGAGAAGGGAAGGCCAATAACATAAGAGGCAGTGCAAGGAAGATCATCAAAAGGAGTAGCAACCACAACCAAGAACATTAAAACCAGATATAGCCACAGTAATGACATGAGAGAGGAAGGAGTTATATTGACCGATACAGCGAGATATAGGAGGAAAAAAGCAACAATAGAATACAGAGATGTGACAGCAAAATCTGGCATTGCAACACTGAAGGGCGAGAGGCAGAGCATCAGAAAGTGAGAGACGACAGGGGAAACACAGTAGCAAAGGGAAGGAAAGATGGAGCAAAAACATGTTGGGGTTGTCAAGCAGGTAGTGCCAGGCAGCAACAGTAAGCCAGAGAAGTAATGCTGGTAGAGTGAGGGACTTGATTTATGAATCACCCGATGTAACTAGCTGGCATCTGTAGTAACTCTTGTTTCCAAGTATCATGAAGATGAAGCTTGGTGGTATGCATGTACAAGGTTCTTGTGTGAGACAAGTATTTTCCACAGGTGCAATACATTATTTAGAACCACTTTGAAATACAGCTGTTTTGTCACTTATTTTTCCAAACAAAGTTTTAATGTTACACACAAAATGGATCGTTGTCAAACTTTACTCTTGTGAAGGAGGAAAATAATTTTTACTCTTGAAATTGGATATACTCTCGAATTCTAAAATCTTTGAGTAAAATACTAATCCTATCTGGAGCATTTGCAGTGTGTTTAGCAGCGAAAATGGCCACCACTGCTAACATTGTAAATGATCAGTGCAAGTATACAAATATGATATTCATGTGAGAATTTAAAATCAGAGATAAATAAACATTTGGTGTTCAATTAGTGAAATTTACTTGCATCACCTTTTTCTTTTGTGGCAAACAACAATATATATATGTCCGCTCTCCCTTGCCATGGGCAGAAGTTTTAGAAAAACCTGAATTAATCAGGAGACAGAAGTCTAATTTACAGACAAGCATAGCCGATTTAACAAAATGATTAATTCCATCTCACGACGTGAGCACTATGCCAAAAAGTTGTGATTCATTTGTGAAAACAATGGATACCTGTTTGTCCTGTGTAATTGTCATCAAAGTAATTACGATGTAAAGATTCATGTAATGCATTCAAGTACATATTCGGCATTGAAGGGCTCCATCGAGGTACGCTCACTAATTGCGGCAGGGCATGGTGGATAAATCGTGTAACATATACACAAGGTAAAACCAGACAGTTAACTAATAAACATCAACGGTAGAGTCTGCCTTAGTCAGATTAGACGGTGTTGCCACTTTTGTTCCCACTCACTTTATTTGTGTGGCTTCTACAGGCAAAGATGGCCACCACTGTTTTGCCGCATGGAGAGTGTACCTACCAATGGAGTCCTTCCATTTTGGTGAAACTGCTCTGCACCATGTTCATAACTCACTGGTTGTATGGGGACCCGTTGTTGTGATCAAGCGGCGAGTAGAGCAGCGAAACGCGTTAACGTTCCCAATGCGCACCTTTATTATGCACTTTGGGAGTGCCACATATTGATGGCCTTTTAACTTCTGTGCCATTTTGCAAGGCACCAATAAAGATGGAAATGTAACTACTACTTCGGTGTCCGGATCCCTTTACTTTATGGATGTGAAGAGTGCTACTCACCCAGGCTGATGTCAGGCTTCAATGTCAGTGATCCATACCCAACAAGCCACCACCCCCCACCCACTTACCCTAAAGTAAACCGAATCCCCTTTATTCTCATTCAACAGTAAAACAATCACCACCCCCACCAAAAAATATCATAACGAAAATAATACACAATGTTGCTGGATTAATTGGCGCTGCAAGCTTATATGGAGACCTCTCGTTTGAGATTACCTTGGCACAACCCCCACCCCCCATTAACAGTATCAATTAAGAGGTAGTCTGTATGATGTCCCACGGTCGTGCTGTTCATTTTAGCCTAGTACAGATCCTAGTGACCAATAGATAGGTAGGTGGGCCTTACGTCTATAACCATCTTAATCGAACTATGTGTCTAACAGATCCCTAAATTGGTGTTGGGCAAAGTTTGTATGCAGTACCCTCTGGGACCACTACACACAACTCTGACTACAGGTATAGGCAACCCAACCTTTGGTATAAGCTTGTACTACACAGTTTTGGTAGCATGTTGAGCAGCCGGGCTTATCTCAAGATGGGTAATGTAGCTGTAGTGGAGTTACAAAGAGTCACAGTGTAAACTCTTACACTCAAGGTTTCTTGCACAATTATGAATGTATTTATCAGTCAGTTATAAAGCCTTCTTCAGAAGGGAGCAATAGAATAGTAACACACAAATACACTTCAATACTGTACACTCAGAGTTTCCAAATCAGTAAAGACCGTTTTGGGATGGCCCACAGACACAACCTACACCCACAGGTGACTTCAATAACTAGGGTGCTGGGGACTTTAATATCTTACTGTTGGGATTTAGAATACTCTTAAAAGTTGGTAAAAGGCAAAGGCTATTAGAACAACAAGAGACCACAAATATTCTTAAGCAGTTAAGTACTTTTAGATTTTCCTAGAAGAGTCATTCCATTCAATAGGTTAAGCCAAAGTCAATGGGCAAAAGTCTTGTATAAGATTAAGCACTTCTGGTAAGTAAAGAACAAGTTACTTACCAACTGGTAACAATCTTTCGACTGGATGTTCCTCCAACGTATTCCTCATCTTAGATATATTCCATCCAGCTTTAGCTGCTTTGGAAAAATTCTCTCGGCAGAGGGCGCCGTGCATCGATGTCGTCGAGTCGAAGTCCCGGGAAGGCCTCCATCAAGGGTGACGTCATCGGGTATACAAGTAGCATGCGCAGCACCCGTTGGCCTCATTTCTGTTTTTCCCTTCTTGCTCTGCTGTATACATAGTGTAGGTAGCCAGGTAGCAGCCTTGCAAGAGTTGAAGTGGTAATAACACCGGAAAAACTACAGAGGGGTAGGATGGGAGGGCAATGAGGAATACGATACCAGTTGGTAAGTAACTTGTTCTTCGAATGGATTGTGTCCTCCAACTTATTCCTCATCTTAGATAGACTCCCAAGGCAGTGTAGAAAGTGCTCTGGAGGGAGTAGATTTTCAATATTATATAGCTGAAAATAACACTGCTTTACCAAAAGCAAGCTCTTGAGTGGGAAGCATCCAGACTATACAATTTAGAAAAAGTGTGCAGCAATGACCAAGTTGCTGCTTCACAAATAGATTTTATGGGAACACCTCTTTGAAGGGCTGTCGAAGAGGCTTTGCCTCTGGTAGAATGGGCCCTTAAGCCTTTTGGTGGATCTTTGCCCGCCAATCTGTAGCATTCTCAAATGCAAAGCACAATCCAACGTGACAGGGTTTGTTTTGACACCGATTGACCCAATTTCCTTCCAGTGAAGCCAATGAAAAGTTGATTATCCACTGGCTTGGAAAGCCTAGAAATGTAAAAGCTTAGAGCTCTTCTCGGGTCCAGTCCTCCTCCTTACTGGGATGAGGTGGAGGATAGAATGCGGGCAGTGTAATTTTCTGATTTCAATGGAAATCAGACACAACTTTAGGTAAGAATGAGGGTTTAACCCTTAATACAACTCTGTCCCTGTGGAACACAGTATAGGGTGGCCCAGAAGACAGTGCCTACAATTCGCCCACTCTTCGTACAGATGTTAAAGCAACCAAGAAAACGGTTTTCAACGTTAGTAATTTTAATGGGCAAGTGTGCAAGGGTTCAAAAAGGGGCACACATTAAAAACTTTAGAACCAGATCAAGATCCCAAACTGGGACTTGGAAAGGAGGGAACACATTGGTGAGTCCCCAATTCTTAAAGTAGGAACATTCTTCCGAAGAGCACTTGAAAATGGAAAGCGCTGCAAGATAACCTGTAAATGGTCCCAACATTGAGGCCTCTATGTGCCAGGGACAAGAGGAAAGACAACACTTCTGGGATAGAACATAGAACACAGAAAAGGATCAACATTATTTTCCCTGCACCAGTTGTAAAACTTCTTCCAACGGCAACGGTACAGAGATTTTGTTGCTGGCCTTCTTGCCAAAAGCAACACCTCCATGATGTCATCTGAAAGGTCCCAATCCTTTTATCTCAGCCTTTCAGATACGAAGCATGAAGGTTGAGAGTCCTGACCTCTGGATGGAGAACCTGGCCACTCCATTTGTGAGAGAAGGTCCTCTCTCTGAGGAACACATAACGGAGGGCAGATTGACATGTCTAGAAGGTCCGGGTACCACGTTCTCCTGGCCCCATCCGGGGCAATTAGGATCAAGCGGTTTCCGAACCGTCTCAATCTCCTGATGACTTAAGGAATGACGGGAATCGGAGGGAACGCGCATAGCAGTGGGAAGTTCCACTCCACCACAAAAGTGTCCCCCAAGGCTCCTCTTGGGGGGGGAATTCCCTTGAGCAATACTTTTCTCACTTCTGGTTGATTCCGGTCGCAAACAAGTCTACTTGAGGGGTTCCCCAAAGGGTGAAGATCACCTAAAGAAATTCCTGAGCCAGTTCCCACTTGTGGGACACCGTACTCTGCCTGCTCAGAGCGTCCGCCGTCATATTCTCCTCCCCGGCTAGATGAACTGCCGTTAAGGAAATTCCTTCTTGAATTGCCCAATACCAGAGCCGCATTGCCTCTCTGCACAGAGTTAGTGACCCTACACCTCCATTTTTGTTTAGGTAATGCATGGCCACTGGGTTGTCCGTCATTATCAAGAAATTTTTTTCCTCTGACAGATGGCAGAAAAGGCCCCAGTGCTAGTCTGATTGCCCTCAGCTCTAAAAGGTTGATGTGTAGTTTGGACTCCGATGGAGACCAACGACCGCTGATTGTCAGATCGTTGGCATGAGCTCCCCACCCCATGAGTGAGGCGTCCGTCACGATTGTAATCTCTGGCCATAGTTGCCAAAAGTGTTCTCCTTTTAGGATGTTCTCTGTGCAAGTACACCACAGAAGATCCTGCCGAACCTTGTTCGGAATCGGAAGGAGATCCGTCAATTGACCTGAGAACTCGGACCATTGAATCTTTAGGGCCGATTGAAGGCATCTCATCCTCAGGAGTGCTTCTGGCACTAGGAAAATGCAGGATGCCATGAGGCCAAGCAACCTTAAGAAGTCATGGGCCTGGAGATTCTGGGCATTTTGGAATTTGAAAACCGTCTGAAGAATGTCTTGAGCCCGCGACTTGGGAGGCGAGCTCTTTCCCAAGGATGTGTCTAATACAGCCCCTATGTACTGGAACTGTTGGGAAGGTGTCATTTGTGACTTCTTGAAATTGAAGGAGAAGCCCAGTCTATGGAGGAAGTGGCAGGTGACTTTCAGATGATCCAGGGCTTGTTCGGCAGGACGTGCCCTGATCAACCAATCGTCCAGGTAAGGGGTAGATGTGAATCCCCCTCCTCTCCTGAGGTGCGCTGCCACCACTACCATTAACTTGGTGAAGACCCTCGGGGCAGAGGTCAACCCGAATGGCAGGACTCGAAACTGATCGTGCGAGTCGCCAAACAAGAACCCTCAAGGGCAAGCCTCTACCACCCTCAAGGGCAAGCCTCTACAGAACAGGATGGCGAGGCCCCGCTTTTTAAGGCCGTTAGTGGCGAAATGCGCCCTTGGGTACAATCTATTACAAAGACGCCCTACATCTCCTTTCAGCAGGTGGGTCACCTGCAAGAAATGCATTTTTTTTTTAGGGTAAACAGTTTATTTTAATTATAACAGGTTTTAAAGGTTAAAAAAGGGGGGCTAGAGGGAAGTTTTTTTTTTAGATGCATTTTTTTCCAGTGGTAAGGCATTCGATGCCATTTAATTTGATGCAATGACTATAAAACGCATATAGTGGGCAGAGTTATCAGGTCGGGGCACCTCGGGCCGGCCCAATTTCAGAGTCTGGTGATGCGTTTGCCGAGTTACTCTGGCGCTGCGTCTGTGCTCCGAACCTGAACTGGCTGCGATCTCTTCACTGTCTAGGTTAGAATCTGCAGTAGCGTCCAGCGATTCAGCAGCCTCTTCTTTCGAGCTCATAGCGTATTGTTGGTTCTGATATTCAAATAACAGTTTACAAGGAAAGAGTCAGCAGTATTTGATATTTCAGGATTGTAGCCAGGCCATGACTATGTGTAGCCTCCGCCTATTAGCAAGGGTCCAAGGCGAAAGGTATTGATACAAAAGCATTGTCACCTGGAATTCCACTGGCTCCTTCTTCTGAGCTGCCATCATGATCTCTATTTTTTGCTTGAAGTAATGGACCCTGAGAGCATATCCGGTAATAGGTTACGCCATTGTTGCATTGAAGAGTAAACGCAGAGCGTTCTATCCAGCTCCAGCACGGTTGTGTCCGGGAGGTCCAATAGGAACCGGAACAGGTCACATCAAATTCTTGATCACCTATGTGTCAAGGAAAACAGCGTATGTGGCCATTGCTTCTCCACAATCTGTTTCCCAGATCCTCCCTTTTTGCCCAAATCACTTCTAACGGCTCGTCGATGCCCACCACCCTATTTGTTAGCTTTACATGGTTGTGTGCCTGTTCAGTGTTATTTTCCACATCATTTAGCTGCGATTCCCGCCCCAGCAGTTGAGATCTGCAACAGTTTTGATCAGCGTGTCTTTTGTAGATTGGATCTCCATTACGAGATCCTGTTTCAGGGTAGTAAGCATTTCCATAAGATCCTCTTTAGTGAATGAAGGATTTGCATTGGCAGACACAGCAAGGGGCGGGGGGATGGGGAGAATGGACATCAGAGCGGGCTTCCTGAGCATCCTTCTCCTTATCTTGCATGCCTAATGATGACTCAATGTCGCACCCTTTGGCTTTTGCCATTATTTCAAGAGCTGGTCGGTGTTCCGGTCACACAGTGTTCCGCCGGCCCACTTGAGGTTCCCTTTTCTGTCAATTCCAGCTGCGATATATTCTTATGATGCCATGTATAAAAGTGCTGTTCAGGACACCAGAATTAAAAGGAGTGCTTCAGTACCATGTTTACAGTGAATAAGGTTCGATAGCTGCCCCAAGAGGTCCCCCAACCCTGGACACAGGATCCTCCACAGTGCTCCGGAGACCCCAATGGTTCTATTAATGAGCCAATATCACTAGCCGGCCCAGGTTCTAAGTGGTGTGAATGGCCACATTCAGTAAGGCTGCAGCTGCAGGTCACCGTTAGTCCTGGGACCCTTCCTACTGCCTTCAAGCTCAGCTCCATGCAAAGTACACCATGGTCTGTTAAGGACTTATGGCCATTACATGTTTAATCACAGTACCTACTGACTGTGTGCAGTGCCCTCTCCTCCCAGTTGCTTGGTTCTGTAGGGGGAGACACACACACACCTCCCATCTCAGATGCTCACCGGGTGTCCCACTCAAAAGCCTCGAGGCCACCAAGGTCTCCAGGCCGAGACCACACGGGGCTCACAGATGAACCGCCACTTCCAGCCCTCCATCGTACAGCACAATCGATGATGTCAGGGGAGCTTCACTGTACATTAGGCGTGGGGGGGGGATTTAATATATAAAATACAGCATCATTACAGGGGATTTTGGCACCATGTGACGGAGCCTACAACAGGCACGGCCGAATTGGGTGCTGCCTGTCCACGGCACCCCCACTTATTAGCAATTTTAAATGAATATGATTTTCTCCAATCCAAATAGGCAGAGAAGAGATTTAAAATTCCACACACATTCACATTGTATTGACAGTATGATGGTCATGCGAGGGGTATGGACACTATTAAGAGAAGAAGTGCGATGAGAAGCTCAAACAGGAATAAACACAAGGCATATGTTCTGACAGAGGTACAGACAATATTTACACACAATGCCGCTGGTGTGCAGGAAAAGCAAGAGGTTTTTGCTTCAACTCTGGAACTAACCTGCATTCTCCTGAAAGGCTTACATCTCATGTTACAGATGTGATCCCACGCACCAAAACCTACAAAAAACAAAAGAAAAATAATGATGCAAGTCCCAATGTCTCACGCAATCTCAAAATGTCATGAGGTCTGCTCCTCCATGATTTGAACGTACCAGGAGGTCACACAGCATAAGGACCGCGTTTAGATAAAGCCTGTGGAAAAACATGCACACTACATTTAGCAACCAGTGGACAGAGGGACGAGTGCCTGAGAATTATACATCGAACACGTACACACCACGTGGTTCGCTCACCTTGAAGAAAGTAGACCCGAACTGCCCATCTTTTGGTGTTTCTGGCAGTCGGGAAAGACCAAATTATGTTGCATTCACTCAAAGTCACCAGACAGGAGACCACTGATGCACATTCACTGTTCAATGTTGCGATGCAAAGACTTTATTAAAATTCAGTTACAAAGAGTACAAACAGCCAGGAATAAACACGTGCAGCTTATTTTGAAGCGCACTTCGTGAGCAAACCACGAATTAGGAAGTTTTCCTAGTTTTCTTTTTCGTCATAATCCAACAACCCATCCAATGATAAGCAAGGGATGGAGAACAAGAGCTGAAACCATATTCCTATTTTACTGCTTTTACAACAAATGAATGCCAGCTAGGGGCTCTGAGGTTAGTAAGAAAACCGCATATGTTTATATAATGTTGTGAACAGGCAGCAAAGCCAGCCACGAAACGCCTCGGCAACACGGATTGCTACACTTTGGGAGGACCTTACTTTGATGGTCTCTTGTATGTGCCTTGATTTTCCATAAAGGAAGAATTGTTTACATGAAGCATTGCGGATCTGGATCTTTTATTCCTTGATCGCTGTGGAGAGTGCTACTCATCATTTTGTCTGAATGGAATAAATCAGCAAGCCCTAAACATATATATGTGTGAAAGTGGTCATTGCCTCTAGAGCCTGTCCATTTTCTTGCATCTCAGAGTGCAAAGCCTGAAGATGCATAGCCAATGTCCCAGGGTATAATAAAAGTGGTAGACAGGAAGAGTCAGGCTACGTCCTGCTACAGTTCGAAGTGAGATCACCCATCTTTTCATGTTCTTTCTTGGTTTTACATAATTTCAGAGTATTACATTTCTGAATCTACCCTAAGGCGTCTTTCAACATTTATTCAGCTCAGTGGAGGCAGCCTCGCATTCCTTCCGAGGCCTCACCTCCCCTTATGGGATGGGCTGCAGGTGGGGCGGTTCAGTGAGACCTGTGGTCCGGTGCTTGCTGATCACATCAGAGGAAGACGCTGAATCTGAACGCCACCTCTACAGTGCTTAGTCCCAGCTGTGTCATTACTCCAGAGGTGGGTGCTTGCTCCGAGGCCAGGCAATGCTCCCTTGCGGATCAGTAGGAGAAAGGCTTTACCACGAATAATATTGTTATAAATCAAGGGGAGAGCAATAGGTTTTGGACGGATTCCTGAAATGTGTCTAAGTTCAGAGCACCCACAACCATTGTGAATGCTTCCATAAGAATAGGTGTAAATGCCTGGCAGAAGATTTACAAATCTAAACTTCCCTACAAAGGGCCAGAAGTAGTTAGTAGGTATTGATTTAGGAAAGTAGTCTGGATTAAAAGGTAGTAGTTTGGTGGGGTGAAATCTTTTAGTGATCAGTGTGTTTGACGTGATAAGCTACTGTACATTGGGGACACCCCAGAAATAGACTTCAGAAGAGTTGGAATATTGTTGAACTTTTAATATTGGAGTGTTGATCTTGAACTCCAAGAAACTTCTGGAGATTGTAAGGACTGAAGAGCCAATTGAGCGGTCCTTCCAAGAAAACATTGACCTACCTTCACTGGAGGTTATCAGGTGAACATACTGGAGGGCAAAGGGGATAAAAGATTTCTATCCGAACAAAATAATCCCCCCACCAAAGAGGCATAGGCTTATAGCGTGTCCTGTTTCCACAGGAAGGGATGGCTGGTGGGTTGCCAGGGAATCTGTGGGGGTAGCAGCTTTTGCGTTTCCTCAACAATGTTCTGAACCAGCTAGCATAGAGGAGATATATGGCTGGCAATGTAAATTTGAAATTTTGTATCCTGCATAGGTGCAATTGCAGGGTTCGAAATTGAGAGGAGCTGGGGGCTATTTATATCGGCTTGTAGCCCTGAAGAGCCTGGCTAGCTTGGCACCAGCAGCTACTTCAGGCTCTCCAGAGCAATTGATGCTTAACAAACACAACCATATGAATTTAACTCTGTTTTATAAATAAATATTGGGACACCTACATACAACATAAGTACCAAGGACGAGTATGCTCATCTTTTTTGCATATATTTGCATAATAGCCTGGCACTTAAGTGGTTTTAAAGCTTTAAGGGTAATAAATAATGGACACAATTATAGATTATGTGGAAGTTAGGTTTGGGGAATGCTATGTCCTGGCTCCTCGATCGACCCTGTTAGCGCCTGGTCACTGGTTAATGAGGGGTACACAGGAGCCACTTAACTCCTGCTTATCCGATCTGAATTTCGAACCCTGTAATTAACCATACTTGATTTGATTAGCTGTGAAATATAACATTAGGTTTAGTCAGGCAGGAGGATCTAGCTGGACAGAATATTAAAAAACATGCCACAACAGTCTCACATAGTCAGATAAAGATAACACATAATCACACTAGATCTCATCAGAAGACAAACTGGCTACACCAAAAACACTGGAGGGCGGGAGGACTACAGTGGACCAAGGATGAAACAGGGTCCACTATTCGACTTATATTGGATGGTTGTATTGACTGCTGTAAGGACAAGACTTTGATACTCACTGCTAAGGAGAGTTGCAGACCCTGGAGATATAGAACTGACTCTGTTGCTGTACATCTCAGGGGCCTTGTCCAAATCCTTCCTCTGTCCAGCTTCCAGCAGCAGTATCTTCTTATTTTCAAAGTGGGGATCAAAGCCTAATAAGATTGTATTACAAGTCAAATTAAAATGTCATACTAAGTGCCTTACAAACATCTCTATGGAGCAATTGCATTACAAAAGAGCAAAAAGTAGCAGGAGCTTGAAGGAAGCAACCAGGCAAGAAAACATGCGTTAGGAATTGGTCTAAACGCAGCAAGAGCTGGAGGAGCTGACAAAGCGTTTTAATTTTCCTGGAGCTTTAGAATGTGCCACCCCCACTCCATTTTTAATTCCTTGTGAGAGGTTGAACGCAAGTGGGGTGAAGAAGCAGATTAAAGACATGCAACATGGTGAATGCATTCATAAAAATGTGCAATCCTGGGTGAAAGTGGTATGGGATACAGTCCAGGCTAGCCATGATCCCTGAATGCAAGAGATCGAGGAGGTTGTTCGGAGTAACAAACCTTTTGCAAATAACAGTAATGATTTCCTAATTTCAGGTATTCTCAGACCACGGGGGTCGTATGGGTAAATGGATAATGTTCCAGGATTTTGAGACAATAGTACAGGGATATGCAACCAGCAGCTCGCCCGATGGTTCGCACTACAACTCCCACGATTCCCAATCATTCACTATACTGGCCAGGCCTGATGGGAGTTGTAGTCCAAAATATCCAGCGAGGCAAACATTGCAGGCCCCTACAATAGAAGGCAGCGAGCCAAAGGGGAGAAAATGGTGAGTATTGAGGTAGGTGAGTATAGAGGCAGAAAAGGGAGGACTGTATGTTAAGGAGGTGGCCTGCCTCCGCCCCCAATAAAAATACCGCAAAAAGAGCAGTGAAATGTCCTGGTTCGTGGGCTTTCACGCCCTCTTATTTGTGCAGTGAAAAAACAAGTATTGTAAGACTGCAACCCATCTGTCCAATCAGGAGGTCTCGAGTCTAGTGAACACGACTTTACAAGTGCTGTAACTAAAAGGACAAGGGGCAGCAATCTGAAAGGGGAGCGTTGTTCATTATCTAGCCTAGGGCGGTTGAGAAATCCTGTCGAATGGGAGAGGCTGTGGGTAGCCTGAAGCTTAGCAAGGGGTCAGATATACCGGGCAATGGCGAGTTAGGGGGGGTATAAAGTGGACACGGGCAAGTTAATGATGGGTCAGAGAAGGTGATGGGGACGGCGAGAGTAAGTGAAGTGAGCAGAGTAAAGGTGGGGTGCACAGTGGACGAAAGGAGAACAAAGTGGATACAAGTAGTCAGAATGTGTGGATGGGTACAAAGTAGGCGGCAGTAGGATAAATATGACACATTGGGTGAGATGGGGCCACTGTAAATGATCCCCTAAATAGTTTAGACAGGAGATCTGGGCATCACTATTTGAGGTGTAATGCAATGGAGTCTTTTAAAGCACACTGTTCATATTTTGGGAGCCTCGCCGTGCAGGGCTCCGCAAAAGAAAAAAGGGAGCTAGAGGATTGACAGGCGTGAAACATGTGTTACTGGGGGACGCAACCAGAAGTACCCACGATTTGCTGAATTGCATCACTGCACACGGTGAGTGGCACTGGCATCGGGGGTGCTGGGGTAGAGTTACAGCCACAATGTTGGCAGACACTGCAGTGCTGTTGGCTCTGCCCGGCCAAGCCTGATTTAAGGTGGTGCTTGTTTAAAGCTGCTCTGTGTGGTGTGCGCGGGGGATAGTTTAAGGGTTGCCATAGATTTAGAGAGTCAGTTGGGGAAGGTATACATGGTTTGGGAAGTTGAGCAGGCCAGTTACAGAGTTTTAATGTAAAACTGCACTAGTTAAGTCCCAGTTTGGCACCGGTTGATCAAGATGAGAACGTTTCATTGTCCCGTGTGCCGCTGCTGCCGCATGTTCCAATAAGCACGGGTCGAGAAGCCCCGCTAAAGTGGATGATGTGTGGGTGCCTAGTTAATGTCATGCCATTCATATGTTGGTTCCCTTTATACTATACTTTGACAACAAGGGGGTTTTCATGCTATTCCCCCCTTTTCTCAACAACACCCTTGACTTCAAAATAAATACATGAGAAATAAAGCGCTTCCTTTTCTGTCACATTTCCAGATATTGGCACGTAAACTTTCATGCGGTGGAAACATGTTAAAGGTAGGCAATACTTACCCAACGCGCAGCCAAGGGCTCCCCCAACCATGCCCCCTCCGGATATCACCACGTCATACAGTGGGGGCGAAGCAGCGGTGCTGGCTAATCTGTGTCTAGCCCCAGCTGGCAGGAGCCGGTTTACAAGCTGCATTCCCCGGTTTAGACGCATCTCGAGGTTGGGTAGTGAAAATGCGCGGGGAGCCACACACAATGACTTAAGAGTACAAATACAAAGCTCGCAGTGCTGTACAAGCGCTCTGCAGAGCTCTGAGCGCCAAGCGCACCGCACTACGTGCTGACTACCACCCTGCAGGGGTCATACACTATTCTTTCTCACATTGGAATGACACGCCCACTTCCTGAAGTTGCGCCTATAGGAGCATAGAATTCCCAAACAAATGGCACGGGTCTAGTCGTGCCAGTTTACGCATGCGTAGTTTGAGGGAGACGCAGCCTACATGTTATTGGTTAGGAGCGGGAAGAGTAGAGCCAATCGCATGAAGGCATTCTGATACTTCTCTGCTTCCATGGGAACGCGTCTACTTTTTTACACTTGATGCGAGCTATTCTAGCCTATCACAACAGAACAGGAGAAAAATAAGCCTGCCAGGGAAGAACGCTGCGCGAGGATTGGTTACTATAGATGTCCATCATTGGCGATGGTGTGCCAGGGGCGGAGCCAGAGTGAAAAAGCTAGAGATGACGGTGTCTCGAATACCCGAAGACGTTCGTAGAGTGAGTGGTAACAAAGGGGACCGAGGCGAACCAGATGAGGTAAGTTGGAACCAGTCAGGGAATTCCGGTGAATGAGAAATACAGGGTCTAGTAAGTGCATTGGCCCAGGCAGCTAGGGGCTTTCTGCTGGTATCAGTTGAGTGTAGTAAATGGTTGTGGGAAGGTGAGTAGTGGGCTGAGAAGGTTGGCGTGCAATAGAGCATGGGAACTATGCATTGGAGGCGAGAGTAAACGAATATATAGGATATAGCGAAAGGAACATTTGAGTCATGTCATTTTTTGCTACCCATCAGACATTCCGACCTGCAGGAAAATGTGAAACATCCAGGGGCACGACAATGTTGCAGGATGGGGCATTTTGAAGGTAAAGGTCAAGTGTAAAACTAGAGTCTTGCGAGGGGTAGCCTCAGCTTCAACATCGCAAGACTCCAGAGCTGTACGAGAAGGGAGAGCGCAGGGGCAGAGATCGCCTACAGCCAGGAATCCGATGCACCCGGCGCTCCTCCTGTGAGAGAGGCATAAAGGCCAGCTGCAGGAGATTAAGTTATTGTATAGACAATAAACACAGTGAACGAAATAACTGTCTCTTGTATATAAGTTAATGCAAACTTTAAGATGAAAGCAGTTATCAACAAATCTATGTTGAGCTTAATGTTTGGCAACAACATAATTGGCGACGAGGAGAACAGACTCGTTGCATTCAAGATGCAAGGAGTAACGCCGCCCCCAGCATTTCTGCAGTCCCCAGGTAGGCCTGCCATACTGTGGTTTCATTGTTAACCTTTATTCGTCATGTATGTGGATACCCTGGGTGGAGCGGACTATGCCCCAGCAAGGAAGAAGGCTATGGTGCTCAATCCCATGCCGGTGGGAGGTCAGAGGATTTTTGCAGGCCTGAAACGGGTGAATATGATGGCAACAACGTATATAAAGAGGCCATCAGGCGAATAGTCGAGCAGCTCTCAAATAAATTCAATTCAATTGGCTATTATTCAACAAAATAGTAATTTGCCAAAAAATACACATTTTGGGAGCATTAAAAAGTACAATATATTCCAACCATAATTAATTTTGCAGCCAAAACATAAATATCTAGGATATGAATCATTGCAATCTAAAGTAGGTTCTAAAATCATGTGCACAGTACAATCCACAATAATTAGCACCATTTAGCTTGTGGTTTGACAAACTCATAATATGCAGACAGGTAGGAAGTGCTTGAGTATCATGGCACTAGGTTTCCATCTTTTAGGGTTTTCGCCCTTACTCGCCGGGCCTTTTAAGGTAACCTTCTACACATTAGACCACTTTCACTTCATCACAGTTTTTAAAAAGCATCGGCGTGGCAATTATACGATGTATCCCATATGCATTAGATATTGTTTTCAAAACAGCCCTGGCAAAAGAAGAAGTAATAAGACCAAAGATTCCTTTGCAAATACTGGACATGTCTCATTTTCATTGGGCGACCATTTTTTAGTACAGTATGCCAAGTTCAATTGTGAGAATTTTTAAATGAAGGCGGAGACAGCAGGAGTTTTATAATGGATATTTATTAAGTAAAAACCATACGACCGCAGGCACTGCTTTCAGATGCTCTGCCAACTGTAACTCCTCACATTCCAGAATCACACACGCCTAAGTAATCAATCCTGGAGCCGAAGCCCATGACCTCATAACGTAAGTCAAGGATTCCTAATGAACATATAAGTGAAACATGAACTGCAAAGTAAAAGACGAATGTATATAACACAGTATGAGCATTATACTAAGATGCAATATAATAAACATTGTAAATATCCTAAACCTAACACATCTCCTCCCTTTGCATTATCAAACGTTTGGCATTTATTCACAACAATAATCTTCGAACCGTATTGGTCTTTTCCTAGCTCTACCTTTACACATTTCTGATTCTATAGCAAAACCATCCTCTCTGTTTTCAGCTGCTAATTTTCCACTTCCACCTCTCTACCTGTGATTTCATCATTCATGTCACCATCAATCCTCATCATGAACTTTTGACTAATTTTGACTTGGACCAACATTCGCCACCTTCTAGAATCACCACATTTCCACGCACTGCTGCAATCTTCCTGGGTCCTAAGAATTTACTATCCACACACTTGGAACATAAACCAGGATTTTTTTTTATCATAACACAATCACCAATCTCAAAATTTGTTTCTTTAACCTTTGCAACCTCGTCAAATCTCTGTTTGTACGTGTCTTGTGCCTCCATAATCAGTCTAATAATTTCTTGGCGATCCATCGCCACACTTGTTTGTTTTGTTTGTTTGTTTGTTTGTTTATTTATTTGTATAGCGCTCCTGACCCAGGGGTATATGGGCGCTTAAGCATCTGGTTACAGGCAAGGTAAGGAACATTAGTGTAGTTGTACAGCATATGTAAAGGTGGCAAAAAGCAGTCATTACAGATATAGTAGCAAGCAGACATAATAAGCAGACTTCCTGCCATCTCCAGCCAACCCGGACATAACTTGGTCCCAGGTTGTCTACCTTTTAATGATACAAATGGAGATATCTTTGTGATCGAATGAGGGGTTGTACAGTAATTTCATACCATTTCTTTGAGGACCTTTGTCCAATCTAATCCTGCTGCAAATGCCAATTGTATTCCACTTTTTCTGTATCTGTTTGCTCTCTCAACTAGCCCATTGGCCGTCGGATGATATAATGCTGTGCAAACATGTTTTATACTAAACTTCCTTAAGAAATTCAACATTTTGTCTGAACAAATTTGTACTCCATTGTCGGCAGTTATTTCAGTGGGAAACCCCTCTCTATAGAATATGTCTTCAAGAAATGATATTTCCACAGTGGTAGCTTCTCTGAGTGCTCTCCACTCCAACCATTTGGAATGATAGTCTACCATAGCTACCAAATATTTGTATCCCTCACCAAGTCAATCGCCACTTTTTCCCATGTCTCAATGGGTTCTCTCACAGGAGAAAGGGGTACTTCCCTCACACATTTGCCTTTGTCACTTTTCTCACACTCCTTACAATGCCGAACTTTCCTTTCAACCTCGCTATCCATGCCTGGCCACCAGAATGACTGTCTCAATAATCTCTTGGTGCCCCCCATTCCCAAATGTCCTTGGTGAGCTAGGTTGACTAATTGGGGTCTAATGCTACCAGGCGGTACCACTTTGTTTCCCCTTCTAAGTCTACACCCATCTTCCGACAGACTTAGATCCTCTTTTACCTCGAAATATCTGTCATAACACCTCTCTAAATTATTCTTATGGGGCCACCCCTGCATAGTCCAAATCTTCACGTTGTTCAATGCAGTATCCTCTTTGTCTGCTTCTATCCAGTCTCCCTTGCTTACAGTGTCACACTCGACTGCAGCAATAATCAAATCCTGCTCTCTGGTTGCCTCAATATTCTCTTCATTCTCTACCGGTAATCTAGATAGGCAGTTCGCAACTACATTCTCCCTACCCGGTACATAAAAAATTGTAACCTAGCAACCCTACCATCCACCTGGCAATCCTGGGCGAACCTTTAGCCCAATCTGAACTGCTCATGAGTTGGATCAAAGGTTTATGATCAGTCTTCACTTGGAATAAATCTGGCCCCATAAAAAAACTTGAAGTGAAGTATTGCCCAGGATACCGCTAATGCCTCTCTCTCTATCATAGAGTAATTTCTTTCTGCCCCTCTCAACGGCCTTGAGGCAAACGCTAAAACATGCTCTGGTTTACCTGAGTCATATTGTGTTAATGTGGCACCTAAACCCAACATGCTGGCATCTACTGACAGTGTGGTCTTTCTTCCTGACACAAATCCACCTAGTCAAAAACAATAGGGTCCACACTGCTGTAGATTCAATTGAGAAATAATTTGGATATCGACTTATTTAAAGAGTGTACCAAAAGGGGTATCACTGAACCAACAAATTTAGGCTGCAACAAACTCTGAAAGCAATCAGGATAGACTCATAGTGAAAAAGTGAAATTATTTATTTTACAAAAAATATCATGGAGAATAAATAGATAAAGAAAACAGTCTTGTAAACGAATAAATAGACTGGTCTGTAGTACAACAGTTAGACATTAACACAAAACATTAAAAACAATGATCCTATTTCAGATAATAACAAACAATATAGATTAAAAAGAAGAAAATAAATAAAATGCCAACTCTAAGTGATGACTTATATTCAGCCAGCACTCAAATTATTCAGGATAAATTCAATAAAAATATGGGGTTGGCAGAATTTACTTATTCTTTTTTATTCTTTTGATTGACAGGTCTGCCTACGTGTGCGTGTCATTACATAGAAAATAACAAAATCATCAAACTAAATAGACATCTTCAACACGTTTCAGCAAAAGAGCCACCTGTCTGGCAAATGATTTCAAGAGGTGATTTAGTTGCCTACCTCAGGGCGAAAAAAAGACACAATAACTGGACCCTGTGGGGAAGCAGACATGAACATAATAAATAATGTGAAAAAAGATAATCTTGTTACTAAATTCTACCAAGATTGCTTGCAGTGAAAGTAAAAAGCCAAAGGACAAAATTTACCAATAATTGGGACAGTGGCTAAGTAGGAGTCACCAGGCGCAGTGCTTGCCGGCGACCGGTGCAAGGCGTCTGGACGATTGGGCCAGGGGTGACCCAACCAGCGCTACATCATCACAGTGGGATGCGACGGAAAAACACCCTCTAAAGAATTTAATTTTGAAAAAGAGGTTTTAAGAATTATTCCTTTACATAACATAGACCCAGAAATGTTCCAGGTGCATAATGGGCACTACATAATTGTAGAACTACCTGTCAATGGGTGTAGCTTAGCAGTGAAACAATTTATTGCCGGTGTAACATTGCTCAGCATGCTATGGAATGAATCCAGAGACCGTGGGGTAACATCAGATGGATCCGGTTTGGTAAACCTATAAACAAATTGAATGCATGTAAAACTACTTGTTGACAAAAAACGAAATGAAGTTGCTTATAGGCACATGAATGGTCATGGACTCGTGAAGTAACAGCCGCCTACCTTCGAGACAAGATGACTTTGAAAATTGCTTAAAGCTTATAGTGATGCCTGGAGTGGTGGGCGGTGAGCCTCATAACTTCAAAGGTGCGAGGAGAAACTGTCTCTGTGGTGAAGAAAATAAATAGACATGAATCAATAAGCGCGTCTTGAATCGGTATCAAAATGAAAATGTACAAGGTAAAATAACATGCAGGTCAAGCCTGAAGGAAAGATTGAAATTGAATGGACTGGAAGGGAGCCTTCTTACCATTATTCACAGACCGCTCGGAAGCAGCCAAGACGATCCGACTGTGCAAAGAGCTCCGACGTGAGTGCAGCCTGGTTAGAACACGGAGCTTGAAGGATTAAAGAAGGGAGGGCGCTGGCTGCAAGGCCGCCTCTCATTGGACAGTGTCATTCGGGAGCCGGGAAAGGCTCGCAATCGACGTGCCTCCTTACGTTGGGATTTTGATTGGTTAGAAATGCTAGGCCCCAGTAGAGCTGAAATGCAGATTGTCAGTTACATTGTTGGGTCATCTGACGTAAAATGAGGCTGAAGCTGCTGGCGCCAAATGAATGGGGCATGAAAGTGGATTAAACGTCCAGGAGGTTTTACTTGAAGGTATGCTGAAAAAAGGGGGATAACTGTTGCAAGGGCTCAACCGTACGGCATAGAAGGATCGAGAAAGCTCCTAATTTCAGTATGATACGAGACGTATGCAAATGGGATCTGAGAGAACGCGGTCAAGTAGTAATGTGGCCGTCTTGTAACGGTTTGAGGTGGCTCAGTGAGAAATATAAACCAATTAGAATCAAGAAGTCGCGCACAACAGATAAAAATATTAAAAATAATAAGGCAGAGCAGGCGAGCGGATAGATCACTGATCAAACGATAATAATACTGAAACTTGAAGGATGAGGGTCAGAAGGGGGGGAAGAAAATTGCATGCATCTCGAGTGCATAAATCAGGGATGCATAAATGCAGGGATAAAAAAGGCAAAGAGGCAAAGAGGTAATGACACGCAGACCTGTCAACCAAAAGAATAAAAAAGAATAAGTAAATTCTGCCAACCCCAGATTTTTATTAAATTTATCCTGAATAATTTGAGTGCTGGCTGAATACAAGTCAACACTTAGAGTTGGCATTTATTTCTTCTTTTTAATCTATATCGTTTGTTATTATCTAAAACAGGATCATTGTTTTTGATTTGTTTGTGTTAATGTCTAACTGTTGTACTACAGACCAGTCTATTTATTAGTTTACAAGACTGTTTTCTTTCTTTTTCTTTATTTATTCTCCATGATGTTTTTTGTAAAATAAATATTTTCATTTTTTCACTATGAGACTATCCTGATTGCTTTCAGAGTTTGTTGCAGCCTACATTTGTTGGTTCAGTGATACCCCTTTTGGTACACTCTATAAATAAGTTGATATCCAAATTATTTCTCAATTGAATCTACAGCAGTGTGGACTCTATTGTTTTTGTCTAGCTTACAGTCCCTCTCCACTACTGCCTTTGGGACACTCCCCCCCACCCCCCTCATTTGTGTTTGAACAAATCCACCTAGTGACAGAGCCTTGGCAATACCCTCTTTTATAGTTGTGAAAGCTACTAGGCAATCCTCGGGCCATTTAAAATTAACTCCTTTGTTGAGTAAATTCCTTAACGGGGATGAAATGGACACAAATCCATTCACAAACTTGTGATAAAATTCTGCCAAGCCCATGAATGATCTCAATTGGTCTTTGTCAGTTGGTGCGGGAGCTTTACAGATACTATTTACAAATGAACTCTTCAGTAAAATACCTTCACTAGATAGATATTCTGTGTCCCAAATATTCTACCTCTCTGACCGCAATTTTGCACTTACTTCTTTGTACAGTAAGTCCTGCCTCTTTCAGTCTTGTCAACACACACCTCATTGACTTCTCATGCTCACTCTCATTCTCATCAAACACTAGTATGTCATCTTGAAATACAGTCAGATTTTCTATGCCTCTTAAGAACTCCTCCATCACTTTCTGGAAAACGGAAGCAGCCGACGACAATCCAAAGGCATACAGAGAAACTTATAAGTGCCTTCAGGGGTAACAAAGGCAGTACTATGTTGACATTGCTTTGAAAAAGGTACTTGATGGTAGGCCGCTGATAAGTCGATCACTGAAAACCATTTGGGTTCTCCCAAAGTGGCCAAAGTCTCAGCAATGATAGGTAAAGAGTGTCCCTCGACCAGAATGTTTTTGTTCAATCCCCTAAGGTCCACACAGTCTCAATTTTCCATTGCTCTTGGTCACCAGCACAACCAGGGATAGCCATTCTGTACCCCCAATGCGTTCAATTACACCCTTTTTAATTCACTTAATTCTTCACGTAGTTGTTCCCTCATGTTTAGAGGTACTGGCCTCACTTTTTGAATCACGGGTTGGGAATTTTCTTTGAGTTTAATGTTGTGTTCAAAGTTTTTGACTTTCCCTAA
This sequence comes from Ambystoma mexicanum, assembly GCF_040938575.1. Classification (NCBI taxonomy): domain Eukaryota; kingdom Metazoa; phylum Chordata; class Amphibia; order Caudata; family Ambystomatidae; genus Ambystoma; species Ambystoma mexicanum. The sequence goes on from NC_090940.1 coordinate 440,811,575, forward strand.
CTTCTCTGTAAAGACTTCCGGAAACTCTCTAGACCACTTGTCTTCCATTTCCGCTATTGTCACTGGTTCTAATGCACTTGCTTGTACTCACACGCTTAGCTTCCTCTGTTCTTCCCAACCCAATAATGAGGCACCCTTTTTGGCAACCAAAATGTGTGCAGAGCATCTCCTGTCTTTATAGAATACTTGTGAAGTGGGAGAATGGGACAAAAGAGTCCCCCCAATCTCCTCGCGCCCCTGGCCTAGAGGATCGCGACCCAGACACCCGCCACGAGATGAATTTTCCTACCTACCAGACGACCAAATAACCTGGTACAGGAACATACGGATGTGCCCATCAGGCTGCCCACCAGCCTGCCCTGCTCAAGCCGACACCTGCGGCATGGATGAACTCGACTAAACCTTTCAACAGTAAATAAACACATCGTTAGAGATGCCATGACGACCTAGCCAACTGTCAAAACACCCGTGCAACCATGCACCCTGGACACCCCCACACCAATCCACACGAAGAACATATTCAGTGCTATGACGTAGGTGACGGACACACCCACTGACGCGCATCTTTATTATTTTTCACATAGGTTTTTCAAAATGCAGAAACGCAAGACGCACAAAGCACTCATCTAAAATGCTTGCTGACGCGTCTCCTAACCCTTGCATTGTGATGAAAATACAACGAAGACATGATACTGGATATGAAGCAATGTGATACCGCAACTTAAAGTGCCGTGCATTAAACAACCCCACCTATGCACCAGGCCCAAGTAGGCCGTGAGCAAGAGCCTCCACGAACATTGAACGAGCAAGAGTACAATTGCTGACCCTGCAGAATGAGCCCAGCGAGAACTGACAGCCAAGGGGGCAATGTTGCAACTCGCATGCCACAAGCCGAAGCCAAGGTCACACCTGCAAACTAAGCCAGACACACAGTGGAAAATACAACATTAAATTCTGCCTCAACCACGGTCTCTCCTCACGTGACCAAGCCGAACCTGACAGGGTGCCAGACCCAGGAGGGAGAAGTCGCCTAGGTCCCACGTTTGAGACACAGGCTGCAACAATGAAATGACCCAATGGACACCTACAGCGGTGGGAATAGTCTGCTCTCAGGCATATGAGCAAATCCACGCATTGTCTGCACAAACACATAGTTACATATTGTTGCAAATGACAGGCACACCGCGAGCTGGGAACAACGATGGTCCCAGGCTGGGGGGCTTGCGAGTGGACCAATCAGAACATGGGGCACTCATCACTGACGCCATTAACATTAGCCAATCATTAGGGGTCTTCGTGTAACAATTTTCATGTATCTAATAGAAGGGACAACCCAAGTATACCACCTGACTGACCCTTAACCACTAACACCGTTCTCTCTACGTATGCTATACTAACCCTACCACTCGAGGAACCAATCCAGAGTGGCGATAGGTTTTTTGCTAACTTTCCCAGGTGACGCAAGTAGTGTGTCATACTGAGGCAAAAGGGGCCTGCGAGCCCCACGAATTTCGAGAGTCAGGACGGACGCGTACGATCCTAGACCCATCCCTGCCGTTACTCAATAAACAGCAGAACCACCTTGCTTCTTGTGTGTCTCATACTCATTTTTGGGATATGCGGGAGGAGTTGGGGCCTCCCAGCCCGGAGGTCAGCGGAAGGCTCAGCCGACCCCGGGAGAAACCCCCGACACTTGTGCTTGAAATTGTCTCACTCTATCAATAGCTGATTTGCCTCAAGGCCGTTGAGGGGGGCAGAAAGAAATTACTGGGCGGTGTCGCGGTCCGGTGCCTGCTGTCGTGGATCCTTCTCCCACTGCTCTCCTGGCTCCCTGACACGATAACGTCCCAGCTGGGCTACTGGCAGTGAGGTGGAATCGCTGTACGCCGCACGCCAGTCCGGAGTCCTCGTCACCAATGTTAAATGAAGGCAGAGGCAGCAGGAGTTTTATAATGGAGATTTATTAAGTAAAAACCGTACGAAAGCAGGCACTGCTTTCAGATGCTCTGCCAACTGTAACTCCTCCCACTCCTAAGTAAACATTCCTGGAACCGAAGCCCCTGACCTCATAATTTAAGTCAAGGATTCCTAATGAACATATAAGTAAAACATGAACTGCAAAGTGAAAGACAAGAATGTATATAACACAATATGAGCATTATACTTAAATGCAATATAATAAACATTGTAAATATCCTAAACCTAACAAGAATCTAAACATAATGTAAAGACTACATTCAAGTGAACTGTAGGAGGTTTTGTTTTCGGGGCTATTACCTGATTTAGCGGTATCATGGTATTTTGGCATTACCTCATTTTGGATAGTAGTTTAGTATTATCCTGATTTTAGTGGTGAGCATATCTTCCTCAATACAGCCCTATGATAACACAAACCTTCTCTCTTTATAAACATGATACTCTTCGGGCTGACTGCGGACAACCCCCAGACTTGGTGCATTTTTTTAGAGAACCCAGTAAGATCTTAAATAATGTCACTTTTTGCATGTAGCTTGTGCCACTGGTTTATTTACACCAGAGACTTATGCTCCTGTGAGAGCACTCTGCTCCCCCTTTTAGCATGCAGGATGAAGCACCCTCATACACACACAAACCATCTAGCTTATCTATATATATATATATATTTTTTTTTTTTCTTTTTCTCTAACATTGCTTCATGTGGTAAATAAGGCAGTGAATATTTTGTCACTGTGACATAACTACCAGAGTCTCCCAGTTCCCCCCCCCCCTGAAATAGTGACCATCAGATGCATGAAGTGACACAAAAACCAAGCACCAGCCTTGTTTCTGCTATGGCAGTTATTTTCTTTAAATGCAGAAACAAAACGTTATATTTCATGATAGCACAGTTACAGTTTCTTACCAACAGCTGGCACAGGTTCGACTCTCTAATAGATAAAATACAAACACATGGCAAAACATGGAGAGCATTTGTAAACGTGACATGCTGTCCTCTTTAAAGATGTAGAAAAAGAAAGAAGAAAAATATGGCATTTTGTTTTTAAAATAGACCCTTCTGCTGACTGATAAAGAATGGCACTCATCCCACGTACTCCTCAGTTTTAAAACGTCACTTACAATTAATTTATGTATCCTCTGCGTTTTGTTTGGATAATCTCTTTCTGCCAGGGCTTATTGGCGCAAACCCTGCCCTGCCTTCAGGCTCAGCCTTGGGATCCCAGCCACTTCAATGCCAGAGCGTCCTCTCCCTCCGCACTGTCTTCAGGCTGCAGCCCAGGAACCCAGAAGATCATATAAATTTGTTAATGTTAGGAGTGATTTAATTTCCTTGCGACCAGTGTTGAATCCAGCAATAGGATGGTTCCATTGTGTGGATGAACGCATCAGCGTTGGTTGTATAAAAGAGGCAGAGGAGTTGGAAGAAGTGTGAGGAACCTGAAGGTGTCTTCCAGACTAGTCCCTGGGGATCTATCATCCAGGTGGCCAGGACACTGCCATCGGTATTGAATCTACTTCCTGGGGGTGGACCAGTGCGGGAGGATCACCTGGATGGGGGGGTCCTCGGGGAGTGGAAGTGGGACACCGACTGGTGAGATGCAGTATCCCCTTTCTTATAACAGCTTTTTCCTATCCTACCACGTAGGATGCTCAAACACTACACCCTCCACCCCTTTTCCGGCACAAACACTTTTTTACACCACGAAAGACAACTGACTAACACCAGAGCCGTTTACCTGACATGTTCCAACACAAGGGTCAGGCAGAGTCAGGCAATTAATAATAACCACACACACTCCTGACGGCCCTTTCCCTTCCCCATAGGGATAAAAGGTGGAGCTTGAGAGCACACCACGCGAGCAAGTCAAACCGCAGGACGAGAGAGCTATAACAGGACGGCAGTTCAAGAGGAGGTGAAAAGTGGCGAGAACCAAATGGGCGACAAGGAGAGAATCAGCCCTGCCCTTTCTGACCCAGACTCGCAAAACCTCAGTGCATGGAATCATAAGACCTCAATCAATAGCCAATGTATGCTGTAGCAGATGTCAACGGTACCTGGAGCCCCGCTACACTGCTAACTAGGAGAGAAACTTTCTACTGTTGTACCGGCCTTGATTCCAGAGACAAGAGAAGCCAAGCGGTTCATCGCAGCGGTTGAGTCGAGGGGAGAACTGACAAGAAACCAGACAGTGTTGGGCAAACGTCAAATTAAGGGGAATCAAAGAACTGTTCCAAGAACTGTTAACAACACAGGGGAAAGGTCAGCAGCAGAGGGGGCTTACTCGAAAGACTCTGGCTGATCCCCTTATTGTTGAAACTACTGATACCAGAAGGCCTTAAGAAAGCCACATGGAAAAGGTCACAGTGGTCATACAGGGGTCGAGTAAAACCCCCTGTAAAGTCGAAAAGTCTTTCACCGGCAAGTTTACCAATTCCAATTAGCTAAGGGAAATAAATCCCATATTGTGAGAAAGTAGAGGGAACTGTGAAAAGTTGGCAACTGTGAACCCGGCTGAGGGATGCCTGCAGAAGCGGGTGAAGCATGATGCCCAAATGAACATTCTGTTGACAAGAGTGAACCTGGCGGAGAGATGTCCTCAGTGGATTGTTTAAAAAGACATTGAGACTTGTGAATGCAACAGGTGAAATCTTTTGAATAAAAGCCGTAGTGAACCCGACGGAGAGGACACAGGAGTGAAAGCCATCACCCAACGTAAATACATGAGAGGAACTTTGTTTGGTTATTTTGAACACCTCAGGTCCTCGGAGGCAAAGGACTTTTTTGTTAGAAAAGATACTTTACCACTGAAAATCTTGATTCCCAAGAACGGAACTGAGTGTGCTGTGCTGAGGAGCCCCACCTTGTTACGTGCTCAAAACATGGGGAAGGGAGATCCCCGGCTATAACATCCTGACTTATTATTTGTGAACACTTCTTTCTTTTTTTCTTTCTTGTGCACCTTATCCCAAAAACTTTTTGTATTTAGTTGTAAGGATTGGCAAATAGTGTTTTTTTTTAGTATAGGCCCCTTTTATTTGACAAGCTACCACTAGGACTGCCTTATTATTATTTGATGGTCGTAGCTTGCTCCCATCTTAGATTTAGGCTTAGAATAGGCGTTTTTCCAACCTACCTAAACAGTTTAATAAACACCCTTGAACTGTGATCACTTGTGTCTGTCTTTACTGTTGCCACCATGAGTTCCTTACAGAAAAATCAGGGAGTCGGGATATAATATTGGAGAGACTGATGGGTTCCTAGTTTGGTTGATGGAAACTTACTGCTCCCCGAGCTCTATTCGTGCTACCATTCATTTTCTTTTTCTAGTAACTGCATGTATTGTTTCTTTCAGTCATATATTTTGGGGTATTTCTTCTGGAGCTGTTTCTTCAACTGCTTTTTCTTCATGGTCAGAGCCTTTCTCTTCTTCATTGGTCACTTGAGAACACAGCGTCACATCAGTATGTGGAGGGTGCATCAATGCCCTTATTTCTGTAATTGGTTCACGGGAGGTGATCAAGTTTCCAGTTTGTCCGCCCTTCACACAATTCTTGCTTGATGCTAAAGAGGCAAGGGGTGAGTCAGTGTTGATGGAAATTTCAATTGAATCTTTATTACCTTCTTCTAGTTGCAAGATCTGGGGCTTGAGGTAGCTGCTTTTCAGTGTATTCTCGATCTTTTTTTGAAATCTCTGTAAAGGATATCAAGTTACCCACTTGACAGTCCGCTAGCTCAGAGGGAATCCTGGGATCGTGTTGCACAAATGCTACTTCTTGTTCAGATCTCTATGGGCTGTTCTTGTCGCGCATGTATTGGTAAATGTAATTTGGGTTTTTCTGCACTCCAATACTCACATTCGAGTGCTTCTGCTTTGCTGTGTCTTTTAAGTTGACTCTCGTAAACCGAGAATTAGTAGCTTTTAGTTGAAGATTTACTGACGTTTTTGGGCATTGCTGATTTTAATGTGTACACATGTGCCATTTCAATATGCAAGCCCAAGGGCCCACTCCGAGTCAAATATCGGTCTCAAACGGGAGAATCAAAGATTCTAAACCCACAGTCACCTCACCCACACTACAGCACACCGAAATGTGTAGTCACTGGGCCTCATTACAACTCAGGCGGTAAGGGGTTTACGGCAGCGTTAACAGCGCCGACCCTTACCGCCTGATTACGAGGTCCCCTAGCGCCATGGTGCTTTTAACACCTGCTTTTAGCAGGTGTTAAAATCCATGGCGCTAAGGGACCATGGAGTTAATTACGCCACCGTAATTTACGGTGGCGTAATTAACGCCTTCCCCACTCCCATTATGCCCTATGGGGCAAAAATGGGAATGGGGAAGGGTAAATGGGGATTGGGGACTTACCGCCCCGCCTAGGTCGGAATGGGGCGGTAAGTCCGCCAACCACCATGGCGTAAACCTAGTTTACGCCATGGTGGTAAAGTCACGGCCCAGGCGGTAACTTACCGCCTGGGTCGTAATGAGGCCCACTGTGTGTTGCTGATCGCAAAAAGCTTACTGTAATATAGGCAAGTGTCAACAAATGGTGAATGGCGGCAGGCAGTGCACTCAGTCTTCAGTTGGGAAGGATATTACAACCCCACTACAAGCCAGTCCTAGAAGCAAACTTTGCAAGTAACGTTACCCAGCGGTACTATTAGTGTCAAGCTTACATTACACATTTGTATTCCGGGCCCCCTGGCTATAGAATTGCAAGACCTCTTGCTGAGCTAAGCACACTTGATTTTGCCACTGTCGATACCAGATGCACCAGGCTTCACACTATGTATCACGAAATACAATGCCTCTGAGAGTAATCCAATGCCTCTGAGAGTAATAGAATGCCTCTGAGAATACAGCCATCACTCCTCTCACACCCGTCTCCCTCCTTTGCAATGAGCCCGGCTTCCAACTCAGACTGCAGTTTCACAGCTCACAGCCAGCCAGCACCTGATCTCGTAAACAAACATTTATTTTCGCCCTTTCTTGCTTCTTCCATTTAATCTTTCTCTGGACAACCTCTTTCTTCCCTCCTTCTCTGTCATTATAAGACTTCATTTCATTCACCTCCTCCTTACCTATATCTTCCTACAGAATCTTTACTGCCTTTTTCCTCCTTCCTGCATAAATCGTGATGTCATGAATAATGTTTCTAGACAAACACCACCCATCTTTAACCAACACCCAGTAACTTTCCAGTTCTTGTAATTCTCCTTCCTCAGTGGCCCGTGTATAGCACTTTTTTTTCCAACCTGGATGAATGTGCTACATAGCATCCTGACATCTGCTGTGTTTTTCCGGTCTGAACAAAGAAGCTGCCTTTGCGAGAATACATTCTGCTGTCTCATTGCACTCTGAACCTCACGTCCACAAAAGCACACTTTTTCAGCTTTCAATGTTTGAGTTTATATTCCAAGCCAACATCATGGTGTGAATGACCCTGCACCCACAGCCTGCAGTGTGGACTATGGCCTAAGCAACCCAAGTCTAATTACTAGTATTGGTCTTGTTATGATTAGTCATTAGTAGGGTTAGTGATTAATCCTATTAATCATGGAAATTGCTCTCCTGAACACCCATGAAGAACTGCTCACATCTCTGGACTCTAACTATCCCGCTGTTCTCATGCCACTCGATGTCTCCTCTGAATTTGATACAGTCAACCACTCCATCCCCACAAAACGGCTCCATGATGCCCTTGGTATATTAGAGCAGGCACTGGATTGGCTGACCTCCTTCCTCACTGACCGTCCTTCCCAGGTCCTCTTGGGCTCTTTCTCGTCTCTCACCTCTATCTCTACCTGTGGCGTCCCCGAGGACTTATACCTCTCATCCTGGCTCTTTAACATCTATCTCGCTCCACTTGCTCATCTTATTTCCACTTTCTCCCCCCACTTCCAGTTTTATACAGATGACCGCCAACTTTTCTTCAAACTTCTCTCTAACCCTCTTGCTACTTCCTCTACCATTCCTGACTGCCCATCTGCTATCAAGTCTTGTTGTGCCTCTAACGATCTCTGTTTTACTGCCAGCAAGACTAAGATCCTTCCTATCGGGATTCCAGTGTCCGCTTTCCTCCATTCTCTCTAGCCACCCTGTATGGGCCCCCCTCCTTCATCTGACACCAGAAACCTCATAGTCCTCTTCGACTCCTCTCTTTCGTTCCTTCCTCACATCATGGACCTTGCTAAGAAAGCCCATTTCCAACTACACCTCCTCAGAGGCATCCTTCCTTTACCCGCCTTTCCCCAGAAGCTCAATGTCTCTAGAGCCCTGGTACTTTCTAGTCTTGACTTCTGCAACAGCCTCTTCCTTAATCTACCCTCTTCCTCTCTTCACCGCTCCAGCTTATCCAGAATAGGGCTGCAAGACTTATCCTTGGCCTCAAGCCCACGGATCATATCTCTCCAGCCCTAAAATCTCTCCACTGGCTCCCGGTTACTGCAAGGATCAAATTCAAATCCTTCTGCATCATCCATAAGGCTGTCTGGGGCCAGGGACCACACTATCTACAACTTGCTCTCACCAAATACTCTCCCTCCAGGTCTTTACATTCCTCCAGCTCCAACTCTCTGTAGGTCAAGCACTTCTCTAAGCAGCGAGCTGGAGGCCGATCTCTTTCCTCGCTTGGCTCCCTCCTCTGGAACAGCCTCCCTCTCCATCTTGAGCCGCATCGCCTCAAAGTTCGGAAATACCTCAAGACTTTCCTCTTCACTTCCTCCTTCCTCCTTCCCCCTCCCTCTCCCCAACCCGTGATAAACCCTTCAGTCACTGAGATTGGTGGCCTTGGCCCTTATGTATCTTTCTGGGTCCTGGCCTCTCTGTCTCTGTCTCTCTCTCTCTCTCTCTCTGTCTCTCACATCATGGTGTACACCTTGCCACAATTGAAGTCCGTGGCACTGCTAAAAGTAGCGCACAGTTGAAATTTGTGTACTAATTATCTCTACAGCTGCCCGTCTGCTGCCTGAGAGCACGTCTCATTGTCTTCTCGGTTCCTGCCTGCCCTTCTTCTTTGCTCGGCAGCTCCCTCTGCTCGGGAGGGCAGCATGGCAACATTCTTCCGCCTGACTTCCTTGGATGTGTCCTCGTCATCCTCTTTGCTCTGGTCTGCAGCTCGCTTTCCTCCCATGTCCCAATCAGTGTCTGAAGGGCAGACTCTCCCGTTCTGTTCAGCTGTTCCATATTTGAATGTCCCAGCACCTGTTAACATCTTCCAACCACTAGAACGTGACTTTGGCTTGCCACTCCTAGTGCTCTTCATTACTCCATCCCTCTTCCTGGTCTCGGTGTTATAAAAGGGGTGGTGTACATCCATTCCAATACTTGTTGTTTCAGTGTTACTAAAAGGGAGGGATGTACATAAGGTCATTGTTCAGTAAATAGTGGAGATTCTTTATCCAGACCACAATATGCCATACACGAATGGGGGAAAAGTAAATGGGTGTTACCCAGGAGTGCAGGTAAAGATCTGTTATAACCAAGCGGGCTCACTTTGTCTCTCTGAGGGTTGTCCTCCCCACGTGGTCCTGCTACAGATAGCCACCCCCAGGGTCAGAGTCAGGTAGCTTCTGCCTTTCCCTGGCCACATGAGGGGAGCTTTCCCCCGGGGAAGTAGTGACAAGCTCGCTAGATTCATCACAGTGCCTTCCTACGTATGTTAGGCATAAAGGGACGGAAGGGCTGGGAATGCAGGTGTGCAGCAGAACACCATTGCAGCTGGCGAGATATAAGAGTCAATTAATACTTGGAGTTGGCTGTCTCCTTCCACCACCCAGGCGTGTTTTCCATTCAGACCACAGAATAATTAAGGTGGACAGTCCAGCAAATAACCACAGTTGTTGAAGAAACACTGGGCAGGCATGCAGGAACTGTCATAGCTTAGATGACCGTGGCTAAAAGCAGCAGCAGGGGTGGAACCAGGAGATGAAGCACAGGCAGAGGCAGGCCGGGATGGTGATGATGAATGGCACTGCAAAGTGAAGGACGTGTGGAGAAAGGCAGCTTTTGTACACGGCTACATACACTGGCAAGATGTATCATCTTAGTGATAGCTGGGTATGTGCAAAGAAACTTAGAGAGGTATTTCCAGAGAGCACTGGACCTGTGGAGCCAGTGTTCTATGGGAGGCCGGGCATTAATACTTGAAAGGGATAGTCAGTGAAATTTGGTGAGGGGGGGTGTTCTGGGTTATATTTTGGAGATTCCTTTTGTTGGTAGCAGCATGGAGGAGGTATCTCATAGGTGCTAGAGTTGTGGTAGGTAGGCTGATAAGCAGGCTGTGTCCTACATCCAAGGATGATGGGATCAAGACCCGAAAGGTTGATTTGAAAGTGGTATCTGGTAGCAAGTTCTTGATTTATCTAGGCAGGATAGTATGTGCCATGCTAGATTTGTTTTCTGCACTGTGTTTTGAAAGAGAGGGTGGTGGTTGTTTCTGTGCTGAATCAGGGTCTGAAGCCTGAATGATAGGTCTGTATGAGGCTGATGGCATCAATGTGTGATTGAAGATTGGCCTCTTAGGTTTAATTAAACAGAGCTACAATATTGTAAACACATTCAGTTTATATCCACATAGCATGTTGATGTGTTGCAAAGTTTTGGTGCTCTGATTACACAGGCATCAGGACTTTGCATCGAATTACATAGTGGTTAGTCCCTGAACAAACACAGGGCACACGCTCTGCTTTTACCTGTCTACTGGGCACATTTTGTAAAACGATGGCCAAAATGTGCCACATTTACCAAATTGTGGCAAGGAGTTATGTTAGTTATAGCCGAAAACATCTGTAGGTTACAGGTTTGGCCAATAGACTACATCAATCAGGATTTGGTCTGATCTGAGCAAACCTCTTTCATGTCAAGCACTTTGCTCAGCTACTTACTTTGTGTTAAAATTAGTTAATGCCTCCCCCGAGCAAGCCTTCTATTTCTTCAACCTACTTGTATTAAATCATTATGCATTATCTAAGACTTTGGTAGCACTGTATTGACGCATTGTATCTTATGCTTCTATTTACATTCAATTACATTGTCTCCTGCACACAGGTTTTCCCTCCGAGAAACGCCTCTGATTCCGAGGCAGAAGATGAAGTCCTTGCTGCCAGGTCTGACCTGGATCGCACAGGGAAACTACTTGACTTCCTGCGAAATGGAGATTATGAAAGCCCCTCTGACAGAGACTTTTATGACCAGCTGCAAGCCCTTAAAATCAAAAATCAACAATCCCTGCTGGAACTGGGTACCCTTTACCAGTCCCAGACTGAAGGGGCAGCAACATCACCAGAGGAGGAACAGGAGTTGGAAAGACTATTTTGGGAAAACCAGAGCCGGTTCAATGATCCCCAGAAGGCGCCAAGGTAATGATACCACCAAAAGGCAGGGGCATGATGAGGGATAACCAGTCAATCATGGGACGGGCAATTGGTGAATGCCATTGATAGTTAACTGTGGGCTATGAGTCACAGCATGCAACTTGCCACCACAGTAGATGGCTCAATACTAGCAATAGGCATGGCATGTCATTGATCACTGCAGAGCATAGGTCATTGTGGGCAATGGGTCACTGAAATCCTTGCTTATACAATAACCTTCCTTGAGTCTGATCCTTCTTGTACCAAGAAAAGTGTCAGATATTTGTTTTGAGCCCTCATTGGCAGAGATCTCTTCTGTTTCTGTACTTAAGGGAACGTAGGAGGACTGGATGTGCATTGGTAAAATTATATCTGATTAGTTATGTACAAGGTGGGAGAGATGTCTGGCCACAATTAAGTTCTTCTACATTTTCTTCACCTGGTCTACACATTTCACAAGTCACACTTGATTCATAATGTTGCTCTTTTCTACTCTGTGATTTATAAGGTTCTATGTGGTTGTAAAAATGATCCTTTACGCAACTCCAATTGCAATGAGACTCTTGTGTAACAGGAGTTGGGAAAAGGCCTTTCGCTCCCTGACCACTTCCTTCTCTGCCTTTCTCTGGGACACTAGAGGAAACCCAATTAATTTATACCCCTCAACTCTCCCTACTAATTATTTTCGGTGGCCCTACTATGAGACCCACTATCCCCCCACTCCCTGCTCCCCATGGACTCTTTGACTCACCAGTCTTTTTGCCCAATTCCCAACTCCCACCTTACTGCACATTCTCCTCCAGAAGTCACCCTGGCCTGTCCCCATTCACTCAACATGACTTGTGCAGAAGACATTTCGTTCTTGTTTATATGTGAAACCTCCTCTGCGCGAGCACACCGTTTTCTCAATGTACCCTTTGCTGTCAGTGTGTGTTTATCTACCCCATGCCTTTTTCCATATTCCACCCTGGAACAGGCTCTTCCCTTTTATGTCCCAGGAGGATCCCTAGACTTACTCTACTTTTTTGAATGAGAGCAGACCAGGTACACCAGTCATACATTCTGGTCTTCAAGCACTATTCACAACTAAAGGTAAGGTTTATTTATCGGTCTCAACAATGAAAAATAAAAAAGGGGTCTTTTGCTATAACACTACAACTAATAACTAATCAGAAACACAGACGATTGAATACATTTTGGCATTTTAGCAATGGCCAGAGATAAACAGTCTGAACACCAGTCGGTGGCTTTTAAAGCATACAGGAATGTCTTCAATGAGATAAGCGAAATGTATGCAGTTTCTGTCAGGAATCTGGCCAGAGAGCACGGGGCAAAATATATATCTCACAGTATGCACTGTAGGTTAGGGGAGATTGGTGAGGCAATTTTAGCATATAACAGAAAGATTTCCTGATCCTCACGGGAGATCAGACTTCTTGAGATTTTGTCTCACTCTATTACCGACTAGAGAAATCCTACATATTAAGTATAAGGAAGAGTATAGGGACAATGGCCCTCATTATGAGTTTGCCGGTCCAGAATCAACAGTACCGGTAAGCTTGCCGGTACTGTTGTTTCTAGACCGGCAAACTACGAGTTCTGCGAGCGGGTGCCTTTCAGCTGGCCAGGTCTGACCTGGCGGGTGGAGCAGCACCTGCTCGCTGACCTTGACGGATGCACCGGCACCATTCATGAATGGTGACTGTGCATCCGTCCTCCCCATTCTCATTGAGTCCAATGGGACTCAAATGTGAATGGGGAGTAATATTTTCCGGCGCCCGGGAATGGGCAATTACCGGGTCCGCCGGGGCTGTAATGCCCCGGTAATTGCCCATTCCCGGGTGCCAGAATGTTCAGCACTCCAATGACAGCCGTTCCAGTATTTACCAGCACAGCTACCGCCAGAGTAATAATGAGGCCCAAAATGACAGCAATAGGGTACTTACCAAGCTGATCTGAGTTGAGACGGGTATTCACAGGAACTGCAGAGGCAGAAGCTGGCTGTAAGTAAAGACGCAGAGATAAAGCAAAGTCAAGCAAATATACTGGGCAACACAGATTGATCAGAATAAAGGATCTACTGGAATATGATAAGGGGTCTCCAGGGATTAGGGAAAGCCCTTGGGATTGGTAGCAGATTACTCTTAACTACTGCAGTGTCATGAGTTAGTTGTGCCGAAGAGACTGTTGCACTCAGTTTAAGGGTAACACTGGAGACCATATTCGGAGACAGGTAATACTCCAACTGACTAGACGAGGGCAACAGAAGTCTTTACCTTATCTGATCTGAACCGAGACCAACATAGGAGTCACACTGTAAATGGATACAGAGGCACAGCAGTGGACCAAGGTGTAATACAGGCGGAAAACAGCGTTGAAAGAAATAACCAGGGACAAGATAGATACACAAAGTACAAAGCAGAGACTGGAATACCAGAATACACAAGGCAACGGACTTGGACGAGACAGGGCGCTGCCAGCACAGTGAATATGAGGCGAATCGGGAAACTCGGTGTACTTCAGAACAGACACTAGAACTCTGGTCTGAAGTTTGGTAATATCGCAAGGCAAGGAACAACCAGAGAACCTTCAAGAGACTGGCATTGCAGAAACAGGACAAGTCTATGAAGCAGAAATTATTACAGAAAACAGTGTTTACAGAAAGGCAGAAAAGATATCAGTAAAGAACTGAAACAGGGAATTTTGAAGTCAAAAGTTGATAATCAAGGAAAAGGTAACAAATCTGGCAGACTGCAAAAGCAGACTGGACTGGGTGCTGCAAAGTAGCAACAAACAGGATTCAAAAGTCAAAATCAGGATATTCAGGAAAGGTTAAAAAACTGGTCACAGAAGGACTCCCCCCAGTGGAAGCAGTTGATTGAACAACTTTGTCTGTGCAAAGTGAGCTTATAAAGGCCCTCCCAACCAACAGCCAAATACGGTGGAGCTGATTGCAGTCTCAGGCAGCTGAGTTCAATAAAGGCAAGCCCTGGCTTCAGTAGTCTGCAGCAGTGGATTGTAATTAAAGTCTCCTTAGCTCTCAGCAGCATAGCCTGCAGTAGCTTGGAACAGGTGAATGCAATCAGGGCCTCTCCAGCTCTTAGTAGCTTGCTTCAAATAAATGTACTTAGTATGCCTCCTGCAGCCCTCTTCCTCTTCGACAGCATACATGTACCAGAAGCATCTGATGGTTTAACTCAAAACCCGGATTGGAAAAACAAGTAAGTGAATGCAAAGGCAGTTTGTAGTTTTTAACGTCACAATTATGCCATAAATAGAGTCTCTAAATGTGTGCACATAGCGGTGCTGCATGGTAGGCGGATAGGATCCTGACAGTTTCACTCCAATAGTATGCAAGAAACTGTGCTAGAACAGATGTATTAGGCAGCGTCTCAAGAACACGCAACTAGCTCCTCTGCACACGTGGCCTTGTAAATTTAAATATTTAGTGCTACTTGCCTGTTATTTACGTTTCTGATTTATTATTGGCCTTGTTCATTTATACTGGTCTTGTGCTGGAATTTCTGGTTGCTACAACCATTTCTGTTTCTACCAGACATTTGTGATACATTTAATGGTCGTTACTGACCCTGTTAACTAAAATTATGGTTGCTTACAGCATTGTGCTGCGATTTATTGGTAGCTACCAGCCTTTTCTTTGTAATGTTTTTGGTTGCAGATGACGTTCTAATGTATTTTTCTTAATTTAAATGTTATGCACGAATGCCAACATTTTGGTTGCTTTCAGAATTGTGTTGTACATATTTGCTCGCAAACTACCTTGGATTGTAATTTGTGGGTGCTACCAGCCTTCTTAACTTACATTTGGTCACTAATGTCCTTGTTAACTTCAAACAGATAGTTGTCTCTACTGGACTACCTGTGGTTAATTGGTCTCTACCTACCATGTCAACTGACCATCGATTTCTACTACCACCTCTTCCATCCTCCACAATCATTTCCTACCTCATCATCCTCCTTCCCTAACCTTCAACCCAGAACTCCAGTACTCCCCTGCATTCTCTTCCCACTGATCTACTCTCGACCCACATACCCCAATCCTATCCTGCCTACCCCTTAAACCACACCAGGACACTCCAATGACACTCACTCTAATCTAACCTTACCCTACGAGTAACTCCTCACCCTTCAGTCGCTCCAACCTGATTTCCCCCCAACCTGACTGGAACTCTGGAATGCCAAATCTGTCTGTAATAGGCCCACCCTTTTAACTGGCCCTGTTAGCCCCCACTAGCCAGTCTTTGGGAAAGGCAGTACTATCAGGCTGGTTGCTAGAACTAAAAGCTTGTAAAAATTGAATACTTTTAATGACACTGCAGGATATAGAAGCGTTTTCTCTTTCTGCTGCTAATTTCTCCAGATATTAATTTTCATTTTGCAGTTCACAAGCTGACATCATGTGAGGCTCAGGATAACCAACTGAATCATAATCCATCATGGAATGATCGGACATCCAAAAGGAGTAATATTCACCTTGTAAACATTCATTTACTCATAAAGGTCTTTCTACTGGTCTTTCCACCTACCTGTAAATACTGAAAGGACATTGGTAATGCTTTTTTGTCTACCTGAAGGTTCCAGTAGTCTGTCAGGATCCATGCGGTGAAACCGTCAGAGGCCTTGACAGCGGGAGACGCAATCATTTAGTATGTACCAGACTGAGGTAACTACTAGCTGAGCAGCACAGTATGGCAGTGGCCATGACAGTGTAACGAGTCTGGACAATACCTGTGGAATGGGCTGAGATAATAACTGGACTGGAGGATGTGTCTGGAGTTGGCTGGAACCTGCCATTTAAAGAGCACAGCAAGAGAACACACTGACACGTATTCGAGCATTTGCAAAAGGCAATCCAACAAGTGAAAGGCAAAATGATGAAGAACATGTCAGACAAACCACCATGAAATAAATGACAGTTTGTTGGTTGCTTGAATGTGAACATCTTGAACTTGCAGAGAGATCACCAAATTGCATTGCATCCTTTGCTTTTACATAGGGAGCCAACATCTATATTGGAAAATAGAGCTACGGTTGTTTGTGTGCACAAGGTGCTGTAAATCACATAGTCACTGGAATCCTTGGTAGAAAATAAATAAATAGATAGTGCTTTGAAACAGAGGCAAAACGGAAGAGAAACAAAATTTAACAGGTCTCATTAAGCAGTGGAAATATAAAATGAAAGGCAGAGTTTTAAGGAAAATCTGGGCTGGATCATGGGTCAGTGACTGGGACTATCAAGCAGAATTTACTTTTTGGGAATGCAGTAGGTCCTTATTCAGGTCCCCCTTGACCTTTTGCTTTTTCACTTAGTATTTTTGGTTCACTGACCTATTCTTGGTGGTCCGAAGGATTCCACTGAAGCCCACCTGCCATTGCATCCCTTTTTTACTTGGTCCTGATTTGCCCATAGGACTCCCAGGCCTCAGTGTTCTTTTAAAAAAGTAACCCAATTTCACTGTCTAGAAAACCTATTCTAACTCAATTTCTCTTCCCGCCACTATTCAACTAAACGGAGCCTAACACAACCAA
This sequence comes from Ambystoma mexicanum, assembly GCF_040938575.1. Classification (NCBI taxonomy): domain Eukaryota; kingdom Metazoa; phylum Chordata; class Amphibia; order Caudata; family Ambystomatidae; genus Ambystoma; species Ambystoma mexicanum. The sequence goes on from NC_090940.1 coordinate 440,828,455, forward strand.
AAGTATCATAAGGGCCTGCTACCCAAAAGATGGAATGCTGGCTGGTTTCTGACCCCACTGTAATGTCTGTATCAGAAGAAAGGGGTTCTTGAACTATGAACAGTTCCATTCAAGACACCAGCAAATGTCTCTACCAACTTCACCTACTGGGTTTACCTATCAAACCTTCGTTAGTGTCTGTCTCCATGAGTGGCCAGAGACCTTTTGGGAACCTCGTGGCTCCTGAGCCTGGACCAATCCTTTTCGGATTTCCCTCTAGGGAACCTCGTGGTGTTTTGCACACCTCACTGCTTTCTGGATTTTTTATTTTCTTTACCATTCAAATTGTATTGAACAAATACAGAGAGTCAACAATGCAGTAATGTTAAGATGTTATAGAACAGCTGAATGGTTTCAAAAACATGCGAAAGTATGGCAAATATCAAAAAGGCATATATGGACCCAAAATAAAGTGCAACTCGTTAGTGCACAGGAAAAATAATAAAACAGAAAAGAAGAAACATACAGACCAAAATGATACATGCAAAAGTTCCACAAACCATAAGGCAACAAAGCACTGAGCGCAGGGCATGAATTAGTCTAGTAACCATTTCTGTCCATCAGGCACCAAGTTCATGAAACAAAAGCATCATAGCAATGCAAAGGACATCATGTCATGCGGTTTATGAGGGAGGGCTCCCATTCTGCAAGAAATGTAGGCATCTCGCCTTTAGGGCAGCTTCAATTGCTTTCTAGATCTTACACCTCTCTGGGGTCTAGGGTTTCACACCCCTCCTTGTAATTCAGTTTCTCTTAATCCCCCTGGGGTCGGGTCTCCTATACCCTGTCTTGGGGCTGGTTTGCTCTCATCCCAGCTTGAAGCCTTGTGGGGCTCACACCCTGGCTTGGAGTCTGTTTATTCTCACCCCACTTTGGGGTCTGGATGCCTTCTCCCCATCTTGGTTATTTTTTGGCTTTTCCGCCCTTTGCCTACATCTCAGGACGGACCGCATGCCTTCTTTTTCCTCATGGTGCTCCTCCGGTTCGGCGTTCAATTCAGTCAACGCAGCTACTGTGCCCTGGCTTCGTTCAGCAAATGTCAGAGCTGACGATCCCTACCCGCTCCCTTCCTGCAGGTTTTTGGCATTTGTTCGTCCTGTCGCAGTTCTGCTGTGGCCAGCTCCTGCTGCTGGAGACCCTCTGGGACTGAGTGTCTCAAGTATGCACCTCGGCAGGGGATTCGGACTTCCACACGCTTGCCTCTGCTTTGGCCTGCCTCAGGTGTGTGCTTGTCACTCTCTCTGTGACTCCTCCCAGGAGGAGGTCTCGCTTCCTGCACCGCTGTGTGAGCCTTTGCTTGTGTCTGTAGCTCCTATGGCTACTCTCTCTTTCTGGCTCACGGTTGATTGGTCTCTTATTTTCCAGACAATGATGGGATTCACTTTCTGCCCTTTTTCCATCTCTGGTGTAAGACGGTGCCTGAAAGGGGTCTCCAGAAACCACTCCAGCCATTGATGTGTGAAGTGATAAATCATTATGCAAGTTAACCCCCATGTCACCCACAAAGCTAGCAGAATTACTGGGCAAGGGGAAGATAACTTGTATCTCTATTTAGGGATTGGCTGTCCCCAAAGGGATTGAGGGGGTCACTCCAGTGGGATTCCACTTGCTCTGTACCCTAGGGGGTATTGGGCGTATCAGGCTCACCTACCTAGTCCTAAAGGGCATGGCTCCCCTTTGGACAGAGGCGATGAATTCTCTGGATTCATCACATAACCCCACTGATGGCTTTGAGCCCTCCTCTATACGCCCTAAGGGATATCGACTGAGTAAATCTATATTGTTTTGTTCTTTCCCCTTTCAGTGTTCTACTGTGAAACAAAAGGGTTGTACATTCAAAAACCATCTCATTACCCTGCCGTTGGTGTCTTTCCTTAAGTACATGTTGGAGGGAAATGGTCAGTGATAAGTCGGAATTTCCAACTCGCCAAATAGTAACACAGTTTAATGAGGGCCCACTTGGTAGTCGGAGCCTCCAATTCCACAAATTTGATTTCGCAAGGGCAGCCTTTTGCTGGAGTATAGGACCGGATGTTCTTGCCATCATGAACTGGGATAGGACAGCTCCTAGGCCTACTTTGGACATGTCTGTCTACAAGGTGAACTCCCTATTAAATTCGGGCATCTTGATTATGGGCTCATTACAAAGGATTCATTTCACCTCCTTGGAGCTGTGTTGATCTTGGCGGTCCAGATAAGTTTGGTCGGCTGGGTATTCTTAAGCTTGTCCATAATATTTTCCGCAATGGTGTAATGGTTTGGAATGTACCTCCAGTATTAGCCTGCTAGCCCTAAGAATGCCTGAGTTCCCTTTTTGTCTTTGGCAGAGATGTTAAAGCCACTGCCGTCACCTTCTGTCTGGGGTGGATGCGACCAATGCCTACAAAGTAGCCTAGCTATTTCACCGCACTTTGGGCTAGGTGACGCTTGGGCATTGGCTCAGAGATCCACCCTTCGTAATGCTTCAGTGATCTCATTGAGGTGGCAGAAGTGTTCTTCCCAACCACTACTGTGGATCAGTATTTCATCTAAGTATGCCTCAGCGAGTGAATATGGCCGAAGTATGTTATCCAGTAGCCTTTGTAAGATAGCCGAGGCTGCATGTAGGCCGAATAGGAGAATTTGAACAAAGCCTGGTGTGTACTAAGCTGTTTTTTTTCTTTGTCTGAGGCATTAACTGGGACATGCCAAGAACCCTTGGATAAGTCCAAGTGGAAATGAACTTGGCGTTCCCCAGTCGCTCAATTAATCTGTCAATTGTAGGCATCAGATAGTTGTCAAAGACTGAGATTGAATTGACTCTTTGGAAATTGATACAAAATCGACACAAATTCTCAGGTTTGGTGACCAGGCAATTGGGGATAACAAGGGGCTGTCCAAGGGTTATATTATACATAATTTGGATATTTCTTCCTCTATAGTCTTCCTTTGAACCTGACCGATTGGGTGAGGCTTCAAATTGATTAACTGCCCAGAAAGGTGTTCTGATATGGTGGAAGACATTTTTAACTCTCCTAAGTTCTTCAGAGAAGACTTCATGTAATTGCACCAACAAATCCCCACAGGTCCCTCTGTTGGTGTTCACTGAGGTTCTCGGGGATCAAACTAGTTTTGTTTTCATTCCCCACCAAAAGGGTTGCTATGGTGTCTGTACTTTGTTCCACAGGTCCGCGTTCCAAACCTTCAGCAGGTTTATGTGGTAGATTTGGATCTTTTGTCTCCTGTCAGGTTGGGAGACCAGGTAGTTAAGCTGCCCTTTAAAATCAAGGAGCATATATGACCCATACCACTTCACTATAATTTTATTTTCTGACATGGGTAATAACACCAACACCTGGTCACTGTCTGAGAAAGTCCTAGGTGACTCAATTTGTACTGTCTACTTTGTTTAAAGCTGGTGCCAAGGCTTGTTTTAGGATTCCCTGGGCAATTGGCTGCCCCCTTTTGACTGTATCTTTTTGTGGCCCAGCATTGTGCATTAACATTTGTACTGCCCTCCCCTTCCCAGATAGTTTGGGTCTATGATGCCGACATCGACATCTAGAGAGTATTTCCAGGCCAGTTCCAATTTTGTGCCCAGCCCGAGATAGTTGCCTTGTGGAGGGGGAGATGTCTAGGCCTGTAGCAATCGGCCTTGTTTCCTGACTGGGGATCTCAACTTAGCTCAGGCTGAATAAATCTAAGCCAATGGATTGGGGGTTGCCCGTTCAGGAAGACTGGCTGTTTGGGTAGGCATGGGTCCCAACCTTGCAACAGGTTGTTTGAATTCCACTTCTGCCACTACTTGTGGTAAGTCAGAATCAGGAGACTGACACAATGGCATTTTGGGTAACACAGTTCTTTTATTTGAACACAAAAATCTATGCTATCCTTATACTCATCAGCCAAACTGTTGGAGATGGGAGTCAAAAGGGTGCTCATCAGGATTCCCAACAAAACGCATCAAAGTTTGCTGTACAGAAAACCTATCCAAACCTGATTCCTGTCCCTACTGCTATACAACTAAACAGATCCTAAAATAGCCAAAAGTATCATAAGGGCCTTCTACCCAAAAGATGGAATGTGGAAGCCCATGGGATGGCCCTTGACTAGAACTCTACTGATCACAACCAGGTACTTGAAAGTTAGGGAGCGACTTTACATCTATACAATCCCTATGGCGGTAGGAAGGGTGGAAACCGGTATGTCAACTTTCCTCCCCTTAGCCCGATCCACAGAGAAACCAACCTCGGGAAGTGCGATTTGCTGGGTCCTATTACTTTAGTCAGTGTTCCAATTGCAGGAGATCCACGGACCCACGGGTGCAGAATTAGTATTACGGTTTAGGATTGGGTCAGCTAGACTGCGGGTTCCATACTCTGACAAGATTGTTTCAGATACCTTGAAGCTGAGGACCCAGGCACCACAGCTTCATCACCACAACATGTCCAACGATGACCACAGAACAGCACTGAGACGGGCAGCAGCAAAGAACACTCCTATCAGAGGGAAGCAGGTGACACTCATGGGGATGAAGAAGACTCTGCCCCAGGTAGACCCCTCTTTATGTTGGAGGGCAGCAGCTGCAGGAGGACAGGTTATGGACCCTAAACTGGCGACCTGCAAGGTTTCAAGCTAAAACTCTGAACGGGACCGATGCACCAAAGATGCCTTGGAGGAAGCTGATGAACCCACAGAATGGCTCCAGGACGCTTCCAAAGGCATATGATATGATAAATAATTTATAGGATCCTGCTTCTGAAGACCAGATCCTTGTGCAGCGGTCTGGACTAGTTGTCCCACCAACCCAAGAGTTGAAGCACCAACAAGGATCTTCTCGATCTTGAGATCGATACATAGAGACAGAACATCATAGGGACTTCGCTGGAGGCAATTCTTGTCTTCAATTTTCATCCAAGTGTCTTCAGCAGGCTGCAACTCTTCGTAGGGGTTTGGCTCGAAGCGACTAACTGAAGAACAGCTGCAGGAGTCCTTATTTTATCCCACATTTGAGCTGGGGTCGCCCCAGCCCACAATAGCAAGGATCTGCACCATTGAAACTGGCAAGGGCTGTCCAACAGCTTCTTGCCTCACATCTGTTGAGCAAGAAACAAAGCCCTGGCTCCAGTGTGGACTGCGCCTGGACAGTCCCAAACCCACATCCAGCCAGATGTGCAAACTGCCCTTTGCCTGGGAAACACTAGGTTTTGCCCAGGAAAGGGTCCACCAAAAATGGTGTTGCCTGACCTGTGAAGGCAAGAAGAAGGTCAAAGGGCATGATGTCCAAATAACAGGGCGAGAAATGTGTGGGATAGCAAATGCAAAAGTGCACAAAAATATGGTAAACAAATATCCACTGCCACCCATCTGCCCTGGGCACCTCCTAAAAGTTACAGAAATGTTACAAAAGAAAAATCAAAAGGCGATGCAAAGTACCTGTGCAGCACTGCACTGCACTGAAAGGTGATGTGTGCTACTTTAAAACGACAAAATAATATCACAAAGGGAAAGGATTCCCTCTACATTGGTACCCTTATGGCGTGTCCAGTGCCCCTACAAGAGATTAGGTGAGCCAGGAAAGTAAAGCAAAAAGACGTTATTTGCCTCCAAACGTCAGGACAGAGTTCAAAGCATAGCAACAAGTTGGGGTGTTCCGTTGATATCAATGATTGGAAAGCTGCAAAAAGAAAATCTTTCCTCACACACTGAAATACTTCTTGGCTGTTATTTCAAAGCACATGACCTACATGCATTTACCTGGCGGGGTTCATATACAAACTCGTACTTAATACCACAGGTATACATACTCATCAAGCCATCATAACACTGCATGCCATACACCATTGAACACTACGTCAAAGCACATGGCCTACATGTAACTAAGTTTAAGAAACACTGTAACTAGCGCCACGATGAGTTCGGTCTGCTGTGCGCTCAACAAATGCGAATAAATAAATAAATAAATAAATAAATGAGCCTGCATAGGTCACCACACACGTTCACACCCAGTGCCAACAATAACCACTCTCGGGGCATGTTCAGGCCTGGTCACATATGCTTACCCATATTGAGTTGGTTCCTTCAGATCTAAATGCATCAGCACACTTGAAACCACAACATTACTCTACTTCCTTTACTACTAAGCACACAACTCATTTTCTTGTAGCTTCTGATGGGCCAAGACCATGAAAATGAAAGCAGTCACGCTATACAAAATGCAAATACATATCTTCATCACTCCATTTTTGGAAAGCACCCAGCAATGTTACTGCTCCGTATTCTGGCTGACATCTTGTAATGTTCTTCTGTTCCAAGTTCATCTCAAACACATAAAATACTAGCTCCAGTGATACCAAACAACCAACCCCAGATCATCAGTCACTGCTGTGTTGAAGTAATATGATTTTGTTGAAAACATGCAGCACTAGCATGCGTGTTTGCTATGGGAACTGTCCTTCAGGTCCTGGAACTCCCTCCTTAAGAGTTTACCAGCCACATGCCATTAAACCCCTTGGAATGATCCCTTAGTGTTCTCATTGGAAAATCTGTGGGCAATAAGAATCCTTATGGCATACATCCATTGGCCAATTTTTGGGCTATATGAGAAGGTATGGTTAGGGTATCTCGTATAACCTGGAAGCTAGCCAATGTGAGGATGCTGCATCAGTACCCTGGTGTATGCTGCTGGGAGCACTACCGCCAGCTCCCTTCTTGCACAGGCCGCAGCTGACAGACGCGCCCCGGGTAACCGCCGCCTTCCCACTCCATACATTAATCCCCGGCCACTCCTGGTGTATGCAACCCCGGTGCATGGCTCCACCCCCTGCTCTGTACTCAATCCTCACCAGCCGTGCCTGGCGGATTCAGCCTATACTTGACTCTGCACCCTCTATATCCCCGCCAGGGCCTCCACTCTGATTCTTTACTGGGCTGCACCCAGCAGAAGTGGCCTGGCACAATTTACCAAAACCCACCACACACTCAGCATGCTGCTTTGTGCTCCCTGGCAAACCAACCAATTCCCAGCAACACCCCAGGCAGATTACCTCTTTTTTTAAACCCCCCCCTGCAACGGACCATAAAAGCTTTATAGACCTCCTCCCCAACCTCATGGTGTAATGGAAGTTATGGGCCTATAACTTTGTTAAATGCCCTTGCTGCACTTGGGCCTTTAACTCTGTCTTCAGAGCACATAATTCCCAGGACGGCCTTCAAGCAGGATCTATGAAGCTTAATTATAACATTGGACTGGGAATGTTGAGCAAATTCTGGCAAGAAGTAAAAGGTGCTATCAATACAGTGTTGCACATAGATCTAGATTTCATATATTTCATATTTGAAACACTTATACTAGGTGGGGACACACAACTAGATGATTTGCCATTTACACAGAAATGCTTTTTGTTTAGGGCAACTATGGTGGCAAAAAAATTGATCTTACAAAGCTGAAAAACAGTGATACCGCCTACTAGATTGGAATGGGTTTAGGAACTATAAAGGATGTCTTTGGTTGATAGAGTACTATGTTAAACCTGTAAGAAACCGAACTTTTTTGAGGATGTATGGTTCAGTTTCCTGGAGCTTTAACAGTGAAGAAGGGGAAGGGAATATCTAGTGCAATGTTAATCATTTTCTGCTTGTATATTTATGGACTGTGTATTTTCTTTGTAAAGTTAAATGTTAATTAAAACAAACAAAATTTGAACTTTGGAATGTTGGCATGGCTACCAGCTTTTAAAGGCCCTCCACCCCTGCCCCCTGGGCTGTAATGCCTCATTGAGACATCGTTCTGATGGATGTGCTCAACTCATTCCCTGCATTCATGTGTTCTACCCTCACTCTTCTCCCATGTGAGTCTGTTACCCTTGTGTCCCTACTTCAACCCCACTCACCACCTTTTGTTGGTCTTGTGTTTTATTTATATATATATTGATCCCCCTCCCCACCCATCCTCCCCTTTGGCCTCCTTCATATGTTTTTTAGCAAGGTGGAAATAATCAGAATGTCGTCTTTAAATGCTGTATAATTAAGAACTTTCTTCGAATACATGCTAATTCATTCTGTTCTCTGCAGATCTGGTAATTTACCTCGATCCGGTTCTCTGAACTGCCTGTCCGCCAGTTCTTCTGGCAAGAACAGCTATCACCATTTTGTTGCAACTCCTCAACGTGGATCTAAGACTCCCACGTTAGCTTGGGCTTCTCCAATAACTATACCTAAGCCCTTCAACATGACTCTTCGAGAGGCTCAGAAGAAAACCAAGCTAAGATCATCTTCTGTTCCTTTACCTATAAGTAATGAATGGCTGGAAGATCAAAAGCAGGAGGAAGCAGAGTGCCAGCGACAATTCCGGGCCTTTCCAGTGCCAGCTCACGTTTATCTGCCTCTGTATGAAGAAATGAGGGAGCAAAAGGAGGCCAGAAGAAGTGCAGAGATTCAGAAGAGACGGGAGCTCCTGCTGTCCACACAAAAACCATTCAGCTTTGTTGAGAAAGAAGAAAGAAAAAAGGTGGAAACTCAACTGAAAATGCAGACTACAGCACCCGAGCCTGCAAGCGTAAAGAAGACGGTGGTAAAGAAAATTCCCAAATCTGTACAGGATCCTACCGTCAGCGATAAACTTAAAGGTAAGATGAGGTGGGATAACTGAGATGTAATTCACTTCCAGCCACAATCTGGTATTGTAAAAACTAGATCTAGTCATGTGTCCAATAGAAAAAACTAGTGGACTAGTACTGCACTCTTCAATGGATTAACTCCTTCACCAATTTTCTTTTAACTAAGATGATATATCCCTAAATGAAATGTAACTAATTACATTTCTTCAATGAAATTCTTGCTTCAGATTTTAATTGGAACTTAAGCTTTTATATTCATGGAATTTACAACAAAATGTAAAATAAGCTTTACAGTTTGTTTAATGCAGTGTTACAGTAAATCGCAAGAAAATTCACATGTACAAGTTTGAAAACAAACTTCTCCAATGGATATCCTATAATAATTCATGCTTCTGCCCTTTGATCATATCACACAACTCTGTGTTTCGGGTTATACCCTTCCTCAGGAGCTGATGGTCATCGACTTCTTGTGTGTATTTCTATATGAAAATGGATGAGCGAGTTATTCTATATAATGAATTCTTTCTGCAACAGTGGTTCTGACTGGGTGTCGAATTTCAAATAGCATAATGCTATCCCTGTATCCTTTGAACTGTAGAAATAATTTTCCATTGACAAATTCTTTCACCTCTTTCAAAAGGTCCTATCAGCTGCAATAAAATCACAATAAACTAAAAGTTCAAATGTCCAATACCTAAATCTGATAGGTAAGCATATGTATTAATATTGCTTACCTTCCCACTACTGCAATTGAAATATGTTTTATTTTGGTATAATCACGACTCTAGCCACCCTTTCAGTGAGCTGTTCTAATCGCATGATTATAAAACAAAGAATGGATGATATATATATTAAACATCATAGCTCACTAACGTTTAATTGAAATCTGCCTGCAGAAAAAATCTGATCATGATTATATTCTCCAAGAAATCTATTTAATGGTGACAAAATACACTTACTTGGGAATCTTGGCCCTTCTGTTCTTGTGATTGTCATCGTTGAGGATCAGAAAACATGCCATGATAGGCATTTTCCCACTAAAAAATTAACCCCGATTTTAAATTTGAAGAAACCGGAAATGGCGTTTGGACACTATTTTGATAGTTTCTTACATCATGTGATTCCGGACATGTTGAAATGTGAATAACACTTTTGTAAATTTCAATGATGAAAGTTGTAAACACCTACAGAACAGAAATGGTCGGCAACCAGAGTTCTCTCCTACTTCTGCTGCACCAATCCAGATTTGTTTGGGGAGGAGGGGGAATTGGGCAAAGATGGATATTTTAAATGTACAAACCTGATATTTTATTTTACCTTTATTTGGAGGTTGATATTAAGGTACTCTTTACATTGCTCCAATGTGGTAGGCATGGAATCTAAGCACCCACCCATACATTTCTTCATTTAACACCTTTGTTTTTTAATGTATTCTGTTGACAATGTGTTAAAACGCAGGCACTTGATGAAGAAATGTTTGGATAGTTGCTTGGTTACACACAAATGGATGTGCTTAAAGGACGCTTCAATGGATCCATGGTGCCTAACCATGCTCATACCCATACATCTCCACTCTATGATATCAACACTTAAAAAAAACATATTTGTTTTGTGGTATTTGCTGCCTCTAACAGCAAGAGTAGGGGCAGAACGTACATAATAAGGAAGATGAGTCCATAGTTCCAAGGTCAAAAGAGAAAAACAAAGGAAATAAGACCGGCACAAGGAGGGCAGAGGAACAGTTAACTGGCGGGGAGATGATCGAAGCGAGCAATTAAGAGTGCACAGAGACAAAGGAAGAAAGACAGGAAGAAGCACGAACATGGATGTATTTAAACACAATGCCAAGGTAGCTAAACTGAAGAGCCTAAATAGAGGGATACATGTGGAAACAGGGTGTGAGGAAATAAAGGAAATGGGTAGTAGAGTTATAGATAATGTGAAGTGCAGGGAGAGTATACGTGGGAGGCCAGGAAAAAGTGAAGAAAAGTGGTCAAGATGGGAAAAGGTGAGTTTAGGAATAAGTCTCACTAGCAGAGAAGCAAAGGGTAGCTTTTCACAAATGTTGTACAGTTGGAAGTAGCAATTAAGGGCAAAATAGGGAATGTGGTAAGTGAATCAAAGTGAAGGACCAAAAATTACCTCAATATTATATGCCGAAAGAGCGGAAAGAATTTAATTATGTTATATGGTATTTGTATAGCGCCTACTGCCATTGGTATGGCCTCAAAGCGCTCTGAGATTCCGAGGATTGAGAAGTGGTAAACAGAGTTGTAAAATGCATGTGTGCATTTATAGGCAATTACAAAGATGGGTAGGGAGAGAGTGGCTAGGTCCCTAACAGCAGCCCGTAATTATCAGAAGGGGGATGGGTGCTAAGAAAAATTATCGAAGACGCCAAAGGAGTCAAGCTATGTGAACAACTGGACCGAATCTTGTGTGGGTCTCGGCTGTATTTGAATGGAGGTGCCCCTCTGGCAGAGGGTGATGTGTATTTAGGGTGGGTGTAGTCAGGCAGTGTGTATCGCAGATGTATGTGGTTGTGTGGAGTGAATTCCCGGAGGGACATATTTGTAACCCCTGGGATGCAGCGCATAAGGGTCTGGTGAAGAAAGACTAAGAACTGGTTAATTTTAGTCATGCAGAGCGTATCATATTGGCTTGGTTAGGTAGTGCTATGTCCCACCTATAGGCTTCTCACGTGCCCCCAAATTCCCTAGAGGGGTGAGCGATAGTTCACACAATGGGGTGATCCCGGCTAAGTCTGGTAGGTTGTTGCTGAAAAGAGCTGAGTTTTGAGAGCCTTCCTGAAGATGAGTTGGTACTCCATGCAGTGGATAGATAATGCACATCGCTTTGAAGGTGGATCGTCGCCCGATCAGGAGCCAGTGGAGGACATGGAGGGGGATGGTGATTTGTTGGCTTGGACCTAGGGCTAGGAGAAGCCTTGCAGCATGTGTTTTGTACTTGTTGGAGCCTTCTTATCTGTGATGCCGGGGCTCCTAGGTAAAGAGTGTTAACGCACTCTAGGCGAGAAAGGATGAGAACATCGATCCCGAGAATCTGTGTGGAAAAGACAGGTAAGGAAAAAGGCGACGGAGGGTATGAATGTGGTGTTAACAACATTTTATCATGGAGTTGATGCAATGCGATAGGATCAGGTCCGCATCCATAGTTGATCCGATATTTCTTACTCTGTTGGAGTCGGAGACCTATGGAGGGCAGCCGGGGGGTCGGTTGAGACTAGAGGGCAGGCTTCCCACAGAGCATGATCTCGGTTTTGCCAGGATTGCATAGGAGGTGATTGGCCGTCATCCAGTGTTCGATTGAGACACAATGAGAAATCAGGGGAGGTAGAAGTGGGGCTCTTGGGGATTTTGAAGATTTGAGTGTCATCTGTGTAATTATAGCATGATAGACCATGGGATCGAATGAGTGCAGGTATAGGGCTCAGAGGAGAGGGGAGAGTGAGGAACCCTGTGAAACTCCTTGGGCGACAGGGTGGGGAGCCGAGGAGAATGGAGGCATGAGTACCATTTGGAATCTGTTGGAGAGAAAGGAGGATATTGTCAGAACCTTGATAACTTGGAGGGCAGGACAGCAATTCCTCAGGAGCCACAGGCGTAATGACACCCCAACCTAGGAGGAACAGTCAGCCGGAGGGCAAGCAACTCATGGCGTGGAGGTTACTCTCAGGCAGGAGTGCTACTTGACACCCCCCTTTCCTAGGATACCAACAGTATGGGCACAGGAGCTGTAGCGAGGGAGACAATACGATACATGAAATAACCAGAAGATGATATGTAGGTCACTTAGGTCCGTACTTGACTGTCCGTGGAAGCTGCTGAACCCCACAATTCCTCCCGGGGCCTTCAGTCCCAGGCACTCTTAAGGCATGTCTGGGAACTGATCACCCCAGAAGGGAAAGGGGAAGTGGATAAAATAACCAAGGCACAGACTCAAGCTCTTCAGGTTTCCTGTTCTCCTGTATATGGAAAAAACGCAATGTAAATGATCAGTGTGTCTTTACCTTCATTCTTTGTTTGCCCCCCCACCCCACGTACCCTTCATACCTGTGTTTCCTCAGCAAGTGCCTTGAGGAAATTGAGCTGATTCAAAAGTACTTCTCAAGAACCTTGATACAATTGGATCTAGTGAAAGTCTTGGCGTTCTCTCTTCAGTTTTCTCTAGCGAAAGTATTTAAATTCTGTTGTAAAATCCAAGTTCTGTAACTTGAAAAATTTCCTTGTTCAGCTGAAAATGACTAGTATCGAAGTCCTTTACGTGAGTTTTGCGATCAGAGAATTGAAGATTGAGCTTGTATTCCTTAACTAATAGCAACAGATTATTGCTTTTTAACTATTTACACTGCATGGTGCGTGTACTTATTTTGTGTTTCTTTATTTATATAGCGTGCCTGGCCCACAGGCAACTGGACGCTTATCTTGGGTTACAGGTAAAAATATTAAAATAGTACATTCAATGAAACCAAGCAGGGTATGTTTTTTACAAGGCAGGTACATACATATACAGAGAATACAAGGTTCTATATACAGGATGTTTAAGCATACATTTAAAGTAAGTACAAGTTCTGTGTACAGGATTACAATCCCGTAGAGGGATGTGACCACGTCACTATATAGTGTAGGCCATTATAAGGGCGGATTGTTTCAAGCAGTGAGTCACAGTTTGGCTTTGCACTTGAAGGCATAGAGGGAGGGTTCTGATCTAAGAGGGGTGGGCAGAGTGTTCCACAGTTTAGTGGCTAAGAACAGGGAAACTAGTTCCGCCCACTTTCTGCAGCTTGAATCTGGGAATGGAAAGGCAGTGGGATTGGGCAGATCTCTGTGGTCAGACAGACGTGTGGGGTGTAAAACGGCTGGCCAAGTAAATGGGAGCCTGGTTAGCTAAACACTTACGGGTGATTGCAAGCGTTTTCATGGAAATTCTTTGAGCTACTGAGAGCCAGCGTAAGTTACGTCTAGTGTCCGATATGTGCTGGTTCCTTGGTATGTTAAGGGCTGCACTGATGGCATTATTCTGTGTGACCTGAAGTTTGTTTAGATTGTGTTGGCTCGTCCTTAGGTATAGTGCATTGCAGTAGTCGATCTTCGACATGATGAGTGTTCTGGCTAGGATGGTGCAATTTGCATTGGTGAGGAATGGTTGGCAGGCTGTAATGAGTTTGCATGTGTAAACGGAGGCTCAGATTACTGAGTTAGTTTGTCTAGACAGTGGGCCTCATTACGAGATTCGCGGTAAATTGAAAAACTATGCCGGTAAGGGAAAACTGGCACTGCATACCGCTCTGGCCTATTACGAGTCGACAACCCGGTATCATTTCCACCGCTGAGACTGTGCACCCCCGTACCGGCATGCGCGAAGGCACGCGGCCCCTCAGGCCGGCAATACCGGGATGGTGCTAACCAGAGAACATCACAAGTCATGCGGATATGCAACTACCGGCATCATGAAGGCGGTAATAAGGGATACTGGGATGGTGGCATCGCGAATCACCCGTTAACAGCAATGTGCACTGTTCCCAACTGCCACAGGTGCACACATTCAGCACAGGTAGAGGCAATGGAGTCTGGCCCAGCACAAAAGGAGCACACCCACACACCACACCCCTTTCCACACCAAAATGATCCCACTTGCAGTTGCAATATTGGGGCTGGAGGACATGCTTGCATTGCTACACCAGCAACAACAACAACAACAGGCACCACAGAGCGGACGCAGGAGGAGAATGAGGGTGAGACGGGCCCAGCAAGTCCCACCAGTGCAGCCAGTCCTATCCCTCGCATCAGAGCCAGTCCATTCAACCTAACCCCTGCGCAGATCCACACCTTGTACCGCCTTGACCGGGACACCATCACCACCACCATTGTGGACATGATACACGACAACATTATCAGCCTGATTGAAATACGCATCACCGCCCCCCCCCCCCCCCTCTACTGAAGGTATTGCATGTGCTTCACTTCCTGGCCACAGGCACCTACCAGCACACAGTGGGGCAGATGCATGTCATATCACCTTTTTTTTAACGCATGCTGAAGCAAGTGCTGGATGCCCTCCTGAAGCACTGAAGCGACTACATATCCCTACCACGAACTGCCCAGGAGATCTTTGACACGAAAGTTGGCTTCCATGCAAGGGCAGGCATGCCAACCTGTATCAGTGCTCTTGACTGCACCCATGTGGAATTGGTTCCGCATGTCATGGAGGTAGTATACCGCAATCGTAAACTATGCCACTCCATCAATGTACAGATGGTATGTGATTCCAGCAAGATCATCACACATTGTTGTGCCCGATATCCCGGATCAACTCATGACTCAATGGTCCTGCGGAACTCCATGCTACATGGAGCGACATGCAGGGCGACGTGTCTGGCTGCTTGGTAAATTGCATGACGGGCACATGGCAGTGTAATGGGGGGAGAGATGCACACACCACCCTGGTGTGATTGGGGTGGTGACTGCACAATGTCCATACTGCAAAACACTGTGCCCCAAAGCATCCCAAACTGAGCAGGACACCCAAACCCCATAGTAATGATGGAAGCTGCACACCAATGACAATATGCCTGACTTGCAACCAGCCTACATCCCACAACACCTCCACTGCACATCATCAGACCTCACCCTCTGTAACACAATCCAGCAACATGCTGTGAGTATACACAATGTAAATGACTGCAGCAAAACACGACACAGGACATGCATCCATGAGTGCGCACAAATCAATCCCACCAAGGGAATACACTGCTTGTCACTGGGCCACCACCACAGTAGCGCTGCTTGTCACCATGGGAATAATAAGCGCTGAATCAGAAATCATGATGAGACTTGTGCCAATGCTGCTAGTAAAAGAATCATACTAATCACTACACATCACATTAATGATAACATACACAGCGGTATGCATCCATAGTGCATGAACACCAGCAAGCGAGTGGACATTCTGCATCATCTGGACGACGCAACTCACACCTGTAGACCATGGGACAGCAAACATTGTGGCAAGTTAAAATGTGTGCATACATCCAGGGACATGTGCATGTGAACAACAAATATCTGCAGGCATGTGTGATAAGTACAGGTGTCATTTTAGGAATTGACTTACATATACCTTATTTTGCACCCATGCAGTTGATGATGACTATCCCTTGAAGCCGTGGCTCCTCACCCCTGTCCGGAACCCACAGAACAGGCACGAAGAGGACTACAATCGTGCCCATACCCGTATGGTGATCGAGCAGACCTTTTGCCTGTTGAAGGCACGTTTTCGCTGCCTCAGCAGGTTGGGTGGGGCACTCCTGTATGGGCATGAGAAGGTGGCCAAGATCATCATGGCATGTGTCATGCTGCACAACATGTGCATCTGACGGTACGTGCCTCTACCCCGTGACATTGAACAGCAACAACCAGGTGAGGGTGAAGATGATGAAGATGAGATTGCACATCTTCCAGGTGGCGATGCACAGGAGGGACGTGCTGTGCGCTAGTCTGTGATAGGCCAATATTTCTAAGACACATGGATGCAGAGGGTGCCATGAATGTGGGACTCGGGGCACTGGGTGTGGGGGTACATGGACACTATGCACTGTAAACCAATAAAGCACACATACACAATAAGGAATGTCCAGTCATGTGATTTTTTATTTTTTTATTTATTTATTTATTTATTGTTTTGGTACACAACGGGTGTATTAAACAGGAAATAAGTAAAAAGTGCTCTGACCCTCCACCTCACACCCCTTCCCCCTCCCCCTACAACTCCCCCCTACCCCCACAACTCCCCAACACATGTCCTCCTCCCTCCCCCTCCCCACAACTCCGCCATATACCTCCTCCCCCCACAACTCCCCCACACACCCCCTCCCCCTCAACTCCCCCACACATGGTGTGCAATGGTATGCTACTGGAGTCTGCATAAGTCTGCACATGCAGGCTGACCCTGCTACTTCTGTCCTCTGTCGGACTCCGGGGGTGGCATGTCGGAGCGCTGTATGGTGGGTACAGACCTGCGCAGGGGGCTCGTCTTTGTGGAGCTGGACGATGACCCCGTGGCCGCATGCTCCACTCTGGGGGCAGGACGATGGGCCTCCAAGGCATCCACAATCCTGGCAAGGACCTGCCTCACTGCCGACAGCTCCTCACAGATGCATAAGGTGCTGGACTCAATGGCCCCTTTCATGGCCGCAGTGTTCTCTCGGGCCTCCTTCCTTGTCAGGTCACCATCTGAGACGTATTGTTTTACAAGCCCGGTCAGCTCCTGCTGCCGCCCCTCCATTTGTGCCATTCTCAACTCCCCGTCCCGGACCCCTGTGGAGGTGGATGGTACGTCTGGCAAGGGGCCCAATTCAGATGGGTCCTCTGTGGGGCTCCAGGCCTCTGGTTCTGCCTCTCCTCCAGACTGGATGTGCGTGGTGCCATTGGGTGTGCTTATTGGGGTGTTTGGGCGGGGCTGGGTGTGCCACCAACTTCCATTGAGCAGTTGTCCTCCTCAGGGATACATACCTCGCCTTGGGATTGTTCTTCATCCCCACTATGGGGCGCTGTGGCAGCTGCCTCCCCTACCGAGCTATTAGCAGCAGACAAGGTCCCATCTGCCACTGGCTCAGCTGCAGTGGATTCCACGGGTGTTGGCACTGTTGGTATGATATGATATGGCATTTTAAGGCGCCTATACACAAGTGTTTCAAGGCGCGATGAGGCAAGGGAGGGGGAACAAAGGGAAGACAGAACAACAATCTTACTAGGCCAGGTGACATTCAGATCGCGCAAGTGCATGGGGACGCCCCTGTCCTTTGACGCCCCTGTTCCTAGCCATCCTGTGTTACCTTTGCCCTTGGTGGCTGATGTGGTTTGCCTGTGCCCTTGGACGTGGAAGGCCTGTTGCTGTCTTCCCTGGCCCTCTTCAATGGAGTGGTGGCCTGTGCAGCAGAGTCCTATGCATCGCTGTCGGTATCAGGGCCTGTGGGGGACTGAAAGAGGGATGGCATCAGTGATGGTTGCATACAATGGTATTAGTGCAGTTGTACACATTTGATGACTTATTGTCTTACAGTTGTGGCATACAGGTTGCTTACCATATGGTGGGGTTATTCAGGCATACGTCTGGTTCACACATGTGTGAGGTGGTGTATCTGTGTGACATGCCTTTATGTTGTGGACTGCGTGCAGTGTGACACATGCCGTTTCCCTCTTTGGTGGGTGTGTCTCAGGTATGGCATTGGCATGCTGCATGCATGTGAATGTGACGGTGCTGGGGACAGCATCTAGGCAGAGATATGTCCATGTGTGTGTGATGGCCCATGCATTGGCTCATGTCACAGTCACATTGGGGGACCATCATCATACTTTGCATTACAGTGTTTTGTCTGGACACTCACCTCCATCTGCCGATGACGACGCTCCACGTTCCATATCTCGCACTCCCTCTATGGACTCCATTCCAACGGTGCTGGCGCAGGTTTCT
Source organism: Ambystoma mexicanum (assembly GCF_040938575.1). Taxonomy (NCBI): domain Eukaryota; kingdom Metazoa; phylum Chordata; class Amphibia; order Caudata; family Ambystomatidae; genus Ambystoma; species Ambystoma mexicanum. The sequence goes on from NC_090940.1 coordinate 440,846,580, forward strand.
TCCCATCGGGTGAGTTTAATTGGTGAGTTTGACCCGCCACCAGTAGCCAGACCCTGGCTCCGATTAGCTGACAAGATATTGCGCACACAGAGGCGGAGGCCATCCCAGCGTTTTTTTAATGTTCTTTACAGTGCGGGGGTGGTGCCAACCACACTGACCTTCTGGGACACTAGCTCCCGTACCTCTTTCTTCTTCAGCTGTGCAGCTCTCTTGAGGTCTGAGGCAAAGACCACATATGCATTCTCTGTCAGTGTGTCGGCCAACATGTTTAATTCATCCTCTGAAAATCTCTCATTTCTCTGGCGGGATGCACCTTTTTTTATGGCCTTTGGCACAGTGCTGGAGGTGTGGGTGCAGATGTAGCTGTTGGTGTCAAGCTCCAGGTCCTGTATCTCGAGGATTGCAATGGATTGTGTTTTTTAAGATGGCCGCTGTGCCATTTTCCATTCCGGCGCAAAGACGTTACTTCCGGTTCTGGTATTGCTAACGGGGGTTTTGGGGTCATTTACGGCATGCCGGTACAGATGATGCCGGCATGCCGCTGCGCGCGTGCACGCATTCTCGTAATCGCCCGCTGCTAGAGGCGTCAATGCTACCCGGACGCGGTATTACCTCCAGGCCGGTAAGGTTTGGTTTTTACCTCAAATCTCGTAATGAGGCCCAGTGACAGGGTGGAGTCGAGATGGATGCCTATAGTTTTAGTGTCGTTAGAGACCTTGATGGGAATGCCATTGATGGTGAATGACTTAAAGGCAGGATCTAGTTTGTTGAGACGATGCTGTAAACCCAGCATGAGGAGCTCAGTCTTCTCGTCATTGAGGCAAAGCTCGTGCTGAGCCATCTAGGCCTGAATGACTAGATAGACATCATTCAGGCATTTAGTGTCCGCTGTATGGTCTTTGTTGCAAGGGATGAGTATCTGGGTGTCATCTGCATAATTAGCATAGGTGTAACAAATTGGGTTTAGTAAACACATTATATAGTGTTTGAGAAACACAGGAGACAAAGCGGAGTACAGGAATGGCATCTAAAAAAAAGGGATTTCAGTCCCCAGATTAACTCGTGGTCTGGCGAGCATTGCAAGAACAGAGCCTTCTTGCCAGACGTTCCCTTTACTCTAAAGATTGTGTTGTCACTGCCGGGATCTCGCACGCTGCGTCCCGCAAGCGGATTTGAGCAAAGCACATGTCCGCGTCAGAACACAGCCTACAACCCCAAAATCACTGTCTCTGGCCACGGAGCAATGAAGGAGGAACCCATCTCACCTGAGGTGCCACAGTAAGTGGTGGGTCCGAGGTAGGACCCTAACAGATATCCAATTCAGGCCTGAGTCCCTGATGACGAGAGTGTGAAGTCTGTCAGTGAGGATGGAGCGGTTAATGGTGGCGCAGGTTTCCGAGTCACTGTGTCTTTTAAGAACATCCCATGTGGACACTAAGCAGGATTCAGTTCCTTGAGACTGTCTGACGCCTGATTGGGTGGGGTCAAGGATCTGGTTGGTTTCTGAGAAATGGCATAGCCTGTAAATGTAGCTATATATCGGTTGTTTGAGATCAGTCTGTAATTGGTCTGGACAAGAGGGTCCAGGGAGGTTTTTTAGAGGAGGAGCTTAATGTAGGAGATTTTGAATGCTGCAGGGAAGGAGCCGGATGTGAGTGATATGTTGATGATGGATCTTGCGAAGTCGCTGTGCAGGTGGTTGTCAGGATTTCCTTTAGTAAATCGGGAGGGCAAGGGTCTCCAAGGGATGTGGGTGCTCGGATGAGTGAAAGTAAGTTGTGGAATTCTAGATAGGAGAGAAGGAACAGAAGAGCGGAAGGAGGGATTATGGTTCTGATGTTAATAGCAGGGCAGGGGGGAGTGTGGGGGTAAGCAATCTGATTTTACAGAAAATGGAATTGTCTCTCTAGGCTTGTGTTGTGGATATTGTCAGAGAGGGAGTCACAGATGTCAGAGAGGGAGTCACAGAAGGCTTAGGTGTGGCTGGGAGTGGTGGTGGTGGTGGTGCAGGTGGAGGCATGGAGAAACAAATGGAAGGAGGGGGGCAGGAAAAAAGATGATAACAGTTTTTGATGAATTGAGATGTTGGAAATGGGAAACCATCCAGAGATGTATAGTGAAGAGACAATCTGAGATTGAAGTGCAAAGTTGGTCAGGAAAAGAAGGAAAGAAAAGAAAGATTTGGAAATCATTGGCATAAAAGTGAAAATTAGACCAAAAGAGTGAATTATGGTTGCGCGAGAAATAGTTTAAAGGGGTAAATAGTGCCAAGAACTGGGTCCTGCCCAGTACTCTGAATAAGAACTATTGGAGAGAAAGAAGGAAGACCAACAAAGAGCAGATCCAGAAATGCCAAGAGAAGAAATGGAGGTGCAGAGAATATAAAGGGGGTAATTCATAGAATTCAGCGCACAAGTGGCGCACGCGGCTGGTGCACAGTGTGCGCGTGCGACAGTCTGCGCCAGCCGCGTGCACTGAAATCCATTTCCGCGCACAGCGTATTCATGGATTTTAACATCCAAAACCAGCCGTGGCGCAGCGACCCTGCAGCAGCGCCAGTTACGCCCCCAACCCCTCCCCCTTCACCATTCACAGCACACAAATCTCGTACATGGCGCACAGGCCCCGAACCACGAAAACGCCTGTAAAACTCCCCGCGCACCCCTCCGAATACATGTACACCCCGGCGCGGGGAGTTTCACACGCCAATGGCCCTGTGCGAGCGGGGTACGTGTAAAGCTGGTGTTTGCGGGGAGTTTCACACGCGATTGGCCCTGTGCAAGCGGGGTACCTGTATTACTGGGGTTCGTGGGGAGTTTCACACGCGAATGGCCCGTGCGAGCGGGGTACGTGTATAACTGGGGTTCGCGGGGAGTTTCACACGCGATTGGCCCTGTGCGAGCGGGGTACGTGTATTACTGGGGTTCGCGGGAAGTTTCACACGCGATTGGCCCTGTGCGAGCGGGGTATGTGTATTACTGGGGTTCGCGGGAAGTTTCACACGCGATTGGCCCTGTGCGAGCGGGTTACGTGTATTACTAGGGTTCGCGGGAAGTTTCACACACGATTGGCCCTAAGCGAGCGGGGTACGTGTATTACTGGGGTTTGCGGGGAGTTTCACACGCGATTGGCCCTGTGCGAGCGGGGTACGTGTATTTCGGGGGTGCGCGTGAAGTTTCATACACGATTTCGCTGTCAGAGCGGGGTACGTGTATCCAGTGGGGTGCGCGGGGAGTCCCACACATGTATTGGCAGTGTGGGTCCTCACAGGTGTCCCCACTACCCCCTCCACGGCCCCTGCAGGCAGCCCACACCGCAGGGGACTACCCTTCACCCCTGGTCATGTCCCGCAGGCAGCCCACCCAACATGGGCATGCCCCCCACCCAAGCCACATGTCACGTTGCAATATGATCATCAACTCATGTCCCCCTGCACCCCCACCCCCCAGCAGTGAGGGGCACCTGCCAGCAGGCCCCCACTCATGTCCCACTGCACCCCCACCCCCCAGCAGTGAGGGTCACCTGCCAGCAGGCCCCCACTCATGTCCCACTCATGTCTCCCAGCAACCCCACACCCCAGCAGTGAAGGGCACCTGCCAGCAGGCCCCCACTCATGTCCCCCTGCACCCCCACCCCCCAGCAGTGAGGGTCACCTGTCAGCAGGCCCCACTCATGTCCCCCTGCACCCCCACCCCCCAGCAGTGAGGGGCACCTGCCAGCAGGCCCCCACTCATGTCCCATTCATGTCCCCCAGCACCCCCACCCCCCAGCAGTGAGGGGCACCTGCCAGCAGGCCCCCACTCATGTCCCCCTGTACCCCCACCCCCCAGCAGTGAGGGGCACCTGCCAGCAGGCCCCCACTCGTGTCCCCCAGCACCCCCAACCCCCAGCAGTGAGGGGCACCTGTCAGCAGGCCCCCACTCATGTCCCACAGCACCCCCACCCCCCAGCAGTGAGGGGCACCTGCCAGCAGGCCCCCACTCATGTCCCCCTGCACCCCCACCCCCCAGCAGTGAGGGTCACCTGCCAGCAGGCCCCCACTCATGTCCCCCCAGCCCCCAGCCCCCAGCAGTGAGGGGCACCTGCCAGCAGGCCCCCACTCATATCCCCCTGCACCCCCACCCCCCAGCAGTGAGGGTCACCTGCCAGCAGGCCCCCACTCATGTCCCCCTGCACCCCCACCCCCACCCCCCCAGCAGTGAGGGCCACATGTCAGCAGGCCCCCACTCATGTCCTACTCATGTCCCCCAGCACCCCCACCCCCCAGCAGTGAGGGGCACCTGCCAGCAGGCCCCCACTCATGTCCCCCAGCACCCCCACCCCCACCAGTGAGGGTCACCTGCCAGCAGGCCCCCACTCATGTCCCCGAGCACCCCCACCCCCCAGCAGTGAGGGGCATCTGCCAGCAGGCCCCCACTCATGTCCCCCTGGACCCCCACTCATGTCCCCCACCCACTCACCCACCCAGCAGTGACATGCCCATCTCATGACACAAACCAAAAGTCAACTATGTACATCAACACATGTCCGTCACACACACACACACACATACTGCTATTGATTGAGTAAACCCACATGTTGACATGCATGAACCCAATGAGCGAATCTCAAACATTGAAGTAAAAGATCAAAATGTATTAACATGAAAACCAACTGAAAGTAATTAAAGCATAAAATAATGGCAAACATGAAATGAAATGCATGTCCAAATAAAAAAAAAAAAATCCTCAAAAAAACCCAAGTAATCCAAAAGAAAAATGGCCAAAACTCTCTGTCCACCAAACCAAATCCAAATGAAACGCAAAAAGGTAAATCCATTGATCCATGGTGAAATGTAATGAAAATGTCCAAATAAATCCAACGCCCAACTATGTACAATCCAATTTTCAAGGGTCCATGAGCCCAACGAAACAAATGAAACCTATCTAATAACCTACATAACAAATACAATATATACAAAAGTGTGGGGCATAGTTCAAAAACCCCAAAATAAAAGAAAACCTAACACTATAAACTATTTACAATGGCGACGGGCAAGTCCTGCGGCTCACTCAGTGATGTTTTCGCAGGGAGGCACTCATGGCCTGTTCCAACTCCCTGCGAGTCGCCTCGAGGCACTCTGCCCGCCTCAACGCCCGACACATGGAGAACTATGCCCTGATCATGGTGAGCCGCGTCTCTTCCACCCGCCGCCGCTCCGCACCTGTACGCTGGCCCAACCGCAGCCACACGGAAGACGCACCCATTCCAGGGTCCTCCTGCCCTCTGGCCGATGCTTGCCCCCCTGATGTCGATGGCCCCGAGCCATCATTGCTCCGACCTAGAGCCTGCTCCTGCTGCTGTCCATGTGCCCTGTCCGATGATGCCTGCACATCCTCCATCAACTGGTCTCCAGTTGTGGTGTCCACCCCTGCTGGACCGCCGACTCCCGACTGTGGCAGGGATGGGATCTCCACCAAGCTGGCTGTGTTGGTCAGGCCAGGTCCACAGGGGCCCTGGTGGAATTTGGGCCGGAAGACGGCAGGGAGAACGACTGGCGCATAGTCTCCACAGAGGAGGAGAGGTCTGCCAGAGTGCACGTCACATGTAGGAAGCCACCGACCAGGGCCCCTCCCAACAGTGCCACGTCGCGACGCTGCTGTTCGCGATGGCGTGCGTTCTCCGCCCAGGAAGAACCTACGTCATCACGAATGTCAGGCGTGCGCAACGCGACACCAATCAGGACGGAGCCCATACGTTCATGGGACCCCTCGTCCGCAGGTAGTGGAGAGGCAGATGACATTGCACTCTCCCCTACCTGCAGACAGGCCTGGGATGGGGCATCCCTACTGGTGCATGGTGGTGCAGTCACATGGTCAAGGACAGCGACATGCACAGGCCCCTCCGCGGTGACCTGTGCTGCTTCCTGGCCCTGGACTGCACCACTTGCACCAGTGGTACTAGCCCCACCAGGCCCCATGTGCGGCTCAGTAGCGGACTCCTCCTCCTCCTCCTCCTCCTCTGTGGAGACCACCAACCTGGATGTCTCCACACTGTCTTCCGCCATTGCAAGCCCCTGTGGGGGCTCACCCGGCCCTTCCGCCACAGCCGTAGTGGCAGACGCGGCACCAACCCCCTCGCTCCCGGATGCTGGCAAGTCCTGGGAGGGTGGCTGGGCCTTGCGTCGCCGCCCGGTGGAGGCATCCCCGCCGCTTGGCTCCACAGCGCCGTCTCCGCCCTCTTCTTCACTTGACGCTGCGTAGAGGGAGACATAGAATACAAGCATCAGGGTACAGTACAATATTCCCCTAGACAGGAAGCAATAACACATGAGTGGCAGTGTGAAACGTCACTTCCATCCTGTCCCTCCACAACACATGGGTGAATGCACGCAACACACATGCAGAAACAGGCGCGGCGCCTGCAATCAACATCAGCATCCATGTACAAGGGCCTCTATTAACCAAAACGTTGCCTTCAAACTCACATGCATCATGGCTCACACTGATCCCATGCACACACATCACTGGAGGGTCATGCATCATGGCGTGTACACCACAGACACAGTGGATAGACACAGTGCATACAACGGTAACCGCTCTGCATGAGTGAATGTACACATCATCACGGACATGTGTCATGCATCCATGTCGTTTCAAAGTCACACACACACTTCTCAGACACACACACATGTGCACCATACATGTACATGACAGCAGCACCCATCCCTCACACCCCCTCCATGTCCAAGAACAGAGACTGGCATGCTTTCATGTGTGTATTTGGCATACAGCTCCCTATGTTGCATTGTAACACATGCATCAACCATGTGGCTCACACATTACTGGTCTCACATGCATGACCATGATGTCCCTGCACACATACATCCATACATGGCCTATGTCACACATACAGGCAAGTATCAGAATACCAGTACACTGCAACATGCCCTGTCTCAAAAACCAATGCTTGGCCACTTACCGCTCAACTCCAGACGGGTCTTCCTCCGAAGGATCTGGGCATGGAGCTCTGGGCATACGCGTTCCAGGACCCTCATCTGGATGTCACTCATGCTGACCCGGCCCCCCTCTGCGAGGCGCCGGGTCTTGTAGAGGTTCCTGGACCTGAAGTCCTCCCGGCGCTTCTTGACGTGCTTGATGTCGCGGGTTGCCAGCCCCTCCGCGTTGATGGCAACCACTACGTCGTCCCAGATATTCTCCCGTCCTTCCTTGTTGGCGCGTGATGTTCCGAAAAGGGCATCAAAATGCCCCAGGACATACTCCACCAGGACACCAACTTCCTTCATACTGAAGCTGGTGGCCCTTTGCCTGGGGGTCGCCAGTGGTCTCAGATGGTGTTTGCCCCGACATGGCGACCCCCGAGGCAGGCGTGGGTGGGAAACTGGATCCTGGGGCTGGGCTGTGGAGCGATGGAATCCCAGTCGGGAGTCTTCTGTTCCAGCAGGGGTGGACACAGCAACTGGAACCCTGGCTGACGTGCAGGCACCAGATAGCAGGGCACGTGGGCAGCAGGCAGGCAGGCAGCAGCAGATGGCAGGTGGGAGCGTGCTCGGTGGGGGCAGTAATTCGGCCTTCTGGGCAGGAGCGTGGTCTTCTGTGTGTTGTTGCGTGGCCAGCATGAAACGGAGTGATTTGGCATGTGAAAATCTTGCACGTCTGCGTGTAATTCGAGGAAAGGCCCTTAGCGCGTAAGCGCGTCTGTGACGTTACGCGCACGGGCGTTTCCCTCGTGACATGGGCATAGTGGTTCAGGGCACGTGAAAAAACTGCACGTCTGCGTGTGAATGCGTGTAATCCGAGGAAAGGGCCTACGCGTCTGTCACGTGACACGCAAGGGCGTTTCCCTCAACACGGGTGCATGTTGATCGTACATGTGCAAAAACTGCACATCCGAGTGTCAGCTTGTGTAATTGGAGGAAAAGGCGCGTAAGTGACGTTGTACGTGTGGGCCGGTTTAAAAGCTACGTGTAGGATGCCATTTCCTTGTACGTGCTTTTCGTGGAGAGCGAGTGGGTGAATTCTGTACTTCTTGTCGGTTCACACGCGATTACTTCACAGCGTTTCAAGTTCGTACTCCCTGTTACCTCTGACAGCGTTCAATTTTTTTTTGTTGGGCCTGTTTCCTCAAACAGCGTTCACTTCTTCTTTTGTCCCGTCTCCTCAGACAGCGTACAATTCTTCTTTTGGCAGGGGTGTTGCACACAGGTGTCTTTTCCACGTTCTTTTTCCAGGCAGACGGTGAGTCGCGCACGTATTTACCAACTGTGCTTGCCCCATGTGTCGCGTACCCCTTCAGAGGTCATTGTAGGCTGCGTGTATTACGCGTACGCTTAATTTTGTGTTTCTGGGTGCCACAGCGTAGTGCGGGTTCATTTTTCCACACACGTGGTCTACGAGGGGTTGCGTGCACGTTATTTTTTGTTTTCAGGGTGCCTGTGAGTTGCGTGACCCGTCATCTTCCCCCAGGGGTCACAGACAGCCTTGCTAGAGCACTAGGGTACGAATTCCATCTAGTACCCTACCCCTTTCACCCCCAATTGCCCAGGACAATCATTTACTGCTACTCCCATATGCACAAGAACATCAGTGCCATGGTTGGGAGGCGACCAAGCTGTAAGGGAGGCAAAGGTGGCCGACCTCCAAAAGGTGGGCGTGGTGGGAGTGGTAGGGGACATGGCCAGGATTTGCAGGGTGCCCCTAGACCCCATGTATGGAGGAGCAATCGGGGACACTGATGCCCCCCTCCCCCATGGTTGTGGAAAGCGTAGCTGACACCATCCCAGCTCAGCCCTTGTTGGACCAGCCCATTGTGGCACCTGTACCGGCACAGGATGACTCCCAGGCTGACTTCCAGGTGAGCAAGCCTAAGCCACGTGTGGCGGTGCAAGTTGGTGTCATGAGGCCACGTGGATCTGGGGCAGCTATGTCATCTGCTGCCCCAAGTAGGCAGGGTGGGGAGGCTGCAGAGGCAGCTGTAGCTCGATCCACCCCAGCTCTGAGTCTCCCAGCCGGGACAGTGTCGGTCCTGGTCCATCATACCGACGTTGCCCCTGCCAACATCACCCTGAAGCCAATTCCTGCACCAAGACCTATGGTCATTGTGCATTCGCACACTCCTAGTACCCAGTCACCGGCGCTTCTACCCCCACTGACCAGAGCGGCGTAAGCCACTCAGGATCCGCACCACCTTTGAAAAAGAGGAAGAAGGGTGCTCTGGCACTACAGGCTGAGACCCCATACACGGCTACACACTCCGGCACGTCAAGGAAGCCTAGCTTTAATGACGCCGAACTTGATGCACTTGTGGCTTATGTGTCGGCACATAGCCGCGCAATGGTGGTGACTGCAGGGTGCAAGACCACACCTGGTCAACGTAAAGCACACTGGCAGACCATCGCGGACATCATTAGTGCCCTTGGATTTGTGAGGCGCACAGCTGATGATTGCTACAAGCGGTGGAATGACCTGAAATGTAGAGCAAAGAACAAGCTGGCCTCAAATCGTGCTTCTACTCTGGTGACTGGCGGTGGGTCTCCACAAGAGGACAACCAACTCACTGAACATGAGTCTGTTGCTGGAACCTTCGTCACAGAGGGACAGATCCAAGGCGTGGGAGACCTACCAGATTACGACGCATTGTCCGGTGAGTGCCCATGCATGTGTGTAATCCGTGTGTATGTTGTGTGGGTGACGGGTTCTGATTGAGTGCCAGGTGAGGGTGTGTGCAACTGAGTGGTATGTGTCACCCATGTGCTTCCTCCAAAACATTCACTGGCCTTGGATTTGGGTATGACAGTATCCCTTCTACCCACAGTAGCCATTTAGCGCCACATTACTGCATTTGCCCTTGAACTGTCATCTTGCAACAACATTGTTCAGAATTTTTCAGTGTTCATTCAGGCTGATAGTTTCAATTCTCCCACTTTTCCAACGCATTTTTCAGCCCTATTGTCACATATGTGACATGCTTCTGTCATTGATTACACCCCACATTGACCCACATTTGTTACCTTGTTATGTGAATGATTAGACCATTCAGGCTGATTGAGTATTGGCCTGCTCACATTGATTTTTGGTGCCTGTTTGTATGTGGTACATGATAGTTGTTTCCTGTCAAGTTTAAGTGACCAACCATTGATGTGTACATCTGCCTGCAATCACTGTATTCTTGTACACTGAATGTGTTGCAGTGAGTGGCACATGCATATTTTGTCACACTATGGAACATTTTTCATCTCATCATGTCCATCTCACATGGATGGCTGACAGTACTCATTCACTGACATATGGCTGTACTTGTGGAATGTACCATGGCTATGCTACATGCCATCTGTGTGATGGCATGTGTCATGTATGTGTATTGGACATGCCACTCACAGGCTAATGTGTGATGCCAGTGCTACCCAGCATGCAGCAAATGTCTTGCTTTTCCAGCTTGGTGTCAACAGTGTGTGCTTTTTGCCTCCCCTTCCAACTCATTGACAGTGCATGCATGCCAGGGTTATAGTCATGTGGGACATGTGTAATTCATGTACTTGATCTCTGCCTTGTCAGGCCTATGTGTATGCTATGGTGCTCATGCCTGTTTCCATTCATTGTTTTTCATATTTTTGCAGGTGATGACGTACTTGATGCTGTTGAGGTGGAGGAGATGGTGCAGACCCAGGAGGAATCTCAGGCACGACCGGGCACCAGTGGGGGACGTGGTGTGGCGGTGGGTGAAAACCCTTTGTTACTGCAGACCATACTGTCCAGGGGTGTCTCTGGGTGCACCTCCCCAGACCTCTATTTTATTGCTGAATCGGAAGATGAGACTTATGTGCCGTCGCAGGTAAGTGTTTCTGGCAGGGATTCTGTTCTGTCCAACCCACCTGCACCAGGGGTAAAACCTTCTATGGGGATGTCAGTGTTGGTTACTCCGCCTTTGGCGGTTACGGATGCAGGGTCACACTCTACAACATCTGATCCTGTTCCTGGGCCAGCAGATCAGAGGGGGAATGCAGTCCTGCAGCCTAAGGCAGTGCAGCACAGCAAGGTGCAGATCGCCTTGCCCCAAACAGGAGTGTTGCCCGCCGACGCGGTGGCCATACGCCACCAGGCAATACTGTATGGGAGAACTCCATGTACGGTATGGCAACCCAACAGGCAGCATCAGTTGAAATGATGGCTCGGGCAATGGAGAGGGTGGCCACTTCCATTATCCCCCCTGAAAGGCAGATGTAGCAACAACAGCAGGCAACAGACTCCATTTGCCAATCACACAGGGAAGACCTGTTGGCGTCCAACAGGGACCAACGGGCGGCACTGGAGACTCTGCGGGAAGCCATTTCTATAGAGTCACAGGGAAGCCCTGAGGGTAGAACTCCATAACCTCAGGGAGACTCTTGTTGAACTTGAGGCTTCCACAAATTTGAGGACAGAACAGCAGCTGGAGCGGCTCACACGTTCGCTCTCAGCTGAGCTGCAGGCAACTCGGGAGGGGATCCGGGCATCACGGGAGGCCATGCGTGCAGAAATGCAGGCAACCAGTCAGGTGCTGCATGGGAATCTACGTACTATCATCCTCCAGAACGAGACCTTCCACACCTGCATGCTTGCTGCCATGGAGGACTATACCAGGGCTTTGCGTGGGCTGCCTCCAATAGCACCACCACCTCCTGATGCAGCAGCAGAGGGTGATGAGAGCGACAGCAGCACTTCTCCTACAGTAGCGTAGCTGTGCAGGCCATGAGCCCATGCAGGTGTGATTTATTTATTTTTTTATTTTTTTTCCGCAACATCCACACAGGTGGGTGTTGGTGTGCACCCTGTCCTCGGACCTCCTGGGTGGCCTCCCCGCTACACCCCCCACATGGCCATTTTAGATTTTTTTTTTTTTTTTTTTTAACAGTGTGTTGCCTTGTGTGGCTCCCGTGGGCATCCACTGTGTATTCCGGCTGGGCACATGCAGGCTTGTCCTGTGTTTGGGTTAGATGCTTGGGTTCCTGATACACACACCCCTCCTGCTTCCCGTTTCCATGGGCTTTCAAAGGGTGTGACCAAGTGACAGTGACTTACACAGTGACATTGGGCTCCCATGAGCTGTGTGGGCAGTCTGTAGTCATAACTGTGTGGACATCCCTAGTGGGGTTTGTTTTTGTATTGAACACTGCATGGTGTATTGATATGTGCTTGTGCATCCATGTCTTCCTCCTTATTCGCAGGTACCTTCTTCATGTCTTCAGAAGGCCGTCTCCTTTGCAGATGCAGTTCATGTTGTATGACACATTTGCCTGACAGCAACACTCTGGAGTTGGAAGGGGTCGATGTGCTGGCTTATTGAGGTTGTATGACTTACATTACTTTGAGTTTGTACTGTCATATTTTGGCAATGATTCATGCTGTGTTGCTGTATTGTGTTGCTGGTAAGTATTTGGTCATGTGTGCTGTTTGTTATTGATTACTGGGAGCATATTGTCTGTGGCCTGTTTCCATTTGGGACAGTGAACTTTGTGACACTTGTGTCATGTGTTGTGCATTCCTTTGTTTGCTTTCACATTGCAGGACATGTCATGGTGTGTTGGGTGGCGGAGATGGGGAGGGGTTGGGTGACATGGCGCTATTTTCATGTATTTTGCATGGGGGTAGTCATTCATGCAGCATAAATGTGTGTCTTTTTGTGACACAGCATTGGTTGTCTTTGGGTAGGTAGGGATGCACACAATGTAACACTTCCAGGTGACCAATCTCAGGCTGGTATGGTTGTGACAGTTGACTGTCCCTTATGTCATCATCATTGATTGTCAGCTGTTATGTGCCAGGGCTGTGTGCACTCCACAGGGGTGTGATTTTTAGGTGAAGTAATTAGCCACCAGCTGCGTACGGGCTCCCTCACCACGTGCCCCCCCTCCCCCATGCGCAGCGGCCGTGCTTGTGGTTGGGGATGTGGGGGCACCACCATGTCCACCGACAGGCCCCGGCATTTTGCAACGTTGTGCAGGGCACATGCTGCCACTATGATCCTGCACACTACTGGGGGCGCATATAGCAGCTGCCCACCAGAGCGGTCAAGGGAGCGAAAGCGTGACTTGAGCACTCTGAATGTGCGCGCCACTATGCCCCGGGTTGCAATATGGGCTGTCTTGTATCTTACCTCAGGTGGTGTGGTGGGGTTCCGAATTGGCGTCATCATGTGGGTGCTCAGAGGGTAGGCACTGTCCCCTGGGGAGGTGATGATGGGTATCATTAGTGGGGTTGTGACATTACTCAGTATCTGACATGCATGCATGTGCAGGGGCATTTATACTCACCAAGCAGCCATGTATCGCTATGCCTCCCAGCTTCTAGGTCCCAGTTTAGGGTTGAAATTCTGTAAATGAAACTGTCATGGGTGGACCCTGGATAGTTGGCATATACTGAGGTGCTGATTCCCTTGGCATCACATACTACCTGCACGTTGATGGAATGCCAGTGCTTGCTGTTTCTGTAGATGTGCTCAGTTGCCCTGGGAGGACGTAGAGCCACATGGGTGCAGTCAATGGCACCTAGCACTTTGGGGAAGTGTGCCACCCCGTAAAAATCCTGGACGACAGCCTGCCTTTCTGCAGGTGTTCTGGGCAGGTATATGTGCCTGCGGACAGATGGGCGTGCAGTCATGATGGCCAACACCTGGTGCAGGCAGCGTGACTGGGTGGCCTGTGACACCCCCCCACCCCCCAACTATGGCACTTGTCCGCTGAAATGAACCAGTGGCCAAGAAGTGCAGTACATTGAGCACCTTTTCCAAGGGGCTCAGTGCTTGGGAGCACAGGGTGGGTGATGTGAGGTCATCCTCCCACTTACTCACCAGGTCGAGTATTATGTGAGGTGGAAACCTGTACCTCCCATACACCTGGTCATCAGGCATCCCAAAAAGGCTGGTTCTGGGTGTAAAAATTCTGGCTCTGACTATCCTCCTCCTGCGGTATCCCACGACCACTGCTGCAAGGAACGGTATATTCATCTTAGCGTCTGAGCTTGTTTGTTGTTTGCGCGCACTTTTATGCTGCGCGGGTCCATGTACGCCTGCTTCCTGCTGGCTTTCGTGTTTCCGGATTAGTGCGTCTTTTTTTGGCGCACGCGTTGGCCCCGTTCGATTCCATGAATACGTGTTGTAGGTGGGCGTTCCGCGCATTTGCCTCCTGTACTTCCCCCGTGACGCCCACATTTTCACACGTTGTTCCCCATTCCGCGTGTTTCGCCCCGTGTTACACCTACTTTTGTTGTGTGCGCTGCGCTATGTGCGTTTTCACTGTGCGCGTAGCACACACTGTTTGAAGACCTGTGCGCCATGCAGGATTTTAGCACACATCCATGGATTTACACGAGCACAGACTTCCATGAATCGCTGTGCGTGGGTTTCGCTGCGATTTTCGCACGCTTTCGCTGAAATTTTCAGCGCACATTAATTCCATGAATCGGCCTGATAATGTAAGTCGACCAGAATAACAAGGGAAGATGTCTTACAGTATGAGTGACTTGGTTGAGTTGCCAGGAAGGCTTGGTTCTGAGGAGTAGTAAAATTACCTAACTCAGTGCTGTGTGTATTGACACTATACATGGCACCTTACTTCTTGATGTAAACAAAAACACAGTTTTCTTAAGAGCATAGCTTGTAGATTGACTAAAATCCTAAACCAGTTGCCAAAGTTGGATCATTGTAGGCTACAAGAATAATACAAATATCCGGGATAACAAAATGCACTAGTGCGCTGATTATATCACACTTTCATTCACCACCTTGGTCAGCAATGGTGCTTCGCGTGTGCTTTCCATCTAACATGGCACGAAGGGCTACTTACGCGTGTGATTGCTTTAAACAGGGGTTATTAACACGGATTCCACAAGTGTATGTTGTAAGGGTAGTTGATATGTTTTGTCTCTGTGTTTGTTTGTATTATTGATACCATCTATGTTGTTCACAGAGGCTGAACTCTATAGGAAAATCCGTATTCAGATGCGAGCCAAGGATTTACTGCAGAAGTCTGCCGCGCCTATCGATATAAGGAAGACAAGGAGAGACCCGCTATCTAGCACTTCGCTGAAAACCCAAGCAGAACGGCTCAGTTTCCTGCAGGAAAACCTACGTTTTCAGCCAAGGACAATTCCCCAAGTCCCTGACTTTGACGAGATTTACAGGACATTTCAGAGGAAGGTGATGAAGACTCGAGAGATCAAGGAAGCAACTCGCAATAAGCCGTTCAATCTAAGCACCTCCAACCTCCGTAGCAGGACCAGGAAGAGTGTGGAGGATGGGCCCAAGGTGAGGACCTAAATGCTCACATTGTTTTAATCTACTTTGGCCAACCCCTCACTAGCCCTTCCTCTGTACAAGAGGATATTATTGATGGTGGCTGCAGGTGACATTGGTGAGCAGGGGCTTGCGGCTTAGAACTGGGAAAGGTAATACAATCTCCAGATATGCTGCTCTGGTTATAAAATGTGAGTGTATGCTATTGTTGAGGTGTAGATGTGGTATATATTGGGTGTGCTGGACACACAATATTAAGATCTGCAGCTCCAGTTATGAAGTTACCAGGGTGTGTTGGTGGCTGATGTGTTGGGTACCAAAATCTATACACTATTGCTCTGTTGATGAATAATTGGGAACTAGGCAGCTGTTACCAGATGTTTGTCTCTGATTGTACAGCCTGAAATCTAATTGTCCCAGTGTCCAGATTCTGAGCTCTTGCTTTAAGGCATGAGGTACCATTGCCCACGTGTCGTCTGGCCTTTAAAGCTTGAAGTGTGATGGCAATAGTGTTCACATGTACTTTTGAGCATGAGATGTCGAGTGTGACCAAGTCACATATGGGGGGCTGTGGGAGAGTACAGGTGGGATCTGGGAATCAATGCAAGCCTCCAGCTGAGTGATGTGACATCTAGAGTCGGCAAATGGGGGATCTTCCAAAGTTTACCCAGCCCCCTCCCATGCCCCACCAATAGGAATCCCCAAAGCAGACCCTTGAAGGAAGTCCTCCTTTTTTTAGACATGTGCAATTTGTGTTACTGAGGTGACAAAAAGAGGCCTCCCAAACCAGATCCTTGGAGTGAGCCTATGATAAGGAGCTGAGGCACACAGAGAAACATGGTGAGGATAAGGTCATGGGGAATGCATGGTGTGTATGAGTTTACTTGGATTTCAGAGTACCATCAGTGAACCTGTGCACATGGTGGAAGAAGTTCTTTCTGAGATCTCCCAAATGCCTAGGAGCTCAGCAAGTGATCACTGGCAGTGAAGCTGGAAATTACATGGGCCAACATACACAGGGGAGCAAACCTGATAAATGTGTAGGGAGTCCAAACAAGGGAGAATGTGAGTCCAAACAAGGGGGAATGGTAGCCTGCACATGGGAGCCTGCACAGTCGTTCAAATGACATGTTGCTTTAGCCTGGTCCCAAAATGGCAGTTTTTCGGCCACTACAAACACACGGAAGGCAGAGCAATTCAACTGTTCGGAAACACAGACAAGTCAATAGGTGCACAATATCTGAGTATAATGACAAAGGAGGAACAAACACAGGGAAGGATCCCAGGCTGGTCAATCGGGGGGTCAAGAGTTAAGAAGGAAAGTGCTCAGTCTTTCCCTGATATGGAGTTAGGATGGCACTGCAGAGGGTTTGTTTATTTGTTTACAGACAGTAGGGTTGAGAGAATTGTGAGGGAGTTAGGAGGGGGGAGTTTGCTAAATAGTGTAGCTAAATGTGTGACCTTTTAATGGTGGACATCTTACACAAAGCCTGCTTCAGGCTACAGCCAAGACCTGGATAAAAGCCAAAGACCACCAGAATTGAGAAGGAATTTGCTGCCATGGGCCATATCGTATGCTGACATTGGGAGAACCCAGAATCTGAGAAGATGAAGTCAAGAACTCGTTGTGGACTCTTATCCATAAAGGGGACACCATGAGCATGTGGTGGGCACACATTTGCACAGGAGAATCCTTGACCCTGTAGTAGGCGCCAATCCATGAGAGCAAACCATTGCTGGTGGATAGGGTAAATTCAGCTCAAAAGCTCCCAGACAAGTAAGGGGAGAAAATCCTGCTGGTGGACCTTTGGGGATCTCCTGGGGCCTTAGAGGATCTTCTGGTAGATGCATGCTGTGTACAAATTCAGAAATCAGGAACGTAAGCGTAGAGTCATGGGGCCACCATCGACCCCCCAAGAACAAAGCATACTGAGGCACTTTACATATCCAGACACTGTGTGTGTACTGATGGTGGGCACAGGTGAGACTACCCTAAGCTCCTATGATTTAGAATTGGGGCACACACCTGTACTGAGACACCAGGACTTATTAATACAGAACTGTCCTTTTTGTTTTATGTTGCTTATCCACCCTGACATTGTTAGCCAAATACCTTTCCCCTCTTGTGTTTTAGGTATCTTCCCCATAGACTCAGTGGGAGCATCTCTAACCCAAATCACTACATCACAACACCTGGGAGAGGGGAACCCCTATAACAGACACTGGAAAAAGTTTGAGAGAGTACTAGATCTAGAAACTTGGGAAAATTGTTTATCCACCTCCTGATCATGGCTCACAGTATTCAGCCAAGTAGGCTATCCTCATTTATTACCTTCCTTTAAGAAACATGTCTTGCAAAGAAAACTTGTTAAACCCCAATCTTCATGTGTTTTGTGCATTCTGTATGACCTTTACCGTGATATGATTTGTAGTTCATGTACACTGGCTGTGTCCTGGGTGCTGGACTTTGGATATAATAAGAAATGTTATCAAGTGAAGCAAAAAGGTCCTGTCCTACTGAGAAGTAGCTGCCATTAAAGCTCCGCTTGTATCCAAAATATGGTCATGTGTTAGAGGTTGCCTCCTGTGTTAAAATGATCAATCAGGAGTTTAATGTGATTTTCACAAACATTGTTGTCGCTTGCAGGAGGCCGTTAACAGCCCAATGAGGCGCAGCCATTCCCTAATGGGTCTCTCTTCTTTGTCCTCAAACACCCTACCAGTTTACATCACAGACAGCACCAAGAAGAGGGACTCTGCCATTCGGTGAGTATAGGCGTATCGCTTCTGACCTCAGAGGAAGCTTGGAGTAGTACACAACCTATTTTCCAGGTTTTGTTTGGTTGTTTCCTTCCACTAAAACAAATTCTCAACATCAGATATCTTCATTCTCTGTTGCACATATAAATGTATCTGTCCCTTTCCTAAAAGGTAAAGGAGTTGAAAAGATCCAGGCACTGTCTGAACAAAGAATTACCCTCTTCTGCACACTGCCCCGGATACAAATTCGCAGAACCCCTTAATTTAATTTGCAAACCTCACATACAGCTCCTACTTGGTCTGAAATACCCTTTAGTCTATTACTGGGACCCACACCCATCACCCACCGGAACTGTGCTCCTCTGATTCTAGGACTATAAGCAACACATGCCTCACTCCTGAACTTTGGATCCCTTTATTCTAAAACTGTGACCCACACATAGGCCACCGAATCCAAGATATAGGACTCCTTTATTCTTGGACTGAAACGTACACACAGCTGCCCAATGACAGTCCACACCACTTTGTTCTATGAGTGGAAAAGCCATGCAAAACACATTTATTCTGGGACCTAATGTTGTGTGTGATTGAACGGCCTGGATACCCTATCCCTTCAGGCTTGTGCTGTTTATTTGTCATGTTCCTTGAAGACTTTAATTTGGGCCCACGTTTACTTATTTTATTCAAAGCTTGAAAGGCATGTTGTCCTTTCCTGCCACCCACTACTATAGTTTAATGTGTAAAGTTTTTTCATGAACTGTAAGTTCTTTTTCTTGACCTCCCACCCTCTCACTCCCCCACCACTGTGCAACATAATTACTAATATCTAAAATCATGTACGACTTGGATTCTCAATTTTATTTAACACATTTTTCAGTTTAATTCATATGCAGTCTGATGTTCAATCTGTCCCCTGATGTTCTCATACTAAATGTACATGTTGTATGGACTTTTGCAGGCTTTGCCTGCCCTTTGATGTTCATGCTTCTTTCTCAATTTGCTCTGTTACATTTTCCTGATCTTCAGCCTCCTGCTGTTTCACAGGGAGGACCAGGAGGACCCATGACCTGTCGAGGCTAATATTCAAAGCCTCATCACCTGAGTCTTTTTATGGTTGTCCCTAGATGTGATGGGACCAATAATGGCAAGAAAACATGCACAACTGTCTGTAACATGCACTACAGTCCAAACGGACATGTTTCTGCTTTTCTGTAGTATTTCAATGGAAGAAAAACAGAGCAAAGAAAGTGAGCAAACCTATTGGATGGAGACCCACCGAAGGAATTCTGAGGCAATGCACAAATCCGTAGCCAGGAGAGCAAAGGTCCTGGATACCCATAAACCCCTACAGGAAACCTTCAAGGAGAAGCTGAAACAGAACAGGTTTGTCTTCTTAAGCGGATAACATTGTTTATGCCAAGATGCCATTGACCATAGTGGTTTGAAACATTACAGGTTGAACTTGAGCCAGCTGCACACATGCTCATAGCATACACTCATCACAGAGAGCACAATAAAAATGACATGGTATACGCTGGGTTGTGACAATAATGCTACTATCACATACACAGAGGTAGGGCAGTCATTTTGTTAGAAGATTTATAGGGAAGAGAAATCATTAATTCTGACAGGATGTACAAAAGGGTATATGCAGGGTTTGTGGAAACAATAAAGATAGTGGTAAGTTTGGTTGACCTAAGTATGGTAATTCGACTTAAACATATATGTATAGAGGGGTATGAAAGGGTGCAGACGTTGGGGTGACAGAGGCATGCTGTTGGACTGTATGAGAGAGGGGATTCCCCATTAAAAAAAAAGTTGAACTAGGAACACATTCAAGGACTTAAGGCAGTAATACTGATGGGATATTCAAAGGACTGGCACCCTATATACTGGCCAGTAGGCAGTAATGCGGACAGGATAAATATACGTATAGATACTTTGCATAGGCTATCATCTTGTGGTTGGTGCAGGGTACTGCATCTTATTCCCTTTTTTCAGTTAAAAAATGGCCGTTGACAGAGGCGTACCTGAAACAATATGCCTACTTACATGTGCGGGTACTGTGAAGAGCCAGGAATGAGATGCAGACACAAAGAACTCGTGGTTTAAGTTATAGACTTTTATTAAAATTAAAAGGGTTTGGAAAATGCCTCACTGTCCCTAATCTAGGAGAGATTTTCCTACCTCAACCAAAACTAAGGGTCTCTCCAGTGTCAAGATGTCCAAAGTAAACGTACGTCCTGTGTCCAAAATCCTATCCTCGCCTTCATGCTTTTCAACTAACTCTAAGGTGCTAAAGGAATTGCCTCTGTTCCTTAAAGTGCACAAATGTTGAAATACAACACAAATGTTCCAAATGATCAATGTTTACAGCTCCTGGGAATGACTGCAGGTTTCTCTCCAGAAAATGCAAAGTAAAAAAAAAGAATAGTTCAAGGATGTATGGCAATTCCCTTTTATACCAATAAAAATAATGCAAAGAGCCAATATATGAGATAAACCAAAAATGTATTTGTCACAAGTCTCTCCCCTTCTCACCTGTTTCTGTTGTGTACTTGAGACCTTCTGGGATTTCTTCTTCTTTACGGTACGGGATTTGTATAGTCCCGAACGCCGGTCTTCGGCGTCCAGCGTGAGAGTAGTGGTTCAGTTTCCAGGAGCGTTCTACAAGTCCAGGGTAATTCCAGGAAGTAATTAAGGTACGCTTGGAGGCACGGAAGACCGTGAATCGAGCACGGAAGGTTTTCCAGGAGATTGGGGAGGAAAGGGAACAGGAGGTAATTCAAGGGACTGGGAACGAGGAATCAAGCGAGAGCCCCGATCGAACTCCGGCTAAACACGTCCGACTACAGGTAGCGGTAGCGTTGAGACGCGCAGAGCCGCAGGTGCATGTCTCTTTTGTAGGATGAGCAGCGTGGAACGCATAGACTGATCCGGAGTATTCTGCTCCGGGCGGCCATGTTGGAAGGATAACTGCATGCAATCCCCTGCGAGTCAGGGACCAGGAGGTCCAGAAAGGACGTAGACGACGGTTCATGACAGTATGCCTCCTCTGGAAACCAGCTCCTCCAGGTTTGCCCGGATGGATCAGATGAAATCGTCGAACCAATCTGGGAGCATTCATGTTTGACACGGGTTCCCAGGTACGCTCACTGGAGGGGTACCCTTTCCACTCAACCAGATATTGTAGTTGACCCCGTCGATATCTTGAGTCACAAATCCTGGAAACCTCGTATTCCAGTTGATCATTTACAATAACCGGGGTAGATCTAGGAGCTGTTCGGGATGACTGAATGTATGGTTTTAACAGAGAAGTGTGAAAGACTGGATGGATTATTTTCCAAGATTCAGGTAACCGAAGTCGAAAGGCCACTGGGTTGATGATTTCTTGTATGGAAAAGGGACCGTAGTATCTGGGAGCCAGTTTATTGGGGCGCAGGTGTCGAGGAAGGAGCTTCGAGGATAACCAAACCTTATCCCCTACTGAATAGGAAGGTCCAGGTCTTCTTTTAGAGTCGGCATAACGTTTGACATCTTCTCGGGCCCGTTCTAGGTATTCCTTAACCTCCTTATGTACTGTGATGAGGTTTTCGATCCAGGAGTCTACTGCAGGTACTGGAGTAGGATGTGGGAGTATGGAGGGTAGGACTGATGGATGGAATCCTTGGCTACAGAAGAAGGGACTGGTCTTGGTAGCTGAATGATCTGAATTGTTATAGGCGAATTCAGCCATAGGTATTAGGAGTGACCAATCGTCCTGAACTTTGGTGGCGAAACATCGTAGATATTGTTCGAGAGTCTGGTTCACACGCTCCGTGGCTCCATTGGTTTGTGGATGGTAGCCAGAGGATAGGGCACGTTGGATTCCCAGAATACGACATACTGGCTTCCAAAACTGAGATATGTACTGAGGTCCTCGGTCTGAAATGATCTTGGAAGGCAACCCATGAAGTCGGAATATGTGTTCCAGGAAAATTCCGGCAAGGTCTGATGAGGAAGGTAGTTTGGATAAGGCTGTAAAATGAGCCATATGAGTAAACCAATCAATAGTGACCATGATTGTTGTGTAGCCTCTAGAGGGTGGTAATTCCACGATAAAATCAGTGGCGATGACTTCCCAGGGTCTTGTTGGTATTGCTGGTTGGAGTAGGAGTCCGGCTGGCTTCTCATTATCGTGTTTGTTCTGATTGCAAACTGCGCATGTTTGGACATGGATCCTAATATCATCCTACATCTTGGGCCACCAAAGCTGTCTTTGTACTAGATGGAGAGTGTTGGTTATCCCACGATGTCCGAATGTAAGGTATCATGACATAGACTTGTGATCCTTTGTCTCAGTCCAGGAGTGGGAATGACTAGGCGACTATCTTTGAACAGATAACCGTCCTTAGTTGTGAGATTCCATCTGTTATTTCTCTTGTGCTCCTTCCAGAGGTCCGAAAGTCGAGTTTGGCCTTGGATATTCTCCAGGAGGGTGAGTGCTTGGGCAACAAAGATCGTGTGAGGAAACATCTTTGGAAAGGTCCGATCCTCAGAGTTTTCATAGTCAGGACGTCTGGAAAGGGCATCGGCAATTATGTTTTGTGATCCAGGGACATGATGGATGTGGAACTGGTACTGGGCAAAGAAGAAGGCCCAACGGCCCTGACGGCTGTTCCTACACTCCAAAGATTGTAGAACTTGAAGATTTCGATGGTCCGTACGGACCTGGACTTGGATGCCTAGCTCCCAGGAGTAGGTGTCGCCATTCTGTGAAGGCTTGGCGGATGGCTAGCAGTTCCTTTTCCAAGACGGAATGAGTCTCACTGGGCGTCAGGGTTCGTGAAAGGTAAGCAATGGGGTGCTCCATTTTGTCCTCAAATTCCTGTTTTAGTACTGCTCCTATGGCGTAATTGGATGCATCCGTCTCCACTAGGAATGGTCGGTTAATATTGGGTTGAGCCAGGATGGGGGCTTGAGTAAACTCTGTCTTTAATCGTTGGAATGCCTTGTCTTGATCTGTAGACCAGAGAAATGGAGCATCTGTCTTCAAGAGAGCAATGATCGGTTGAACAATTTCAGAGAAGGACGGTATGAACTTTCGGTAAAAATTGGCAAGTCCCAGGAAAGATTGAATCTGTTTCACGGATGTGGGAGCCGGCCAAGATAGTATGGCTTTTACCTTTGAAGGATCCATTCCAATTCCTTCTGGACTAAGGACAAATCCTAGGTAATGAACAGAAGTGACGTGAAACAGGCATTTCTCGGGTTAAGCTAGGAGTTTGTGTTCACGTAATCATTGTAAGACTGCCTTAACATGCTCTTCATGCCTTAGAAGGTCCTTGGAGTAGATCAAGATGTCATCCAGGTAGACGATAACGAAGAGGAACAGCATGTCCGAGAACACCCTATCCATGAAACGTTGAAAAACTGCTGGGGCATTAGCAAGTCCAAAGGGCATGACCAGATATTCAAAATGGCCGAAGGGAGTTCTAAAGGCTGTTTTCCATTCGCCACCTTCCTTTATACGAATGAGATGGTAAGCACCCCTTAGGTCTAATTTTGTGAAGATTACTGCACCTCTGACTGCTTCCAGGATATCCGAGATGAGGGGTAGAGGATAACGGTCCTTGAGAGTGCACTGATTTAGACCACGGTAGTCCAGACATGGTCTGAGTTCTTTGGTATCTTTCTTTGGAACGAAGAACAATCAAGCACCCGATGGAGATTTAGACAGGCGTATGGTGCCATTTTCCAGGTTAGTATCCAGGTATTCTCGGAGAGCCTTCTTTTCAGGTTCAGATAATATAAACATTCTGCCGAAAGGAATCACAGCTGTGAGTTCGGTATTGATGGCACAATCCTCTGGCCTGTGAGGAGGGAGAGCTTGGACTATCGCGGTCGAAAAAACATCAGAAAAGGCTTGGTAGGCCCTGGCAATCTGGATGATGTTAGAAACGGTGACTGGACTTTGTTGGTTCTCTTGAAAGTCTCTAGAAGGCTTTGGTAAGGTATCCAGGGATAGGCAGAGAGCCATACAAAATTCAGATCCAAGAAACAGTGAGCCGGCTGCCCAGTTGATGTAAGGATTGTGCCTCTGCAGCCAGGGCCCCCCCAAGAACTATCGGATAATGGGCTGATTTAATGAGGTCAAAATTGATTCTCTCTTGATGGTGATTAATAGAAAGTAGAATCTCTTTAGTCTGAAGGGTAATGGGTCCTGAGGAAAGAGGCCTTCCATCAGTTGCCTCTACTGGTTGCATTGTAACTCGTCTTTCATGTGGATTGTTATGAGCAGTGACCCAATCTTGATCTAGAAATACGCCCATTGCTCCGCAGTCAACTAATGCCAGGATGGGGTAGGATTCTGTCTTGGAAGGCGATAGTCGGGCCTGCAGAACCACAAGGTTATTTTGTCCAGGAGAGTTCAATGATGGAATTGATGTGGAGCAAACATCTCTCTCCCGACACTGTGCTCCATCTAGGATCGGGAGCTGGCGTTTCCCGAACGCCGT
The DNA here is from genome assembly GCF_040938575.1 of Ambystoma mexicanum. Lineage (NCBI taxonomy): Eukaryota > Metazoa > Chordata > Amphibia > Caudata > Ambystomatidae > Ambystoma > Ambystoma mexicanum. Next base: position 440,871,104 of record NC_090940.1, read on the forward strand.
GGAGGAGCAATGGAACATTCTCTCACAAGATGTTTATCGGAGGCGCAATACATGCATAGACCAGTATGGATTCGTCGCATCCTTTCCTGAGGGGTAATGGGTCCACGAAAGGCTCCTAGTTGCATAGGTTCTGGGTCCGGGGTGGAAGGAACAGTTGACTCTGCTCTAGGGGCATGTTCCGTGATGGTCTTTTGGAGACTTGCCTTAGACTTCCTCTTCTCTGCTCTTCTTTCTTGGATTCGGAAATCTATCTGTAAGGATAGATCCATAAGAGCTTGGAAGGAGCTTGGGCAGGTCACCCTAGCGAGCTCATCTTTTATTTCTTCGTTCAGCCCCCTTCGGAAGAGTGTAAAACTAGTTTCTGGAGACCAGTCTGCTTCTTTCACAAGCTGTTTGAAACGAGTAACATAGGTGAGCATATCCTGGGACCCTTGTTGAAATTCGAGTAGTCTCTCTTGAGCACTATACACCTGCTCTGGGCGATCAAACGTTTCCTTAAGGGCTCTCACAAAGCCATCATAGTCATCCAGGAGAGCGTTGCTTGCGTTGACTAGGGGGGTTGCCCAAGTCAATGCATTTTCAGTGAGGTGAAATCATAAAACCCACCTTTGCTCTAGGAGTGGAGAAGTAGTAGGGCTTGAACATGAAGTGAACTAAACACGAATCAAGGAAGGCACGGAGAGTCTTGGAAGAACCGTCATACTTGTCCACTATTCCACCCAATATTACATTTTCTTTGGTTGCGGAATCACGTGATAGAACTAGCTGCTTTAATGCTGCGTTCTCTGCCTTGAGGTTCTGTACCTCTGTTGTTAATTCCTGCATGCCTCGCATGAGGTCTTGAACGGCGGCTTCCATCTCTGAATCTGTATCGTTTTTAAGGCGTCTCAATCTGTCACAAGTCTCTCCCCTTCTCACCTGTTTCTGTTGTGTACTTGCGACCTTCTGGGATCTCTTCTTCTTTACGGTCCGGGATTTGTATAGTCCCGAACGCCGGTCTTCGGCGTCCAGCGTGAGAGTAGCGTTTCAGTTTCCAGGAGCGTTCTACAAGTACAGGGAAATTCCAGGAAGTAAATAAGGTACGCTCGGAGGCACGGAAGACTGTTAATCGAGCGCGTAAGGTTTTCCAGGAGATTGGGGAGGAAAGGGAACAGGAGGTAATTCAAGGGACTGGAAACGAGGAATCAAGCGAGAGCCCCGATCGAACTCCGACTAAGCACGTCCGACTACAGGTAGCGGTGGTGTTGAGACATGCAGAGCCGCGGGGCGTGTCTCTTTTGTAGGATGAGCAGCGTGGAACGCATAGACTGATCGGGAGTATTCTGTTCCGGGCGGCCATGTTGGAAGGATAACTGCATGCAATCCCCTGCGAGTCAGGGACCAGGAGGTCCAGAAAGGACATAGACGACGGTTCATGACAGTATTGCAACTACCAAGTCAGAGAAATATATAACAGACATCAAAATTAGTCAGGCAAAATGGCAGGTTATATAGCAGTAAAAAAACACAGCAGGTGTCCACAGTCTCTGTGGAACACTCCCGTCCCTCGCACACCCTCTGTATGTTGAACAAACAACCAAGTATTTATAATATTTTGTCACAAAATTCTTGACTCACATCATTTCACCTGTGTGGTATTATTTTTCTTTATATATAAGTATAGAAACATTTTTAGACAGAAATTCAAAAAGACAAAATTTGTGAACAATTTGGTATAGAGTGTTTACAATTTACAAAAATTCATAAGTTATAAACAATTGCCTTCATTGTTTAACTTAAATTCAGCTTCAGAAGAGGATGGCATATATTAATTCTTGCTCAACGCCTTTCGGGAATTCTTTCCCTTCTTTAGGAGCTGCTAGATCCTTTCTATCGTTATGCTTCTTTCATTCAGACTGTGGACACCTGGTGTGTTTTTTTTTTTATTATTATTATACACCACCTAGTGTCAGGGTTGGTTTATCTCCCTTGAACCTGGGGCCTGGGTCCAAAATACCTTCAGCTATCCCTCTGCAAATGCCTCCCCTCTCGAGCTCTTCTCTCCTCTACCTCCAACTCACTCCGGGTCAGTCGTTTTTCTAAGAAACGAGCTGGGGGTAGATCTGTCTTCGGCTGGGGCCTCCCTCTGGAACAGCCTCCCTGCCACTCTGAAACTTGAGGAGAACCATCTCTGGTTCCGGAATCACCTCAAGACCTTCCTCTTTTCTTCTGTATTCGCTCCCCCGCTGATCTGTTCTCTCTTGGCACCATGCACCTGGCCATCCTCTGTCTTTTGGGCCCAGGTACCTGCTCATCCTGTCACCCTCCCGCACTGCCTCTGGGCCACCCCTTGCACTGGGGTCTGTATCTGTACCCATACAGCCCCCCCTTTTTCTTCCTGCACTTCTCGGACCTACCATGTCTGCTGCCTTAAACCTAGCACTTGCAAATTGCTGGCTGCATTACCACTGTTTGTTGCCTTTATTATTTATTATTTGTTATTTTTCTGTTTCTCCTCTGCTTTGCACTTTCCACCTCTCTCCCTTCCATGCACTTTTCCCCTCCCCCCTCTCCCATGCACTTGCACGTTCTCAATGTCACTGGGCCTAGTAAGATTGCTGGTTTGTTCTCCCATGTTCCCCTCCCTTGCCTTGTCGCGCTCTGAAACATTTGTGTACGAGCGCGATAGAAATAAAATATCAATCAATCACCCACCTACCAATCTTAAAAACTAGTAATCACTACAATAATCAAAGTGTGCTCTTATGTACAAGGCAAATAGGTTATATAGCAGTTACAGAAAGAAAAAGACAACAGTTATTGCAAGTTTCACCACTGTTGATTGGCTGCTGTGGTTAACAGTATAGGTACTTCTATACATTTTGTACATTTATTGCCCTATTTTAATCGCATTGTACAATGACGTGCTTGCTGATTAGCTCATTTTTACAATGAAATCATCGTTCTCTCGCACTGCGATTGGACAGAAGCATTAGAAACATGTATCAGCCAGAACTACTTTTACCACTGATTGCTCCAGGAGGTGTACAACTGGCTTGAATGATTACAGAAAGTTTGACCAATCATTATTGTGAGATATGACTGTGTGACAAATAAAATATAACATTTAAAGTCCTTCCTAAATGGTCTAAGCGGTTGGCACCAGAATACTGTTCCCATCATTATGAACTATGTACTATCAGTTCATTTTCCAACTCTCTTGGTGGAAAGGCTACTTGCATGCCCTTGCTGATTCTCATGATTGCAATTGGCCGGACCCTGACCGTATGCAAATTGTATTGATGTACCATTACATCCTGATGGTATGACTTAGGTGTGAGCTACTATACTGATCATTGGTTCCTAATCAATTCTATTTTATGGGCAATAGTGCTAGTGCAGTGTGTGGTTTCATGAGTTATACTGGCCCCTGTTGCTTTCACGCAGTATGAATTATGTGCGACTCTGTACTGTACATTAATTACTAATTGAGGCTACACAGCAGAGAATGGTGTTCTGTATAAGTGTTTCTTTGAAAAAGAGCTCTCTGCAGATGTGATTTATCCTACAGGGGCAGTGTTATGCTGTGATTGTTCTAGCTCTGGGACCCTACTTCTTCATGTTTTACTGCTCAACTGCTGGCAACTTGTGACCTTCATTCATTGAGTTACGTTTGGTTGTTCTGTCTAGGGACACAAACTGTTATATTTCGAATGGATAGTGTTCTCCCACGTATTCCTCATTTTAGATATTCAAGTCTGCTTGAAGCTTGCTTTGGATTTCTTTTTTCATACGGTCGAGCCCTCTCCCAAATCCCCAGCCGTTACCCCATCTAAAAGAAAATCATCTTACGAATCGAGAGATGTTTCTCCCTTTAGAAAGCATCCTAAACACTGAAGATGTTCCAGTTCACGACACTCATTGTCCTCTTCTCATAAGAGAGTAAAAAAACAATGTCTTAGATCCTTGTTGTCGTGTTCCACTCCAGAAAAAGTTTTATTTCCAAAAAAGAACTTGATTCCGAGGGAATTAGAAAACTTCTGTTTGAAAATGCTTGAAGTTTTCCTGTGGCAAGCTCCTCCGAGTGCCCCCCTGAAAGAGTTTGAGAAAAGAAGCCACCCCTCAGCATCTAACAAGACCAGTAGGAAGTCTTGTGTGCCTCCTTCTTGCGTGCTTCAAGGCCCGAAAAGAGAGACTCCTCGACACAAGTCGGAGTCTTCCTCGACACACAAGAAAGAGCCTTTGTCTGTCCCCTCAAATCGGTATCGGTATCTGGAGTTTGCTTGCCACAATCGGAGCTTTCCAACTTTCTTCTTCTAATGCCGTTTTACAGGCTTGCCCAGCCTTAGAATAGGCTGCTCCTGCCTGCATTATTCACTGCATATCATGGTCTGCAGATTTTAGGGCATCTAGCAAACTTGCCTTAACCCTTTAACAATTTCCATTAAACCAGGTTGTCTTGTCAGGGGTCTTATCCGGTTGGAACTCCTTAAGAAAATGATTAGTAATATTTGAAGTTAAATGACCATACTCAGTCAGTACCTCTTCTGGGGGGGACCCTGCATCCTATATATAGGCATTATATTATTGTGCATAATATTGTATACATGTTTATGAACCTCTTCACAAATCTTCGCATCCCATCTGATTACTTTCTTGTTGGCACTTAGTATTATATTGTGCATATATTGATTGTTCAAACCTGCCAAATTCTCATGTTGGATTTACAATGTTAGGGTAGTGCATGATGTCTGTTAGCATGCCCACCCAGACTTTAAATTCTTTAAACGTTTTCCAACAGTTAACCAATATGCAGACATAGTCAATTATAGTATTACCCTTATGGTTAAAAAAAAGGTGTATTTACATGGGATGTCACTGTTGAGGTGCGCGTTAATGGAGCAAAAACCCCATTCCTATAACCAATTATAAAATGTTAGACCATTTGAGTATATGCAGGGATCCAACATGGAGGGTAATGGTATTCCAAGAGTCTGATTCATTTGACTAATCTGAGGATGTCGTCCCTTCTCCCCTAGGGGAGACCTTTGCATGGGGCCAGTGTGGTGCATCCACAGTACACTTGTCCCCCTGGGGGTGGTACAGAGATGGAGGTTCACATGTGAGAGGAAGCCCCTAATGGGATTAGGGACGACCCTGCCCAGAGAACATGGTATAATCCCGTTTTATCCCAAACCCCCTCTTTGCCGAAGACCAACCCTTCATTCCTATCCTCAGATTAAACCAACATTCCTTATTGTACAGTAGTCAACTTAAACTCCTACATGACTAGGATACCAGGCAACACTATTGGTTTTCTATCTAAAGATTGCATAAGTACTGTGAAGAAGAAGATGCCCAGGAGGATGCAGATCACTCTAGAGAACCAGAGTGATTGCTCTAGTCTTCTGCAATATATGATTGGTCCAAAACAACCCAACAGAGAAGTGCAGGAGTTCAAATCACTGTCAGCTACAATACAGAAGGAGAGCTACCCTCCAAGGAGGAGAGTGGTGAGCAGCTGGCAACAGGCGAACAGCTGCGAGAACCGCACTGGCAAACCCGGTAGAGAAGGGGGATACGCAGTGCACAGAGGACCGAGGTACACCGCTGCTAGTCCAGGATGAATGGACGTTATGAGACAGTACCTTAGTCAACCTTTGTGCATCCCCGAACCGGAGAGCTGCAACACGGAGTGCAGCCGTTTCAAGAAGACTGTGGGCTAACAAACATAGAAGCCAAGTGCTGCTGGAGCCTCGCAGAAGAGCACCGTTTCTCGGGAGACACGAACCAAGAGAAAAGGTATGTGGTGTGAGGAACCAGGTATGAGACACAGACACAGAGACTTATTGTTTTGGCCATAAACGATTATTGACAAAAAAATAGGGGTTTGGGAAATGCCTCTGTCCCTACACTAAAAGGCGTTTCCCTACCTCAAACAAAACTAAGAATCTGTCGGATATCAGAATTTCCAAAGTAAAATGTCCTGTATCCAAAGTACTATTCTGGCCCTCACCTTCTAAAAAAATTAACTCTAAGGTGAAAGGGGTAATGTCTTTGGCCTTGGTAGTCAGTCAGTCAGTCAAAAGCTTTATTTCGGTAAAAGAACCATAAAAGCAGCAAGAAAAAATACATACAAACATCTTACTATAAAAACAGGCTAAATCTTTAAGTTTATATAAATCAATAAAACAAATGTATCCCATTTGAAACAATTCATGAATCATAATCAATAAAACTAAAGTACATTTGAAACAGAAAAGGTAAAAAGTCAACTACAAGGCGAACACTGCTCGCAACCTTGACAGATAAACCATTTAAAGTCCAACCGGCACAAAGAGCTCTGCTCACATCCTTAAAGGGTGAACCCACTGACCTGGCCATTTGTCAATAGGTATTAGCATTTGCACTTTTTTTACGTTCTGGCTCTTTGCAGCCAGGCTCTGTGGATATAGCAAGCTGCAGCGAATACAACACATTGGGCCTCATTACGAGTGTACTGGTCCAGTAACAACGGTGCAAGTAAGCCTACCGGCACTGTTGTTACTGGACCGGCACATTCCTAGTCAGACCTGGTAGGTAGGAAGGCACCCGCCCGCAGACTTTGACGGAAGCACCGGCACTGTTGTGCACAGTGCCGATGCTTCCGTCCCCCCCAATTCCATTGAGTCCTATCGGACTCAAATGGTAATGGGGATTTACGAATGCCACCGCCTCACTTACCAGACCGCCGGGGCTGTAATGCCCTGGTTATTCCGGAAAGTCAGGCAGCAGTAAATCATCAAAAGTCCGGCCAGCAGCCTGCCGGTTTTACTGGCATGGCGACCGCCAGACTCATAATGAGGCCCATTGACTTTGAGGCTGACTTAAATACAATAATGCTTCTCTCAGTTGACGAACTCTGGCTTAGATTAATACAGGTTTCAAGTATCTTTGCCTAAGGGATAACGTTTTTTGACAAATTAACATAAAGTGCAGCACATTTTCGATGGTATACTCGCACATTGAACATATGGCTGACCCTTGATCTTTCCATAGAGGTGTTACACTTGCAACAGGTAAAATCCCCAATCTAAAACAGAAGTATAAAGATCTTTCATAGGCCAGAGAGATAAAAATAGATATATGGGTTAGCACCTTCAGACACTCTATGTCCGATGTATTCTGGTCCTGCATTCAGTTTTAACGTATCATTTATTTGTTCCTCTCCTAGCAGGCAGCTAACAGAAATCTTAACATTCCTTTTTCCTACTGTTAAACAACTCATTGGGTCATCCCCCCAAATTTCTTAGATTAAGATCCATTAGACTGTTCTATTTACATAGTTGAGCCACTTTAAGTTTTTGCCCCTATCCAAGCTCAAAAGTATCTCTGGGCATCAGGGTATGGTTCTGAATCTTCCTGGGTCCACAATCTCAACCATTATCTGACAGGGTTACATTTCGCCAGTGTGCTCACAGGAAGGGTGTCAAGTTCAATGTAGATTAAAGATGAGGGGCGCTTTGTGACTGTAATTCTGCTTATTCAGTGTGCTCCAAACCTCTGAGCCGTAGGCAGCAGCTCAAGCAGATTGTTTTTGGAGTAGATCAAGTGCAGGAGAAATAGCTCCACTGCTGTGTCCTACAAAGAAGGAGTTAATGGGCACATTATATTTTTCCATATTAATGATGAACTTTTATGTCTGAGGGTCCCAATTCCCAGACTCATGGTACCCGATTCCAAGATAGTCAAAAGGTTTAACACCTTCAAGTGGGACTTTATTTACTCTAAAAGACACTGGCTTTTCTTTGGACAGGACGGGCTTAAAAATCAGAATTTGGGATTTATCAATGTTCAACTATAGGTGTAGGTCTCTGCATTTAAGTGTAAAAATTAAAAAAGCCTTCTCAAGACCTGAGGGGATGTTGATAAAATCACTGTATCATTGGCACAAAAAAGTGCCAGATACTTGACTAACCCATTTATGGACAGTCCTGACACCCCATCACAAAAACATCGATGATTTCTTGAACATAGATGTTTAAAGAGAAGGGGTGCCAGGACACAGCCCTGTCTCACACCCCTCTGTACATTGAATGCTCCTGTTAATTCACCCCCTAAGCAAAAGCGTACCTTGGCTTGGTTATGAGAATATAATGAAGATATGATTGAAATTTAGCTCTGCTGGGGCATTACGGGTTGAGAGGATTTGCCATAAAATGGCTCTCAATACTGAGTCGAAGATTTAGGTCTAATAAAGCAACATACAGCTTCATCTTGAATTGGGCTGTATATTTCTGGATCAGAAGAGAGTAAGAAACATTGTTCTACCATGCCCCTGTTTTGTCTAAATACTGTCTGATGGGTGCTTATTATCTTATTGCTGTCTTTCCAAGCCTGTAAATGGCCAAGAATAGCCTTTGCAAAAAATGTCCTGCCCCACCTAAAAGTGAGATTGGGCGATTATTGCTTGCCATGTCCCTTCCTCCTTTTTTATATAATGGAATTATCACAGCTTGGTGCCATAAGGAGGGGATCAAACCTGATTTAAGAATGGTATTGAAAACTTTGCAAAGAATTGGAACCCACACAGCTTTCTTGTCCTTGTATAGGTCCAGTCCATAGGAACTAAGTCGGGGCCCACGCCTTTATCACTTTTCATTGATCTTAGAGCTACTCCTGCCTCTATTACACTAAGGCATAGATGCGTCTCCCTCTCAGTTTCCCAACATTTCATTATTCCAGTCCATTTCTGTTCCCTCATACAGTTTGTAAAGTTCAGAGAAATGGGATCTCCATTCATCTGCCAAAATACAACATTCCAGGCCTTGGTCACCTTTCAACTCTATCCGTCGAACATTTTCTAGGAGAGATTATTGTCCCTCTCTTCAAGGGCATTATTCAGGGCAAGACATTTTTCACAAACAAAGACCCTTTTTTTGAAAACATGATTAGCTTCTTTTATTCAGCTCTCATGCAACATAGTTTAACCTTGTCCACCCCACTGCTGGACTTAATACAAGATCAAATCTTCTCCTTGGCCACGGTACAGTCCCTATCGTACCAGCCAGATTTTAGTATGGCCCTCCTCCTAACCTTGGCCAAGGGTGTAGTGTCATATGGGATAAGGTTAGATATAATGTTTTCAAAGTCAAATAATACTTGGAAATTTGAGCCATTGTCTCTACAGATAGAAGGTAGGTTACCTATAAATGGGAAATGGGCGATATATATCAGGTTTTAGATCACACTGAATTACTCCTTCCAATTTTATGTGTTTTTGTGCGTGGCCGTTCATCACAAGATGTTGAGATTTTATTCTAGGAGACTTAGACTTCCATTCTATAATAAGACAGATAAGTACAGTCAAAGGTTGGTGGTTGCACTCTACACTTTCAACTATATCAAATTCAGCAACATTATCCCATTTGTCACCCATAACAAATATATAATCAATCAACGATGAAGCAGTAGGACCCGAGAATGACTTCTTGGTCGGTTGATCCTTGTGAAATCGGCAGTTACAGGCCCTCAGATTTAAATTGTTGATCATTCTGACCACATCTATGGCTAAAGGATGGGTTCTCTCAGGGCGTGAGGCATTCACTGGCGGAATGCCCCATGCAGTATCCTGGTCTTCCCAAAGGTCCAACAGTTAACTCAGTGGTTCCATCTGCATGTTTCGGTCACCTGCGACTACAATATGGCAATTTTATACTTTTTCCCATCAACGGATTAATTATGTCAGAGTGTATTTATGGTAAGCATTCCCTGAGGGCCTGATGGTCTATTGTAAATGGTATATATCCACAATTGCTCATCCACCTCCGTTGTAATGGAGAGGATCTATAGGTCTGGGGAAGCATGAGAACAATCTACCATTTAACACCTTAAGGTGGAATCTAGCCAAAGCACCTGACCACGACAGAGTCTTCCTTTAGAGCCTTTGGATGCAGGAACTGTAAAAGACTTGTACCCCTGGAACAAAACAGAAACCATGGCCCAGGATTCTTGAAATAAAATAATCAATCAGGGACATCTAACAGCCTACGCAGACAGCAATGTTCCATGATATCATTCTATACCCCACACCTCCAACCTCATAGTCAGTCTACTTCATCAACGTTCCAGATTACCCTTTCCTGCTTGGTTCTATTGGTCTGTGCTAAGTAGATTGGGCTCAGTCCCTACTCAGGTTTTCTGGCATACGAGCCATCTGGTCACTTAAGCTGGGCCGAGGTTGGTTTAAGGTGATCAGGAGCTCTAAGAGAGACTGTGACATGGGAAGGTGGATATACCCTGCAGTCAATGCTCAAAAGACCTTCAACAAGATCCCAGGAATTCTGAATAGGCTTGATATTATCATTCCCAGTGTCGGGCTTAAAGCCCCTAGTACATTCAATAATATAATCTTTGATTATTGCTAGACAACCCCCACAAGTGCCATTATCCAGTTTAAATAAATATTCTCGGGTCTAGCCTCCTTAGGTTGCCAAAGTACTTCTGCCAGTGGCCTACCCACCACAGCCTATCCATTCGGTACCAGATTCTAGTGCTGTTGCCCAGAAAAAACTCCCAAACCACTCTGATTTGAGCCACTAAGTAATAGTGACGAAAATATGGTACCTCCAGCCCCCCCTTGCTTTTAGGGGCCATAAGTAATGTTTTGGAAGCCCTGGGTTTCTTATAGTTCCAGAGGAAAGGCCTAACTTGCCTTTGGAGAATCCTAAAGAAACTCTGGGGAACTGCCAGTGGAAGGGCCATGAAATAGTATAAGATCTTGGGCAAGATCACATTTTAAGAACATTGACCCTCCCCAACCACGATATGGATAGTGGACCCATTCGGTCAACAGCTGTCTCACTTTCTCCAGCAGAGGTGTGTAGTTAGCCCGGTATCTGATATTATTTTCAGCCCACCTGTAAGACACAGAGCCCGATGTCTCAGAGCCTTAGGGGAAGATTTGAACAAGCTCAACCATTCTGACTTGTGAGCATTATATTTTAGCCCTGCTACTTCCCCAGAGATCCCAAGTTCCATTGAAATTGCTGGAAGTCTTGCCAGGCTCTGAGATCAGGAGGAGCAAATCACCTGCAAAGGCTGTAACTTTGTGCTCTTCGCCTCTGAAGATTATCCCTCTGATGTCCAGAGTGGCCCTAATTCTCGCCAACAGCAGCTCAAAATGAATTGCGCACAATCGCGGGGAGAGCGGGCACCCTTGTTTGGTGCCCCTGAAAACTTGGATCCCCCGGGACAGGTGTCCATTAATTTCTAGACGCAGGAGAGGCACTTCATAGTTAGTTCTGACTAGTGATAGGAAATTGGACCCAAACCCCATGGTCTCCATTGTGTGGAAGAGAAACAACCATTCGACTGTCGAATGCCTTCTCAGCGTCTAATGCTAGCATCAACGCAGAGGTCTTGGTTTTGATTACCTTCTGTATTAGATGGCACACCTGCCGGATGTTGTCAAAGGTCGGTCTCTGCCTAATGAATCCAGACTGGTCGGGATTGATTAGTTTGGGCAGGAGATTATCCAGGCACGTTGCTAACACTTGGGTGTAGATTTCCACGTCCAGATTAATAAGTGATATAGGGCGGTATGGACCACATAATGTAACATCTTTGCCAGGCTTCGGGAGTAGTACAAACCTAGCTTCTTCCATTGAAGGAGTAATTTGCCCTGCCAAAGGAGTTGTACAATGAGACTAGATGTGGGATAAACACCTCCTGAAAGGTCCTATAGAAGATTGCCAGGAAACCATCCGGTCCCTGGGGATTTCCCCAGTGGTAAGGTGGCTATAGCTGCTTTTACTATCTTTGTCAAGTTCCTCCCTTCTTGCAATGTGATCTTCGGGAGGGGGCAATTGGAGAGATATTCGGTCTGGTCCCCTTCATCAGGGGAGTCTGTGGAATATAAGGTGGTGTAGTAGTCAGTCAATGCTTAAATTATGTCGGGTAAGGCATCGCTATCTTCCCCCGTCCCCATCTTAATTTTGAGAATCGTCCTTGACACCTCTTTTTCCTGACCCGACGGGCCAGGAGGCGGTCCGCCTTATTCGACTTCACATAATACCTCTGCTGGAGGTTGAGAAATGCTCGCCCTGTGGATCTGTTCTGCAAAACATCTAATTGGCCCCTTATTAGCCTGTACTGCTTCCTCAGCACACTCCCTGCATTATATACTATTTTATCCATCACCTGTTTGAGTATGGTTTCCAATTCCTCTTGCAGAGGGCCCAGTTGTCGATCCCTCTGGCATTTTCTTGCTATGAACTCGCTCCCTCATGGTGGCCTTGAAGGTGTCCCACATAACGTGGCCCTGAGCCCCCTCTGTGATGCTAAATTTGAAAAATTCCTTTATCTTGCCCTTTAGCTCCTCACATATAGCCTTGTTTTAAGCATGTGGTTGGGGAATTTCCATCGCCACAAACCAGACTCGTGCCTCCCGTGAGAAACCAGAAGGCACTCTCACAACCACTCCCCTGGGATCTTCTGCTCAGATGGCCGGGGAAGGGCCATCGTCTTTGGATCCTGGCCCTGGGGGGGGGGAGCGGACAAGCAATGGAGGATCACCTGGGTGGAGGGTCCTTGTGATTGGGGAGAGGGTACCAGACAGCGACGCATGATATCCCCCTTCCCTAACATGGACTACTGAGAAGAGGAAAAAGCCTCAAAGAGGAATGAACACTTCCCATAGAAAACACTACTCTAGTACTGGGACGAAGAAGAGGGACTTGGAATACTACAGAGATGAAGGTCAGGCCTCTCCCATTCATAGTATTAACTATGGCCAGGCAGGAAAGACTAAGGAATCACATCTGAAACCCCTTAACAGAGCTCAGGTGTATAAAAGGTGGCGGCCACAGCAGAAAGGCACTCGTTGCCAGGAGAGAGTAGCAGAGAAGCTGGTCCAGCCTGGAGAGTACCTGTGGAGGAAGCTGCACCAAGAAGCTAAGGATGTGCAGAGTGAGGCAGTCTGCGGAAGCGGGCGAAGGAGCCGTGTCTCTAGGGTGCTGGCTAGGTTGGAAGAAGGAAGCCATGGAGATTGTCAGTCCCTTCATTTTGGCTGCAGTGTGCTCGTTCCCTTCAGTTGAAGAACTGACCCAGTAGTGTCTGTGGTGCAGGAGGTGAGACCCTGACCTCAACCGCAAGGCATTGTGTGAGCAGAGAAGCTGTGGGAAGCAGCAAGTCACACGTGAGTTTCAAGTGATACGAGAAACCCAGTGTGCAAGCGTAGGAAAGCTAAAGTGAATTACATTGTATGGGAGTGGTTGTGTACTCCGAAACAAGAAGAATGAAAGCATGAAATTGATAAAGAGACAAGTGAGTGAACAGCAGAAGGGGGAGCTGTGAAGTGGGAGCAAAACCCTGATCGTAAAGCTGTGAGACCAAGGATTAAGGAAAAGAGGCTAATATTGAAAGCCGGCGAAATAGAATATATTGGAAAGGGGTGGTTATAAGTGTGACTAGTAGGTGATTTGCTTTCTTAAACAAAGCTTGGGGAAAATAAGAAGCCAAATGAGAAACCAAGTGAGAAGCCAAGGGCAAATGGTTGCGCGACCTGTGGGTGGATTGTTCGATCTGCAAACTATGCCTCGACCAGAAAGCCCCAACCAGAAGGAAAGTGTTAACTTCTTGGTCTTCAATTCCTTTTATCAAACACCAATTGAACTTTGTGCTTTAAGGAGTGAGCATTCTAAGCTTGGAGAAGGGAACCCTGAGCTCCTATTTCAATACTGGCAATCAATTGAAAATTGTGCTTTAAGGAAGGAGTATTTTAAACCTGGGGAAGGGAACCCTGAGCTCTCATGGGACTTTGTATTTGTATTTTTATTTTTTTGTATTTATTTTATTTATATTGCACACCTAACCCCTAGAGGGGTAGCAAGGCGCAGAGGCAACAAGAGGATTGCAAAGCTTGGTTACATACAAGGAATGAAAGTCCAGCCATGGTTACAGTGCTTGGACGCGTCAAGAAGAAACAGTGCACGCCAATGAGGCTTGGGTTACAGAAATATACAATATAAGAAATACTATATAGAAATGTACAATATAAGCAATACTATATACAATAAATCGGTTGTCTCATGACAAGGTATCTAAACTGAACAGTTGACAACCTAAATGTACATATTTACAATCATAGTGGTGGAGCATCAGGGCAGCAGGAGAGCAAGAGATTGTTATGTGTCGTGAATCTTAAGCCAATGCATGGTCTTAGTTCTGAATAGGCGGTAGGGGAGGTCCTCCCTGCAAGGAGGTGGAAGGGAGTTCCAGTATTGTGCTGCTTTAACCGGAAAGCTGTTCCCACCCGACAAGGAGCGTTTAAACCTGGGCACCAGGAGGAGATTGGAGTTGGCCATTCTAGAGGGGCGAGAGGCAGTAGGTCTGGTGAATCTAGTGATAAGGTATTGAGGGGCTGCTTGGTGGAGGCATTTGTGGGTCAGGGAAACCGATTTGAGGAATATTTTGTCTTTGGTAGAAAGCCAGTTGACAGACCTTCTAGAATCAGAGATGTGGGCTTTCTTTGGGATACTCAGGGCCGCTCTTAGGGCGTTATTTTGAAGGATCTGAATTTTGTTCGTAATATATTTGTTGCATCCTACATAGAGTGTGTTACAATAGTCCAACTTGGACAGGATCAGAGCCCAGGCTAGGGTGATACAGTTAGACGGGGAGAGAAAAGGTTTGGCTGCCCTGATGAGTTTGCATGTATAAGATGTGGCGGAGGCCATAGCATTAACTTGTTTTTGGAAGGTGAGACTGGAGTCTAGGTAGAAGCCAAGGGTTTTGACTTCCTTGGCTACCGTGATCTTATTGTTGTCAATTACGAAGGAGAAGTTGTTTTGGTCGAGTTTGTTAAGGTTATGTGAGGACCCTAAAATGAGGAGTTCTGTTTTGTCGTCATTCAGGCATAGACCGTGAGTGGCCATCCATGCCTGTATGAGGTACACTTTGTTGACGAAGGCCAAATCCTTGTCATAATCCCCCATCAACGGGATGGGGATCTGGGTATCAGACCATCTAGATCATCAAAAAGGGGCTTTGTGAAGATGTTACACAGGGTCGGGGAGACGCAAGATCCCTGAGGCATGCCACAGGTGATGGGTCAGCTGCTGCTAGTAGGGAAAAGACTCTCATTGTGCGGTTATTTAGAAAGGATTGGATCCAGTCAGTTGCCTCTTGAGAGAAGTGGGCGGCTTTTTGAAGGTGGTCGCATAGGATCTCGTGGTCGACCAGGTCGAAGGAAGCCGAGAGATCAAGGAGTAGCAGTAGTGCCACCTTACCCTGATCTCTCAGCTCATTTATCTGTGCCTTAAGATCTATGAGCGCAGTTTCGGTGCCGTGTTGAGGCCTGAAACCCGATTGTCTGACTCCTAAGAGATGGAAATGCTCAAGGTAATGTTGGATTTGTTGGTATGCTATTTTATCGAGGATTTTAAGAAGGAATGGTACTGTGGTGATGGGGCAGTAATTAGTGGGAGTAGAAGGGTCTAGATTCGGTTTTTTGAGCAGGGGGAGGACCCATGATTGTTTCAGATTATTTGGTACGCTGCCTGATGTGAATGACGTATTTATTAGTTTGGTAATAAATGGAGCGAGATCACGAGCCGCATCCTTTATCAATTGTGCGGGGCATAGGTCCCCATGGCAGTTCGAAGGTTTGAGGGTAAGAATGACCTTTTCTACCTCTTTGGTGGACACTCTGTGGAAGTTAAAATGGGGAATATGCACAGGAGGGTGTGTCTGAGTTGGGTGTATCTTTATAGGGGTGGGGATGTTGGGTGTGGTGGAAGAGAGAAGGGAATCCTTTTTAATGTTTATCTTTGTCTTCAGAGAGGAGATTTTGTTAGCTAAGGCATTTTGTATACCCGTGCACCAGTTTTTATCCTTGAGGCACGAGTCAGGAGCTTGGATGGGAGATTCAACCTCTTTTAGTATTGTAAAGAGCTCTCTGGTGTTGGATTTAGCTTGTGAGATTTGAGTGCTGTAGGACTTTTTTTGGCCAGGATGATTTACTTTTTTGTAATGAGAGGCTAGTCTACTCAAGTTTTTCTTGTTTTTTTCTGAGGGAAGTGATCTCCAAATTTTTTCACAGCGTCGCTTTTCCTGTCTGAGGGCTTTAAGATGAGGAGAGAACCAGGCGTTGATGTGTTTTCTAGGTTTGCTCTTTTTTAACTTCAGTGGGGCTATGGCATCGAGAGATGAGAGCATGACACCATTATATATGTCTACCATCATTAAGGGATCTGTGTGGTCCGGAATGGCATTCAAGGTTGGTGCGATTAATGGGATCAAATTTTCAGGGGTGATGTCCTTTTTATTTCTTGTCTGAACAGCTGGAACTATACTGTCAATTTGCGCTGGTGTCGCCTCTAGGGTGAATGAGATCAGGTAATGGTCTGTCTAGGGCTGTGGAAGTATAGAAGAGATCAGGACTGGGCAATTGTGCACAGCTAGCTAGTCCAGGGTTCTACCTTTGGTATGAGTGGGCTCTATGATCTTCTGGGTAAAGCCCAGTTCCTCTAAGGTATTATTGATTATTGTAGCGTTAGTATCTGCGGGGTCACTAAAACCAAGGTTAAAGTCTCCTAATACGATACTTTGTGAGGAGTTCTTGAGTTTATTTGATAGGATATTTATGAGGTCTTCTTCAAATGACCCTAAGGGGCCAGGTGGTCGGTAAATAAGGTGAATGGAGATGGATTGTGTATTAGATAAGGTTAACTTTGCAGTTAAGGATTCACAAGATCCTATGTTGGCTGGTGACTCAATGGTCAGAGGGAATTTAGTTTTAGCCATAATGGCAAGACCTCCGCCTCGAGAGGCGGTACGATCGAGTCTTAGTAGAGTATAGTCATCTGGTATGGCTAACATAATTGCGGGGCCTGCTGTTGGGTGTAGCCAGGATTCGGTAACAGCTAAGAAGTCCAAGTCTTCATTGTAGAGTAAGTCGGCAATGTCTGTAGCGTGGGCTACCATGGAGCGGGCCTTTATCAGTGCTCTCTTGGTCTCAGGTTGTACTGGTTTTAAAAATGAGAATTTATGCGTGTCTTTCTGGGCGTGGATAGGTTCACGATAGAGTCTACTGTTTAGTTGAAGGGGGTGCTGGGAGGGGCTGCGGGGGCTAGTAATAGCCTTGCTGTGGGCTGATTTGGTTAAAGGGTCACAAAGCCTTGGGAACCTTGCACGTAGTTTGAGGTTCCTCTGGAGGACCGTGCAGGGTGCAGAGATCATATCAGTTGGTTTGTGAAGATTTGGTGGGGACTCGTGTGTAAGTGAGTTTGGTATCATGGTCGGGAATTGGATATTCATAGCATAAAGAAGTGATCTAAGTAGCACAGTATAGAGCGAATGGAGATACATTGTGTACGTGGATAGGATAGGATAGGTGCAGGGTGGTTGTTGGCAGTTAGCATACAATCGTGAAGCACCTAGCACCTGGATATGAAAGTGCAGCAGTATGAATGCAGGGGCAATAGCACACCACGGAAGGGCTAAATGCAATTCTGGGCGCAGGGCACCTCTAGGCTAGTCACTGCAATCACAAATGGGCTAAATGCAATTCTGGGCGCAGGGCACCTTTAGGCTAGTCAATGCAATCACAAGTGGGCTAAATGCAATTCTGGGCGCAGGGCACCTCTAGGCTAGTCAATGCAAACACAAGTGGGCTAAATGCAATTCTGGGCGCTGGGCACCTCTAGGCTAGTCAATGCAATCACAAGTGGGCTAAATGCAATTCTGGGCGCAGGGCACCTCTAGGCTAGTCAATGCTAAATATAGATACATTTGGGTGTGATGCAGCATTTGAGTGTAGTAGTACACCTTAGATAAAGTACATGGTATAATAATCCTATTGAGCAGTAGGCGCTAAATGGCGCAGTAGGGCAAAGTATTGTGCAGCAAGGGCTTAGTGCAGCAATCAAATGTAAGGCAGCATAGCCTAGATACAACAATCACATATTTAGGCAAAAATGGGCTAAATGCAGTGACCAAGTATTGGGCAACATAGGCTAAATGCCGTAATCACAGAATCGACAGTATGCTGATAGGGAGCCACTTAGACCTTTCAGCGCCGTGGGACAAACAGTGTAGGCCGTTAGAGGAAGGCTACATAAAAAGGCATGTTTCTGCCACCTGGTACAGTGTTATAATATGGCACAGCGCACAGTTAGTGGAGCTTAGGAAAGCAATGGGCTGGTGTGCAGGAGCATAGGTGGGACACTATTTGGACAGGATAGAGTATGGCTGGCCGCTGTGGTGTAGAAGCACCAGTAGGTAGGAGAGGGTGCGTGCAGTAGCGTTTGGGTTGGAATGGCACCTTATGCTGAACCAAGTCAAATGTGCGACACGGCAGGTGGGGTCAGCACATACATTGGAGCTTGCATCAAATCTAGGCAAAGCACGTAGGGAACAGAGCATAGTGAATAGGGCATCGTGCAGGAGGCGGGGCACAGCAGGCTAAGTATTGCACAGCGCACATTATCAGGCAGTTACTAGATAGCAAACAAGCATTGAGCACATTTAAGGCGTGCAAGACATTTAAGCATGCAAGCACGTGGCACATTTAAGTCCGGCTGTGGTGATGGAATGTCAAATGTCGACACAGCTAGATTCGAAGTGAGGCCAGGCGTGCAGGAACTAGGCACATTAGAGTTAAATTGCAGTATTGGAATAACAGATGTGGGCACAGTTAAAATCGAAGTACGGCTCTACAGGCCGACTCAGGCAATTAAGGCAGATGATGCAGGGCGCTTTTTGCGGCACAGCATAGATAGCTAGTAGAGCTGTGAGACGTTGAAAGGTTCGAGCTAGTTTACATATAATATGCACGAGAGCCTCGAGCTCTTATGTGCGACGTCGCAGGTGGCGGGCAGTTACAGTTAGATGGGCGTGCGTTGTGTGAGGCAATTATTGTGGAATATTTGTGCTTTACAGAAGAAGTGTTTTAAGCTTGGGGAAGGGAACCCCTGAGCACCTATTTGAATGTTGTGAACCAATTGAACTTGGAACTTTAAGAATGAAGTACGTTAAGCTTGGGCAATCGAACGCTACCCTCTTGTTGAAGATTGGGAACAAGTTGAACATTGTATTTGGAAGAACCAGTGTTTGAGCCTGGAAAGAATAATTTGTATTTATTTGTGTTTTATAAAGCGCCTTAAGCCAAGGCGCTGTACAGAGAGCTTGGAACGGTACAATAAAATGAATAAACTGAAAAATACAGAAAAACAATCAAGAATGTTGCAGAAGGTGAGACTTCAGTGACCTATAAAATAAAGAATAGACAGCAATAGAACGAAGCGAGTAAGGAAGAGTGCTCCAGTGAAGAGGGGCTAGAAGCGTGAAAGTATGAAAATGAGATTTTGCGCAAGAGGGTGAGGGGCCACCAATAGAAATTGAGAAGAAGAGCAGAGAGAACGAGAAGGGGTATAAAAAGATACCAGAGCAGAGAGATGGGAGCAAGACCATAGAGGCATTTAAAGACAAGGCAGAGAAAATTACATTTAAGGATAGAATCTCGGAAAGGAAGGAGGCACAGAAGACAAACAGAAGAGTGAAATATAGATTTGAGAGGGGCAAGGCAGGAAATAGGAAGCCCAGAAAGGGCAGAGGAAAAAAAAGCAGTTTAGAGGCTTGAAAAGCGAGAAATGGATTAGCTTTGCGAATATTGTGTAAGTGAAAGCAACAAGCGCGCTAAGTTAGAGAAATGTGATGAGAGAAAGAAATACTTGAGGCAAGGTGAAGCCCATGATTTCGGGCCGTGGATGAGATTGGAAGCTGGGATGGAGGAAAAGAGATAAAGGACGGGGGGAATAGGGGAAAGAGTATTAGTAGGGGAAAAAGAGAACTTTTCCCAGTATTAAGTGTAAACAGTGAGAAGACATCCAAGATTTGATAGCCTGGCAGAAAGAGTGTGGAGAATTTCAGAAGAGAAAGAAGAAAAGGAGATAAAAAGTTGAGTGTCATCAGCATAAAAGTGGTGTGATAAACCAAATGAAGCAATAACAGCAGCAAGAGGGGAAGTGTAAAGAGAGAACAGAAAGGGCCCAAGACGGACCCTTACAGAACACCATGGACAAGCAAGAAGGATTTAGATGACTTGCCAGTGCAAGAAACAGAACAGTTTTTTTACGATAGATAAGACTGAAACCAGGAAAGAACTGTGCACGCGAAATCAAAAGAAGAAAGAGACGCCAGTAAAAGAGTAGTCCATAGTGTCTAATGCAGCAGATAAATCCAAAAGGATAAGAAGGGAGGAGTGTTTGTAATACAGTGCAGAAAGAAGTGAATCCAAAACCGAGAGGAGAGCAGTTTATGCAGAATGAAGAGGGCGAAAGCCAGATTGGAATTGTGGGAGAATAGACGAGTTGGAGATGAAGGTAGGGACTTGAGAATAAACCAATTGTTTAAGTCATTTAGAGAGATGGGGTAGTAAGGAAATATGATGAAAATTTGAAACAATCAGTGGGTCAGTGGTAGATTTCTTTAAAAGTGGGATAATGGAAGCATGTTTGAAAGACGTGGGGAAAATGGAGGTTGAGAAACAGATATTGAATAAGGAAGTAAGGTAAGACACTAATGGTGGGTAAACTTTAAGAATGAGTGCAGAAGGGATTGTATCAGTAGGGTGAGCTTTGGCCAATAGAAGATAAGTATTAGCATTAGAGGGAGGTTGAAAACAAGAAACAGAGGTTGGGGAAACTGGTGAAAGAAGTCACGACTTCAGATGAAATGGAAGCTTCAATATCCTTGTGAAGAGAAGCTACCTTGGAGAAGAAAAATTGGGCAAAGTCAGAGGCTGACAAAGTAGAATTAGCATAATAATCGAGAATAGGAGGAGACAGAAGCTCAGAAAGAATTTATAAAAGACGCCTAGGGTGGGCAGACCCAGTGTGTAAGAGATTAGAAAAGTAGAGACATTTAGCAGAGAATACACAGTCATCATAGAGAGCATGATAAGAAAAGTATGAGAAATGATCTGTCGTAGATTTGGTCTTAAACCGGCGTTTTTCAAGACGACGGACGAAACGGCGCGTGGAGCAGAGCTGTGGGGAGAGCCATGGTTGAGAAGGTTTGCGAGTGGGATGGAAAGGCGATAAGGGGTAAAGCAAGTCAAGAGAGGAAGAAAGAGACAAGGAGATGGAGGAAGGGGGCCTCATCAGGTGATGGGGATGAGAAAGAGGAGTGGGGATGAAGGACGGAGGTACAAGTGGAGGTAAAGAGTGAAGAGTTAAAGTTACGTAAATCACGCTGATAAAATAATGACGTGGGAGAGAAAGCAAAGGAACGTGAAGGAACTTGAAGAAACAGTGATACGGAAAGAAGTTGGGGATCAGAAAGATAGACTGGGAGAGAAGACAAAGAGTGCGCCGAAAAGGAAGAAATAAAGATAAAATCAAGACAGAACCTGGAAATATGGGATGAGGGAGTAGAGAGAGTTTTTGTTGTATTTTGTGAATCCAGTGAAACATTATTGGAACTGCATCTTGAACTTGGGGAAGGAAACCCTGAGAACATTTTTGTTGGAACTGTCTCGAACTTGGAAAGGGAGACAAGAGCAAACCGGGAGCTGGATGAAGCTTAGAACTTTAGTTTGAACATTGTTTATTTGGTTACTGACATCCCTACACTATGTTCAGTATTAGATGTGAGGGCATGCATAGGATTTTAACACAGACAGACTTTTGATCTTGACTGACCGACATAGACGTTCCGTAGTTTATTTAGGTAGGGAAAACCTCACCTTGGTAAGGTAGGCGTTAAACCAAACCAAAGACTTTCAATAAAGGTTTTTACAAACTGTTACCCTTGTTGTCAGCGTCATCTCCTGAAACCATGCCCGTCTCACACTCCCCATTTGTAAAATCAACGTGATGGGCGCATGATCCGAGAGAGCTATTGCCTCCAGCTTCTCCTCTGAAGTAGAACGTGTAACCTGTATTCCCCCCCCCCCCCCTCTCAGTTCCCTCTAGCAATCTACCAGTGCCAGTTGGGCCATGCACTCTTTTAAATTACTTGAAGGCTTCCCCTTATTGTGTAATACCCTTGCACTCCTATCAGCCTGTGGGTCCCATGCAAGATTGAAGTCCCTTCGAGTATTAAGAACCCCATGGCAAATCTCTCCAGTTTAGCCAGTGCTGCCCGTATAAACCCACCCTGTCCCGTGTTGGGTGCATAAATTGTTGCTATAGTGTATGACTCTCTCTCCCAGTGGAACAAACAGTTACGTATCTAGCCTTATCACCCTCAGTAGCATCAACACATAAGCCTGGCATGTCCTGGACAGCTATTATTAATATTCCTCCTGTTTTCCCCTGGGTGTTGGATTGAAATATTTGATGATACCCTTTTGAGTTTGTTTATTCTTGTCCCACCTCTGGATATGCATTTCCTGAAGGGCTACAATCTTGGCTTCCCCCTCCGCAGAAATTGCTCTACATTCTTCTTCTTAACAGCGCAGTTAAGCCCTCTGACATTGAGGGTGGTAATGCAAAACTTCACCCCGCTGCCTATAAAAAGCTTGAGGTGAAGTGGCTCCCAGTGCCAGATGTTCCCTGCTGGTGCCCCTCTACCCCACCCCCCTGTCATACCCACCGCCCTAGTCACCCCTACCACCCTGCCCCCTCTGGTTGGGCACAACCAGCCTCTAGCCCCCAAGCTTTACATCCTGGTATTTGTGCCCCTTTAATAACCCACAGTAAACCTGTGTGGGTCACACTAAACAAAGATGGTAGAAACCTCCCACACACACTGCCGGCACCTCCACCACTCACCTCCGAACCCCCCCCCCCCCTCCTTTGGGGATCTGGGCAGGCTACATGGTGCCTGCTTTTTGAAGCCCCTCAGTGGGCCCTTTTGACCATTCCCACAATTTCCACTTGGCGGCTTCTCTCGGTGGCTTCCTTTCCTGTTGGGGGGTCTCCTCCTCTTCCATCTTCAGTATCCCCAGGCCATCTGTTGTGCACCTCGGCCCACCCCAGAGCCCACACCACTGGGCCCATCATCAGTCGCTTCGGTGGCGCTAGAGAGCCCGACCGTGATGGCGGCTCTTCTGTGAGCTCTGCAAAGAGCTCCTGAATATCCTGAAAATATGATGTCTAAGGTGGCAGTGGGAACGCACTCAACGGTGCAGGAGTCTTCCTAAGTCCCCCCCGACCTAATGACACAAGAAAGTCGGAGTGAGAGGACCCCTGGCAGTGATAAAGCAACAGCTGTGCCTGGGCGGGAGTGAGGTCGCAGCTACAAGAGAGAACCAACAGCCGACCTGACGACAGCAGTGGTGCACAAGACCCATCAGAGTACTCGGCAGTCTCCCCGGACCCAGTGGATGGCCACGAAGTGGGGCGGGTCAAAGAGAACCGCTCTCACGGTACAGCGGTAATAGCTGGAACAGCCCGGAGGTAGCGCCACTCGGGGGCTGAAAACATAGCAACGGGACAACGTCACCAAGCCAAGGTTGGTGGCGCTGTAATGGTGAGAGCGGAGGGGGAAGCAACCTCCACTCATAATAGCTCTGAAGGCGTCTGAAACCCCCGAGAGGTACCCAAGCTGGCCGGCTGGCTGATGCGAGAGCTCCGAGTGGAACTGGCAAGAGACCAACACGGACATTGCGGGCGCCCAACATCGACCTGTTTCCCGCCCGAGGAACATAAAGTGAGCACCAATCATGTGCAGCGGAACCCCCCGGGCATATACATCCACGGAACCGATACGGCACAAACCTACCCGGGGCGGAGGCAGTGCGGAGCCCACTCCGGGCCCTTGTGTACAGCACCTGACCGGCCCACCGACGTGGGAACAGAACCAGTGGGTGTCTACAGACCCACACAGGCTAAATGATGACAACTACACCTGCCATGCTCAAGCAGCAGCTTGGAAAGCTTGGAGAACAGCGGGCCACCGGACGTCGAAACGGCCCAGCCGAAGAGAGGAGAACCCTTCTTTTCACACCTCTCTCCCCGTGCACACAGCGGGGATGGCTGTGCTCCCTCACGGATGGGGACATTGGCCCTGAGGCAGTCGCAGGTGGGCTGAAGATCGACCCAATATTGGCTTGGCCCCCTGAGGGTCTGGAGCCCTTTCCCCCCGCGATCCCCTCACTCGGTGGGGAAGTCCACTGGATATGTCTTGTGGGCTCAATTCAAGAGCTAGGGTTGGCGGCAGTCTGAAGCCCACCCAGGGGAGCTCCATCATTGGTGCAACAGTGGGGCTAACCAGCCATTTGCTCCTTCGTGGTCCCACCACTTGGCAGCACTGAGGGTTGAACCATCTCAGCACTCTTAAGCCCAACGCTGCTTGGAATCTGGGGGCTATGGAACAGCACTGTTTTTTAAAACAGCACCAGCAGCCGGCAATATGGCAATCGAAGGATACGCTTGGGGATAATATTCAACGGCATAACCACTTCACCAAGAAGTGAGGAGGCAGAAAGCCAACCAAGCAGCAAGCAACCCACGGTGCCACACACACACACACTCACTAAATCTCCTGGCAGGTGACGCAAGAACGACTTCTAACAACCAGCTTAAAATCACCTATCTAATACCGCACACGGCCAGAGCAGAACGCCCTAAAAAAAAAATATAATAATAATATCCAGGTCCTGACACCCACTGACCAAGGCACGGAGCAACGGCATAAAATGTGCAATGTACCTATGTGAATGCCAGAGAAGACCGAGCCGGCTGGTCCAACTGAGCAGCGCACAACGGTGGTGAACATCTACCCTCCCCACTAACCCCTCTCCAGCAGGTCAATGCACAACATCCAGCCTGGATGGGACAGACGTGGCAGAGCAGAGGAGCCAAGACCCTGCGACAACAGTCCAGAACTCCAAACGAGCGATGAGGAACTGCCCTGAAAGGTTACTTAAGCGGAGGGTGAAGGAAGATCACTACTGGCCAAACCCCCTCATAAACAGTGCGCCATGAGAGTGAGTGAAAACACTGCAATTGGCGCAGCTAGTCGAGCGGGGCGGCGCAAACCCGATCAGCAAAACGACGATCAACATTGATTTTGACAGATCAAGGCCAAGGCTCCCGAACAGAAACCACTGCCTGGTTTATGACAAAGCGAGTGGAAAAAACACCCTAGACTAAGCCAAATCTGATCCAGCACCCAAAGGCCGTTTGGATTGGCGCCAGTAGTCCCAGGCCGGCAGAGCAGATCGGCACTGAGGCACCTAAAAGCAGATTCAACATTACAGAGCCCCGGGAGGGGCTTGGGACCCATCGGCTGTTGGGATCTCGCCCAGCCGGACTGATTAGTCTCCAAAGGCGATAACCACTGACAATGGGGAAAGCGAATAAATTACAACAGAAGCTTCACTTCGAGAGTGGATCCTCTACCAAGACCCCCAGACCACAAAAGCAGCCGGATCCCACTGAGACAATGGCGGAACCTGGAGAAAACTCTGCCCGGGCCCCAGAACTAGGTATCCGAGAGATCCTGTTGGACCTTAAAGCCGGCATTGGAAACCTTGACTCTAAACTCGACTCCCTCTCTTTGAAAGGTCAATTTACTACAACACAGACTAGACAAGCATGGCGATAGCCTGGGCACAGCAGAGCAGAAGATATCCGGGCTGGAGGATGGAAGCAACACGCTGGTAGCCAGGGTGTCAGCGCTGGAGGCTCACATGAAAACGGTAACGCCCAAAAAGGAGGACCTGGAGGGGAGAACCCACAGTAATAACATTCGCCTGGTCGGAGTGAGAGAGCGGCAGAACGTCCACAAGAAGGAGGAATTTGTGGAGACCATGTGTAAAGATTTGTTTGGGTCGGCTTCAATGTCTCATTTGTTGAAAGAGCCCACCGAATACCTACCACTCGTCCAATTCCGCCAGCGGCCCCACGCACAATCATCGCACGACTCCTCAACTACAGAGATCGTCACAGAATTCTTCGATTAGCCAGGGAAAAGGGAGACCTTCAGTGCGACTGAGACAATATCCAAATATACCCAGACTTCTCAACAGCGGCACAGGCATCACGTCGGTCCTTCGCAGGGGTGAAAATACATTTGAGAGACTGTAAAATTCAATATTCCATGCTGTTTCCGAGAAAACTCTGCATCCAACACGAAGGACGAACACAGTTCTTCACCTCACCAGAAGCTGCAAGCTCATTCATCAACGAGATGGGTGGCCAACCACCCCACAACAATCCGAGACCCAGGAAAGAGGACTGACATCGGGGGAGTGGGGCAGAGTCTATCAACACACAACAATTTAGATAGTTAGTTATTGAAACCAAATAAACGTACAAGCAAGGAAGAGTAACGAAGCAACACCACTGATAGCGAATACACTTTAATAATATGACTCAAACACCTTAGACGCATGTATTCAATAGTCGGGACGGGAGCTTGCGGTCTCGGCCGGGATCTAGCGCCCCGCTCTCAGCAATACATAAAGGATATGGGTTAAGGATGATGGAAGTGTCAACTGGCGAGTTGATTGTCCGTGTGGGAGGGATAATGGGAGGCACTCTGTAACGGGTAGCACGGGGGAGACAACGGGTGGAAAAGGGAAAGTTCAAAGGTAGTTATTTTCATGGGCAGTCCGGGGCTCACCAAACCACTCCACTGAGACATCTCACGGAACAAGCAGTACTCCTTCACATCCAGGGAAAGATGGCTGGAAAACTCCAAACCATACTGAATAGAGACACCGAGGTCTGATGGAATTCAAGGTAAGAACATGGAATATAAGAGGGGGGAATAACCCGGCCAAAATCCGGAGAATATACCAATATCTCAAAAGGCACAACATCGAAGTAGCACTCATACAGGAAACGCACCTGACGGCGTCCACCGAGGCTAGATGGGGCGCACAATTAGATGGGGCGCACAAATGGGGATGCCACAGATATTACTCCTCCTACTCAGCCTATGCCTGGGGGGCGGGGGGGTAGCAATCCTGATGAATAAGGAAGTGAAGTTCTGGCTAATAGCAGTGACCAAAGACGAGGCAGGGAGGGCACTATTGGTGCAAAGAGTACTTGAGGGTGTATTGGTCAACATAGTGAACTCATACGGCCCAAACATAAACCGCACCAACCCATTTGACTGGATAATCGCACATCTGACTGGGTTTAGAACAGCCACGATCATCTGGGGGGGGGGGGGGGGGATCTGAATACCACCTTAGATCCTGTGTGGGACAGATCAAGCACAACCCCGGGCGAAACAACCAAAGCGAGCCTCCAGGTACAAGAAATCTGTATGGCGTCACGCGAAGACCTGAGATTATACATTCCACTCCTGGGTCCACGGATTCCAGCTCACGGCTGGACTTCTTACTAGTGTCCCGGGAAGGGGCATATCGCTGGGGAGACAGTCACATTCTCCATAGGACTCTCTCCGACCATGCCCCAGTAACTCTAGAATGCATACCTGAAACAGACGGGAAAGGAGGACACTCATGGAGGTTCAAAGTAGGGGTGCTCCAAGATTCAGTGTTGCCCAAGAACTACAGGCTGAGATTCAGGCTTTTCTCATACTGAACAGGGGTTCGGTCTCTTCGAGTGGGGTCCTATGGGAAACTCCATGTCCATGGGATCTGCATGTCCAAAGAAAACTGAATTCTGCGGACCATTAGAAAGGGAACTTCCAGAAGGAGGAAACCAGATCAAAGCGATAGAGAAAGAATACGTCCAAAATGAAGAACCCCTAACACTTGCCCGGCTCCGCAAGGAACTGGACAAATTTAGGGCAAACA
The DNA here is from genome assembly GCF_040938575.1 of Ambystoma mexicanum. Taxonomy (NCBI): domain Eukaryota; kingdom Metazoa; phylum Chordata; class Amphibia; order Caudata; family Ambystomatidae; genus Ambystoma; species Ambystoma mexicanum. The sequence goes on from NC_090940.1 coordinate 440,898,786, forward strand.
GACTGTGAAATTCGGTTCTTGGCACGGGGACATCAAGTGCGTCAGTATGGCAAAGGCCAAAAACCAGGAGCGCTCCTGGTGCAGCAAATAGCCGCAGACAGACAACCTCCCATGGTTGAAAGCATACAAAACTTGCAAGGGGACATGGTCCACGCTGAGGAAGATATTGTGGAAGTATTCCACGTCTTCTATCAAGAGCTCTATAGTTCCAAATGCCAGAGGGACCCTGAAGCCCTGCATGATTATCTGGAAGAAATAAGCTTGTATTGGGTAGAGGAAGACATGAGATAATCCCTTTATAGGCCAATCACCTCAGAGGAAATAATAAAAGTGATGAAGGACCTTCCAGGTTCTAAATCACCCGGTCCTGACGGACTGACTGGTGAATTCTACATAGCACATGCCCCTACCCTGGCACCTCTCCTTCTTTTGGTGTACGAAGAGGCATTGATAAACAGAACGCTGCCCCCTACAATGCGCAAAGCTAATGTGATTCTGCTTCACAAACCTGGGAAACCCCCCTAAGACTGCGACTACTATAGGCCGATCTCATTAATAAACGTTGATAACTAACTAAATCAACTATGTTTTGAGTATGCTCCCTTTGAAGGTTAGTGCATATTACTGGAAATTAATTGATTCGACTCTATAATCCTTCGTTTGGGATGGGAAACCTCCTATACTAAAATTGTGGGAACTGCGGTTACCTGTTCAGAGGGTGGGGGGGTTCAGGGTCCCCAATTTTAGGGCATATCATCTACCCTTCTCTTGCCAGTTTTTGCTTCCTTTTCTGAGTGATTCTCCGAGTGCTTGGGCAGTGGCGGAGGCAAGCTCATTGGGCCCTCTTGCCCCGCGAGCTGTGCTTACGACAGTTAGCAAGCGTGGTGGGAGATTTCCTTTGACTGAATATCTGAGGGATGTGTGGAAAGGCTTTCATGATATGTGTGGTTCAATTGCTTTGAAATCACCTTCGGCCTAGATTTGGCTTAATAAAGCAATCACAGAGGGTGGCAGACCTATATTGTGGCCGGAATGGTTTGTTGGTGGAGTTCATTGGATTAGTGATGTCTACAGGGATGGTAAGTGGGTTGATTTTGATGTGCTATGCGTAAATTTCACTATTGAAAATCTAACAGTTGCAGACTACAGGAAATTAAAGAGATGCATTGGTGAAATTGATGGGAACGAATTTGTGAGTTTGGAATTTTTTACGGTGGGCTGTCAATCTATTGCAAGCAAAGTGTATCGCTGTATTGTTGCTAACTACAAAGGGAATATTTGTCTGATGGATGAGTGGAGTAGAAGACTGGGATGCGAGTTCACTGCTATGTGGATTGAGTTGTGTGCAAATGTGAGGCTCTGCTCAATTAATTTGTGTGAGCGCTCTAGGCAAATTTAAAATTCTCAACCGGGTTTATTGGTGACCGGAGAGACTCAAGAGCAGAGGCATGTCAGAATCTGATGTGTGTTGGTGTTGTGAGGTGGAAGTTGGCACTCTCGAACATTTACTTCGGGTTTGTGTCCGGGTCAGGGGTTTTTGGCAGGAGGTTTGTACTATGTGTCTGCGGGTCCTGAATCGCAGTATCGATTTGGATTTTAAGACAATGGTTTTGGGCTGTGGTGTCTTACTTGAGGATGTATCCATGTCTGAGAAAGTTTTTGTTCAGGGGAGCATCAATATCCAAGAAAATGATCTTGAGGGGGTGGAAATCCCGGATCCCGCCTATCTCAGATGATTGGGTTTGTTGAGATGGTTTCTTTGGCGGCTATTGAAAGAATGATCTACATAAGGTTGGGGAAAATGCACTTACATGCTAAGATCTGGGATGTTTTTTTTAATATGTACTAGTTCTTTATGGGTTTATTTTTTTTTCTCGCTTTTTCTCATGCTGTTGGTATTGGTAAACTTTATATGCAATGTTGTGTGATTGTTCTATTTTAAATTATTTCTGTGTTCTTGTTTGGTAAAAAAATGTAAATAAAGAATTAAAATAAATAAATAAATAAACGCCGATAACAAAATCTTTGCTAAAATCCTAGCAAGCAGGCTGCTCCCACTGATGCCCGGACTTGTGCTGGCAGACCAAGCGGGATTCATACCTGGGCGCAACATGCCATTTGGAATCGGATGCCTTTTCAGCGTCATGGAGGCCCTCAACTCAGGCTGTGGCAGTCCTGCTGGACGTAGAAAAGGCCTTTGACTCCGTCCAATGGCCTTATCTCTTCGCAGTCCTACGGAAACTTGGACTAGGGGCTAACTTCATCAGATTAGTTTCACTCCTGTCCAAGAATCCCACAGGCAAAATTATAATGGGATCAATACAGTCGGCACAATTTGAAATGAAAAGAGGGACCAGACAGGGCTGCCCTTTATCAGCTCTGCTGTTCGCCCTTGCGATGGAACCGCTTGCCACAGGCCTGAGAGAGTGGCAAATTGAGAGGGGACACACCCTAGGCCCCCACAAGCGGATTCTATCACTATGCGCCAACGATGTGGCCCTTTTCATTAGCAACCCAGAAACCAATCTGAATCCAGTGATGAGGGAAGTTCTCAGATTCGGGACATTCTCAGGGCTTAAAATCAATCATATTAAGTTGGTGGTATTCCGTCTAACGGCAGAGACCAGAGAGTTCCGCAATGAGTTTGCATTCCAGTGGGAGACCTCCGGCGTACGGTACCTAGAGATTCTGCTGTCCAGAAACTGAGAAGAACTATTCTGCGACAACTATGGGAGAAGCATTGAACTGCTGCAGGGGAGAATAGCTAGGTGGCAACACGTCCCACTCACACTGCTGGGCTGCATAACCCTAGTTAAAATGATTATACTACCCAAACTCCTGTATTTATTCATTAATGTCCCATTATTGCTGTCGGGAAGCTTCTTCCGGCGCCTGCGCAGCCTAGTTTTATATCTAATATGGGCTGAGAAACCAGCTAGAGTGGCCCATACGACACTCCCATTTCCAACAATGGGGGGAATATTAGCCCTACCAGGCCTGGAGCGCTACTGCTGGGCCACACAGGTACAATTCCAGGGACACTGGTACGCCACCCTTTTTGTCTGCCCACATGTTCAAATCGAGAGAGCCCTAATGACTCCCAATTATTGGGGATCTCCGGGTCCCACCAGATACATTGGATGTAGTGCTGGTTACGTACATGATATGGGAAAAGATAGCAGCTAAGGGCAAAGTCGCCAGCAGATATTCACCCCTCTTTCCGGCTAAACACATCCCAGGAGTATCCATAACGAACGAGCAGGTATACCTACAGTGGGCAGACACGCTTCGGATTGTGATCCTGGGCGACCTGTTCGTGGATGGTATGTTCATCACAATCCAACAAGCAAGGGAGTGGGGAGCCGACTCAGCCCTAGACATATTTATGTACTTTCGCCTACACCACACACTTACGGCCCTATTCCCCTCTTTCCCAGCACAATCACCAACATGGCAGCTACTTCAGAGGGTGATCCAGATGCAAGGAGAAGGCTGGCTAACCTCACAGATGTACAGGGACCTGGTGGGCATCGAGTCAAACAGGTTGGACGTCTCGAGGGGAAAGTGGGAAAAATCCTTGGGGGGGGTGTTAGGCAGAAACCTGTGCAGTTCCCTTGGGGAACACTGCAAAAGATTTAAGACTACAGGTAGAGCAGTAAACCCCTTTGGTAGCAGTCTGTACCACCCAGATTTACCTGGTAGCTGTGGCTGAGCAGTCAGACTTCTCTCAAGAAGAGTTAGGCAGTATGTAAAGTATACACAATATGTACCAAAACACAATAGCACAAGCAAACACTGACCAGAGCTTGGTTTCAAAAGTATATAGTTATTTATTTAAAATACACATAAGTTA